>NW_020175053.1:7132331-7162249 GCF_003031525.2 Neophocaena asiaeorientalis asiaeorientalis
GCTGGGCTGGGCCGGGGGCGCGGCCCCTAGGTGAGCTGACGGGCGCGATGGGCCCCGTGGGGCCGGGGTGACCGCAACGGGACGGCCAGGTTAAGGGGTCGCGGAGCCGACTGTTGCTTACGCTCAGGTGGTGCTGGGCAGGTGCGAACGCTGTCGGGCATAGCCCCCCTGGAACCCCGGACCCCGGCCGCCCCCACCCGCACTGGACAGTCAATTTAAGGGAGCAGGGTCTGGTCTGCCTCGCCTCGTTCAGCTCTGGGCCTGGCGCACCGTCCCACCCTGAGCTGATTCTCAAATCTTGGTGGAATGAATGACTGTTGAGGTAAAACTGCAGCCCGGAACCGGACAGAGGAGAAACAGTGTCCGGAAAGGGAGACGCTGGCAGCACGAGCCCATTCTTAGACCCCTGGTCATCGGACTCTCATTGTGGCCCTTCGCACCTCGGGGTTGAGCCTGGCCTACATTGTAGGGTGATGGGTGATGTCTGTTCCAGTGTAAACTCCGGGGGAAGTGTCACGGTCTAGTGCATTTTGTAACTCAGCAAAGCAGGTTTTCAGCTTCCCCCACCAAAGTTTCGTGTTGTATTAGTTTCGGGCACAATTTGAATAGCTCAGAATTTGGAGGTGAAGGCTTGGGTTGCAATCCTAGCTCAACTGACTAGCTGACTGAATCGTTCCATGTCTTATATATATATTTTTCATTTTCTAATGTATTTCATTTATCTTCCAGTTTTATACAGATATAATTGACATACAGCACTGTTTATGGTGTACAGCATAATGATTTGATTTATGTACATCATAAAATAATTATAACAAGTAAACATATAGATACAAAATTAAGAAATAGAAAAAATATTTAGTGAGCATCTCATAGATCCAAAATTAAACCTCAGAGAGGTTAAGTGGCTTGCTTACATAAGTTATTGTAAGTTACATGATTTGCAAGAGGCACAGCTGGCACTTTTTAAAATTTTTATTTATTTATTTATTTTTGGCTGTGTTGGGTTTTTGTTGCTGTGCGCGGGCTTTCTCTGGTTGCAGCGAGCTGGGCTACTCTTTGTTGCGATGTGCGGGCTTCTCGTTGTGGTGGCTTCTCTTGTTGTGGAGCAGGGGCTCTAGGCGTGAGGGCTTCAGGAGTTGTGGCACGCAGGCTCAGTAGTTGCGGCTCGCAGGCTCTAGAGCGCGGGCTCAGTAGTTGTGGTGCACGGGCTTAGTTGCTCCGCAGCATGTGGGATCTTCCCTGACCAGAGCTCGAACCCATGTCCCCTGCATTGGCAGGCAGATTCTTAACCACTGTGCCACCAGGGAAGTCCCACAGCTGGCACTCTTAATCCAGGTCTTTTGACTCTAAGTCAAGGGCTCATTTCACTGTTACACAGTTATTGCCTATAATTTAGTCCATTTTCCTTGTTTTGCTTATAGGGAAATTGAGGCCCTCTAAAGTAAATTCTAGCACCAGATAGGAATGTCAATCTTGGAGTAGGGTGGAGGGGTTGGATTTCAGATACCGCCACCATTCTGCTGCCAGAGTGCCACGCTCCCCTCTTTAAAAATTCCTCCTGGGGGCTCTGGGGGCTCCCCTGGTGGCGCAGTGGTTGAGAGTCCGCCTGCCGATGCAGGGCACGCGGGTTCGCGCCCCGGTCTGGGAAGATCCCACATGCCGCGGAGCGGCTGGGCCCGTGAGCCACAGCTACTGAGCCTGCGCTCTAGCGCCTGTGAGCCACAAATACTGAGCCTGCATGCCACAACTACTGAAGCCCATGCGCCTAGAGCCTGTGTTCTGCAACAAAGAGAAGCCACCACAATGAGAAGCCCGCACACCGCAACAAAGAGTAGACACCGCTTGCCGCAACTAGAGAAAGCCCGTGCACAGCAGCAAAGACGCAATGTAGCCAAAAATAAATTTAAAAAATAAAAATAAATAAATTTATTTTTAAAAAAATAAAAGAAGAATCCACCTGCCAGTGCAGGGGACATGGGTTCAAGCCCTGGTCTGGGAAGATCCCACATGCTGCGGAGCATTTTTTTTTCGCTGCACCCCCTGGCATGTAGGATCTTAGTTCCCCGACCAAGGATCTAACCCATGCCCCCCACAATGGAAGTGCAGAGTTGTAACCCCTGGGCCACCAGGGAAGTCCCAAGAATGGCCTTGTTGATAATTGTTGAAGTTGGAGACCTGATGTGCTTGAGGGGGGGGGGGGTGGTGTTAATTATATTATTCTACTTTCGTATATGTTTGAAATTTTTCACAGTAAAAAAATTAAGTACTTTAATTTTCCTTAGCACACCTGAGACAAGCTTAAAATTTTTTTTTCCAGAAAACGTTCTAGATGCTAAGAGATAACAAAATGGAAATGAATGGACAAGCAACAAGGAAGCATTAAAAAAAACGGCTAAAACCTAAAGATTTGTGATTCTGCCTTAGCTTGCTCATTCCCAGGGTTTCCAGATGTCATTATACTTACACTTGTATTCTAAGATATTTATGGTTTAGATTCAAAGGACTGACAAGGCTTTTTGAGCAACTTGCCAGGATTCCTGACTTCCTATCCCCGAGGCCGCCTCTGAACTGAGGACACAACCTTGGGACCCGCCATTGACTTTTTATTCTCCCCTATCTGCGCAGGTCCAACCCTGCGGGTGATGGTTAAGGCCAGGCCAACTTCCTAGATTGCTGCCTTACTGAGGACCCAGAAGAACAAGCATCTGTCCCTCCCTCCTGCCCTGGGCTCTTACCTAGCAATGATGCTGAGGGTAGAAGAGGTGTGACTGTGTAGGGGGAGAAGCAGGAAGTATGTTTACCACACTGACTTGATCAGGTCAGCGGTTCTCAGGTGCGCTCTCCACGAGGACTGGTTGACCTGTTTCTACTGCATTAATTAGACTTGTCCTTGGAGACCTTTCCCTCTGTGCAGTAAACTTTCCCTCTGGCTCTGCAGTTCTCAGTTACTACTTCCCCATGTTTCATATATATTTCCAAGCTTATCTCCCTAAAACAAAAAAGGAGCTTATTGATTATTTTCTTTTTCTTCCCCGCCTATTAGTTTGCTTCTGCAATACTAATAAAATAGTGTTCACATCCCCATTATAATTTTCCATGCCACATTATTTTTTTATTTTTATTTATTTATTTGGCTGTGCCAGGTCTTAGTTGCGGCACGTGGGATCTTCGTTGTGGTGTGCGGGATCTAGTTCCCCCACCAGGGATCAAACCCAGGCTCCCTGTATTGGAAGCACAGAGTCTTAACCATTGGACCACCAGGGAAGTCCCATGCTACACTATTTAAAATATCAACTTACTAATCACTTCTTTCTGAGGGTGACATCTCTGAACGAGGCTTGGCTGCCATATCCAGAAGCTCTATGGACCCCTCTAGAAAACACTGGCCAACGTTACTCCAGTGTTTTAAAGTGTGGTCATGGTCCCCCTGGCATTTTCTAATTTAGTTTTAATTGCTCTACCACCTCTTTTATAAAATGTCTACTTTCATGTCACTTGAGCCAGAAGGCAGATTTTCTTGTTTCCTCTGGATTTCAGAGCACTCTGGAGTGCCTTTAGTGAAATTCACTCAGGGGAACACTGATTCCCCTCCCACACTTATCTCGAAGAAGTCAGTTCTGTGCAACCCTTTAGTCCCGGGGCGGGGGGGTCACCAAATTTTTCTGTAAAGGTCCAGATAGTAAATATTTTAGGCTTTACAGGACAAGAGGAAAATCAAGAAATATGTAATCCTGCTCCAGTCTCCTGCTTCTCCTCACTGGCTCCTATAGAAAATCCTCTAAAACAGGAGCATCTTAATACCTCACAGTATTTGCACCACCTGTTTTACCTATCTGGAATGTTCTCTTGTCTAATGACAAAAATTTTTTTCTACAATTTTTTTGAAAATGAAATTCAAAATATCATAGTAATTGAGTGTAACTTTTTTATAATCCAGGTATACTGATGAGAATAATGGAATTCTTTTGAGATAATATTTTGCTTAATTGGGTTTCAAAATCCATGACCCTGTCATCAAATATTGAGCTGTCAATGCTGAGCTGTAATGAGACTTTGTATATTTCATCTTTGAAAATGTCTCTCAGCCAGATGGTACTGCCAATGCTGCATGATTTTAATTGAGCATATTCATTGTGGGATGGCATGTATAGAATTATCTTAGATTCTTCTCTGGATATTTGCCTTTTAGCTTGTTTTTACATTGCAGTTTAATCCTCTTCAGTTGAAGGTTGGGTGGAAACTCCTCAATTGCCCAATTAAATAGATTTTGAAATATGGAAATTTCCATTGCACTTGGCATCAAGTTCTGAAAAATTCTGCTGGAACTGTAGTTGGAGCTCAGAAAATATATCTGCTGCAAATTTGTGTGAGAATGAGATCTTGCTTCTTGTTTTAACTTTTGACAGCACAGGAAGTGTATAAAGCAGCTTAACATTCCTTGTGATTCAAAACAACATTAGTTATTGTCAAAATGACTGCTGCGGTATACATTTCACATATAAGCACTGTTTTTCCCTGTCATCTTATTTTATTTTACTTTTTGTTTTTGTTTTTTGGCCTCACTACATGGCTTATGGGATTTCCTGAACCAGGGATTGTGAGCCTTGGCCCTCAGCAGTGAGCGTACAGAGTCCTAACCACTGGACTGCCAGGGAATTCCCATGCCCTGTCATTTTAGGTTGAATTCACTGAGAAACATTATCAAGTCTGTAGCAAAAACTAATTTCCAAGGCCATTAATTATTCAGTGATAATGGTTTAGAATGGTGCTCTGTTGTGAAAAATTTCAGCCTTGGCTCTGAACTGAAAAAAACTGCAATAAAACTTGATCACTGCTAAGCCATCAAACTGCTATGTGGTGGGGCAATTCAGGCTATTCAGCTTCTAATTCTAACAAAAATTCACAGATCTGATGATGGATTAAAAACAACAGCAAAGGAAGTTTGCTGTGGGTAACTCTAGTTCAATAACACATGAATCAAATATTTTCTGCAAATTAGCTCCTGATGAGTAATTTGAGTACAATGAATAACCATAGGCTCTAAACACCTTACATTTTCTAGAGCTTTATAAATTTGTCCAAGTAGGCCTCTTTCTGCTTCACACATTTTTATCTCTAGCAAACTTAACACATCTTAGCAGATTCCCCTTCAGGTTATGTCTAATTAGTGATTTCTCATCTTTTCTGAAAATATTCTTGCCACTAGTTGTTCTGTGCAAACTCTTCAAAGAGACTTTTTCTTTTTTAAAGATTTTTCTTGATGTGGACCATTTTTTAAAAAGTCTGTATTGAATTTGTTACAATACTGCTTTTGTTTTTTTATGTTTTGGTTTTTGGGCTGCGAGGCATGTGGGATCTCAGTTCCCTGACCAGGGATCAAATCCACACCCCCTGAATTGGAAGGTGAAGTCTTAACCACTGGGCCACCAGGGAAGTCCCAAAGAGGCTTATTCTTTGGTGACATCAAACTCAGCAGTGACACCTCAAATAAAAGCAACTGGACAGTATTGGTGACATCTATCAACTCATTGATAATCAAGGAAAATCACTCACAATAATTTGTCCTGTTTTTTGTTTTTGTTTTTGTTTTGCTGCACCAAGCAGCTTGTGGGACCTTAGTTCCCCTACCAGGGATCGGGCCCATGGCAGTGAAAGCACCAAGTCCTAACCACTGGACCGCCAAGGAATTCCCTATCCTGTTCTCTAATTGACCATTGATGGTGTTCCCAATATCCTCAAGTCTTTGAGCAACTTTCTCACTGAATGTCTAAAGCAAGTTTATTTTATCTGGATACCTTTCTTTGGCTGCTAAAATCAACACAATTCAATTAACTTAGCATCAGTAAGTGGCTCTCTCTGGCTAACAAATCAGACACTTGGAAACCCACTTTGGTGGCAACCTCATTTTCATTTTTTATTTTTGTGAAGAAATTCCAGTGAGATATTCCATTTGAAATTTTCTATTTTTTTCTAACTGTTGGTTTCCTCTGAGTTGGGAATACAATGATGATTGCTTTAGTCTAAGTTGTTGTGTATTGCATTCTTTTAGCACAGATGGAGTGTCATTGCATCATCAACCCAATGTTTTGCTGTCGACTTCAATAACAAAATAATCTACACTCCACTTTACCTTAAAATTGTGATATTCAAAGTCTGATTTTCTTCTTTTGACCATGGATGTGCACTGGCAATAAAAAAATAAGATGCTGTGAGACAGTGATAACGTGGCATTCAAAACGCTGTTGAGTCATCGCTGCAGAGGATGAGAGCAGCTCACCCGGCCTCTGTCACACTGCTCAGATCTGCCATTGCAGTGCAAAAGCAGCCACAGACGACATGTGGCTTTATTCCAATGGATGTGAGTGTAGCTTTTTTTTTTCCTGGAAATTTTATTTTATTTAAAAATTTTTATTGGAATATAGTTGATTTACAATGTTGTGTTAGTTTCAGCTGTACAGCAAAGTGAATCAGTTATACGTGTACATATATCCACTGTTTTTTAGATTCTTTTCCCATATAGGTCATTACAGAGTATTGAGTAGAGTTCCCTGTGCTGTACTGCTATACAGTAGGTCCTTGTTGTTTGTCTGTTTTATATATAGTAGTGTGTATATGTCAATCTCCATCTCCCAACTTATCCCTCCCCCCCTTACCCCCTGGTAACCACAAGTTTGTTTTCTACATCTGTGACTCTACTTCTGTTTTGTAAATAAGTTCATTTGTACCCTTTTTTTTAGGTTCCTCATATAATAAATTCCTCATATTTGTCTTTGACTTAACTTGGTATGATAATCTCTAGGTCCATCCATGTTGCTGCAAATGGCATTATTTTTTTATTTTTTATGACTAATATTCCATTATATATATGTACCACATCTTTATCCATTTAACTGTCGATGGACATTTAGGTTGCTTCCATGTCCTGGCTATTGTAAATAGTGCTGCAATGAACATTGGGGTGCATGTATCTTTTCAAATTATGGTTTTCTCCAGGTATATGCCTAGGAGTGGCATTGCTGGGTCATATGGCAGTTCTTTTTTTTTTGGCTGCACAGCGCGGCATGTGGGATCTTAGTTCCCTGACCAGGGATTGAAACTTTGCCCTCTGCAGTGGAAGCACAGAGTCTTAACCACTGGACCACCAGGGAAGTCCCTGTTTGTAGATTTTTTTTTGATGATGATCGTTCTAACTGGTATGAGGTGATACCTCATTGTAGTTTTGATTTGCATTTCTCAATTAGTGATGTTGATCATCTTTCCATGTGCTTTTTGGCCATCTGTAAGTGTAGCTTTGTCCACAAAAACTTTATGGGCCCTGAAATTTGAATTTCACATACTTTTGTTGTGTCATGAAATATCCTTCTTTTGATTTTTCTTCTCCAACCGTGTAAAGACGTAAAACTATTCTTTGCTCACAAGCCACACAAAAACAGTCAGTGGGCTGGATTTGGCCCATGGATTTGCCATCTTTAGATCAAAAATCTTCCATATTGAATGTGTACCTTTTGTCCTGCTCCCAGTATGACCCAGGATTTCTAATAGATATTCTCTTCCCTGAAACAGACCCCTGGTTTCAACCACACACCCCTGATAAATACATTCAGTACTGGTTTGCTTCTTACTCCATCTCTATGTCTGGTCAGTTCTCTGTTTCACAGTATTTATCCCCAGATAGCCTGGCACATGATTCCTTGTTACATCCACAGCACCATCAACACTCAACCCAGACGGAGCTCCC
The DNA here is from genome assembly GCF_003031525.2 of Neophocaena asiaeorientalis asiaeorientalis. Taxonomy (NCBI): domain Eukaryota; kingdom Metazoa; phylum Chordata; class Mammalia; order Artiodactyla; family Phocoenidae; genus Neophocaena; species Neophocaena asiaeorientalis. Next base: position 7,140,073 of record NW_020175053.1, read on the forward strand.
TCATCCAGGTATAGGATTACATCCACAAAGACTGACTTGAGCTACCAGAGTTAGGTTCTAGAATACAGAGCATGGGCCAAATATTACCCACACCTGCAACACAAAACTACTTCTCTAATCCCTTGTTCCATCTGAGACTGAGGCAAAAAGCAGCGATTCTTAACTCTTGCTAACATTTCATCACCTGGGTGGCATAAAATGAAAAGCTCAGGCCTCATCTCAAGAGACTAATTTAATTGAATTGACATGGGGAGACCTGAGTACTGTATTTTAAAAAATATGTAATGCATTCATATGGTTCAAATACAAAAATGATACAAATGATATTCATTGAGAAGTCTTATTCCCACCCCATCTATCTTGGAGGTCCCTGTGTTTTACCATTAAAAAAAAATTTACTTATTAAGGCCACCCCGGGTCTTAGTTGTGGCACGTGGGATCTTCATTGTGGCACGTGGGATCTTTAGTTGTGGCATGCGGACTTAGTTGCAGCACACATGTGGGATCTAGTTCCCTGACCAGGGATTAAACCAGGACCCCCTGCACTGGGAGCATGGAATCTTACCCACTGGACCACTAGGGAAGTCCCTGTTTTACCATTTTCATTTGCCTCTTGTGTATTATACAAGTGTTTCTTTATGCAAGTAAAAAGAAGAATATTTTTATTTTCCCCCATTCTTACACTAAAGGAAACATTTTATCCACTCTTCTGGATCTGGCTTTAAAAAAAATCTAATGAGATATCCTGGAAATATTTCCATATGAGTATGTAGAGAACTTTTTGTTTGTTTGTTTTTACATTTGCATGCTATTCCATTGTGAAGATATACCGTAATTTATGTAACCAGCCTCCACAGACAGATATTCAAATTATTTCCAAACTTTTGTTGTTACAAACAATGTCACAATGTATAACTGTATTTGTATGCCTGTAATTTCACATGTATACAGGTGTCTTAATCTGTTTGGGCTGTTAAACTACCATAGACTGGGTGGCTTATAAACAGAAATTCAATTCTCATAGTTCTGGGAGCTGGGAAGTCAAGGATCAAGGTGCTGGCAGATTCGGTGTCCGATGAGGGCCCACTTCCTGGTTCCTGTGTCCTCACATGGTGGAAGGGCCAAGGGAGCTCTCTGGGGTCTCTTTGGTAAGGGCACTAATTCCATTCATGAGGGCTCCACCCTCAAGACCTAATCACCTCCCAAAGACCCCACTTCCAAATACCATCATCATATTGGGGATTAGGTTTCAACTTATGCATTTTGGGGGGACACAAACATTCAGTCTATAAGAGCAGGTCTTTCTGTGAATGAATTTCCAGAAATGGGACTGCAGATTAAAGGATATATGCACATCCACAGATATGGTCAAATTGCCCTCTGTAACACACTGTTTTGTCCTTCAGCAATAACAGAAGAGAACAGCTGTTTCCCCACAGCTTCATCAACAGTGTGTGTCAGACCAGGCTGGGTGTATGCAACAGTGGCTTCATACAAGAAGGGTTTATTTCTGACTTAGTCATAGACAGGGCATGTTCCTCTGAGCATCGACTCAGCAATCCACGCTGGTGGAAGCACCACGGTCCCGAGGCTACACCAAGCACAACACTTGAACTTCTCACTATTGTTGAATTGGGGAGCAGAACTGGAGAGTCTCTTTAGCTGAATAGCACCAGCTATTAAATGTTTCATCCCAGAGGAAGTAGGTTAATTCTGCTTGCATTTTACGGATGAGGATGAGTCACATGACAAGCCTAAATGAAGAGAGAGCAGGAATTGCATTCTCTCCATATTCTCAGAAGTAGAGGAGAACCGGATATTGGTGTAATTATATGTCCAACTTTCAGATTCTTGCAACCTGATAGGTGGAAAAAATGTTCAGAGTAGTTTAATTTTGCATTTCTCTTATTAGGAGTGAGGTTGAGAATCTTTTCATATGTCAGAATTTTCTGAAGCCCCTAGCTAATTCTAATGTGCAGCCTGATTTGTACTTCCTGGAGATTTCCTGCTCAGTTTTGACTTTCCATCTGAGAGAAATACCTTTTCCCTTCCACAATGAGTAGGACAATGGTAATTGACTTGTCCTGCAGCTGAAACCCTGCCTTTTAAGTAATAGTAGTAGTTTGATTCTCATTCTAAGATAACTTTCAATCTACAATATAGCATTTATACCATACTTAGGTCCCATTATTACAGGAGGCAGGGTGGCCATTCTGTAATAGTGAGAGCCAGAGCTAGAGATTTTTGCCTGAAAAAAACTAGGACTCTGGCTTACCTGCTGCAAGAGTCTTGCATCACATCCTGGGATTACCACCTCTATTTGAGGGACAAAGTTTCTTAAAATAGCTTTTCCTTGTGCTCTCATCTCTATATGGGAACATCCTTTTATTTTTTAATTTTATTTGAAGTTTTTTTATTATTATTATTTTTTTGGCCGCACTTCGAGGCTTGTATGTGGGATTTTAGTTCCCCAACCGGGGATTGAACCTGGGCCCTTGGCAGTGAGAGTGCAGAGTCCTAACCAGTGGACCGCCAGGGAATTCCCAGGGAACATCCTTTTAATGATGTAGGCGGTGGACAGAAAACTTCAATCCTTTTCCTCACACAAAATGAAACCTTCAAAAGCTAGCCTGGGGCCTCCCTGGTGGCGCAGTGGTTGAGAGTCTGCCTGCCGATGCAGGGGAGACGGGTTCACACCCTGGTCCGGGAAGATCCCACATGCCGCGGAGCGGCTGGGCCCGTGAGCCATGGCCGCTGAGCCTGCGCGTCCGGAGCCTGTGCGCATGAACCCTTTTTTTTCCTACTCAGGTCCCTCTTTACACATTTCAGTTTCCTACCCATCATAATAGCAGTTCCTCTGAACATCTTGGCTTCTGAAAATGAAGACTTCGTTTTTGTTTAACCCCCCAGATCACCTAGGATCCTCTTAATTCCCAGTGCAAATCCTATTAAAAAGCAGTGATGATTCAGCTTGGGGTTCAACCCTCCTGCGATTAGGCAATCAGATGGCTCCATTCCTGCAGCTCTAGAATGACTCAGTGACCTTAGGAGAATTTACTTACCATGGACCCATGATATAACCATCCTTCCTAGGCCAGCTTTCTGCTGTGATGATTAGAAACCGTAATTCAAAATAGTCACAGCAGTAAGGGTATCTGTCATTCCCCATAACACAAGGGCTGTAGTCAGGCAGCTCAAGAACCAGGATGTCCAGACCCTGGGTCTGCTTCTCTGATTTTCTTTCTTCTTTTTCTTAAAATAAATTTATTTATTTTATTTATCCATTTTTGACTGCATTGGGTCTTCATTGCTGCACGTGGGCTTTCTCTGGTTGCAGAGAGCAGGGGCTACTCTTTGTTGCAGTGCACGGGCTTCTCATTGCAGTGGCTTCTTGTTGCGGAGCATGGGCTCTAGGTGCAGCAGGCTTCAGTATTTGTGGCACATGGGCTCAGTAGTTGTGGCTCACGGGCTTAGTTGCTCTGCAGCATGTGGGATCTTCCCAGACCAGGGCTCGAACCCGTGTCCTCTGCATTGGCAGGCAGATTCTTGACCGCTGTGCCACCAGGGAAGTCCTCCTCTGATTTTCTTGGTCTAAATACCTTCAGATTTTGGCTTCATCCTCTGGCTGGCAGCTAGGTGGCTGCAATTACCCCAGGCCTCACCCAATCCAGTCATGACGAGACCCAGTGGAGGAAGGACTGTTGTTCCTTTGTATCCCTTTTTAAGAGCAAAGAGCACTTCCTCTGGAAACCTCCAGAAAGATTCCCCTTCCCATCCCTGACCCATGACCCATTGGGTCGCATTCTCATTCTTAAAGCGACCAGGCAAGAGTGGGCCATCCTTGCCTGACTTGCACTGAACAAGACTGGGGCTTTGGCATCAGGAAGAAGAAAAATGACTTCTGGGTAGATATTCAAGAAAACCAAAAAAAAAGAAAACCAGACTAAAACTGCCCCTTACCGGAATTCAGGAAAGAAGCCCTTTCTAAGATCCTGAGATAATGGACTTTTAGGGGGTGAATACACTTGGCCCATGTGTGCTGAGCATCTTCTGGGAGCTGGGGGGGCGGGTGCAAAGGTGAAAACCACACAGCCCTGCCTGGTGGTGCTCGGTCTACAGAGGACTAAGCACCAAGAGATCTTCTGATTTTAACCTGGCTTCTCCAATAGCCTTCCTGCAGGGAGGGAATGGGCTTTGCAGTGGTAGTGAGAATTTCACTCCCCCTCCCCAGTTTAACTGAGGCATAATTGACACATAACCTTGTAATAGTTTCAGGTGTACAACATGTTTCAATATATGTATATATAGTGAAATGATCACCATGATAAATTTTTAAAATTTATTTTTACTTATTCATTTTTATTGGCATGTAATTGCTTTACAATGTTGTGTTAGTTTCTGTTGTACAATGAAGTGAATCAGCTATATGTATATCTATATCCCCTCCCTCCTGGACCTCCCTCCACCCGCCCCATCCCACCCATCTAGGTCATCAAAGAGCACCGAGCTGAGCTCCCTTCATCATGATAAATTTGGTTAACAGACATCACCTCATATGTTTCAATTTTCTTTCTAATTTTTTTATCCTCTACTCCCAATTATCCCTCTCCCCCCATTTTTTTCTTGTGATGAGAACTTTTAAGGTTTATACTCTCAGCAAATTTCAAGTATGCAGCATACAAATACACAATCCAGTGTTAAGTACAGTTGCCATGCTGCCCATTACATCCCTAGAACTTATTTATAACTGGAAGTTTGTGCCTTATGACTACCTTCACCCATTTCACCCACCACCATTCCCCACCTCTGGCAGCCACCACTCTGCTCTCTGTTTTTATTTTATTTTGTTATTTATTTGTTTTGGCTCCGCCACGTGACTTGCAAGATCTTAGTTCCCTGACGAGGGATTGACTGTGCCCCGTGCAGTAGAAGCACCGAGTTCTAAACACTGGACCGCCAGGGAAGAACCTGTTTTTGTTTTTTTAGATTCCACATATAAATGAGATCATACAGTATTTGTCTTTCTCTGTCTGACTTATTTTACTTAGCATAATGCCTTCACGTTCCATCTATTTTATTGTAAATGGCAGGGTTTCCTTCTTTTTTATGGGTGAATAATATTCGGGTGCGTGTGTATCTCGTATCTTCTTTTTCCATTCATCTGTCGATGGATACTTAGGTTGCTTCCACATCTTGGCTATTGTAAATAGTGCTGCAGTGAACATTGGGGTTCAGATACCTTTTCAAGATAGTGATTTCGTTTCCTTTGGATAAATACCCAGAAGTGGAATTGCTGGATCATATGATAGTTCTATTTTTAACTTTTTTAGGAACCTCCACACTGTTTTCCACAGTGGCTGCACCAGTTCACATTCCCACCAACCATGCACTGGGGTCTCCCCTTTTCTCCACATCCTCACCAACACTTTTTATTTGTTGTCTCTTTTTTTTTTTTTTTTTTTTATGCGCCACCAGGGAAGCCCTTATTTGTTGTCTTTTTGATGACAGCCTTTCTGACGGCTATGAGGTGATATCTCACTGTGTTTTTTATTTATTTATTTATTTTTGGCTGCACTGGGTCTTCCTTGCTGTGTGCAGGCTTTCTCTAGCTGTGTCGAGCAGGGGCTATTCTTCATTGTGGTGCGTGAGCTTCCCATTGCGGTGGCTTCTCTTGCTGTGGAGCATGGGCCCTAGGCACGCGGTCTCCAGTAGTTGTGGCATGTGGGCTTAGTTGCTCTGTGGCATGTGGGATCTTCCCAGACCAGGGATTGAACCCGTGTCCCCTGCATTGGCAGGTGGATTCTTAACCACTGTGCCACCAGGGAAGCCCCTCACCAGCACTTTTTGTTATCTTTTTGATGACAGCCTTTCTGACAGGTGTGAGGTGATAGCTCATTGTGGTTTTGACTTGGCATTTCCCTGATGGCTAGTGATGTTGAGCACATTTTCACGTATCCACTGGACAAGAATTTCACTCCCCTCTGGCCTTCGTTTTTTTTAAGCCATTCATTTACAGAAACCTGCTGAGTGCTCACCCTGCACTGGGCACAAGCTCCAGAGTCCCATCGAGTTTGCAGCTTACACTCCAGCTTAAATTGTTTGACAATTATATTTCTTGTTGTAAATGAGTAATTATGGCCTTCTAGCTCATTTTAAAAGTCATTGTTGGGAATTCCCTGGTGGCCCAGTGGTTAGGACTCGGTGTTTTCACTGCTGGGGCCTGGGTTCAATCCCTGGTTGTGGAACTAAGATCCTGCAAGCCGCGGGGTGCAGCCAAAAATAAATAAATAATAAAAAATAAAATAAAATAGTCATTGTTACTTTGGTGAGTCTCTGTAAGAAACTGGCCCGCTCTGGCCTGTGGGCCTGGAACCCCCACTTGGGGCTGTGGAAGTGGTATCATGTGCTAGCTCCCCTAAAAGCACTGTTGTTGTAACCATGCTGGGAGCCAGAGCAGGTTTTTTGTTTTTGTTTTTGTTTTTTGCAGTACGCGGGCCTCTCACTGTTGTGGCCTCTCCCGTTGTGGAGCACAGGCTCCGGACGTGCAGGCTCAGTGGCCATGGCTCACGGGCCCGGCCGCTCCGCGGCATGTGGGATCTTCCCGGACCAGGGCACGAACCCGTGTCCCCTGCATCGGCAGGCAGACTCTCAACCACTGCACCACAAGGGAAGCCCCAGAGCAGGTTTTTAAGTGGTGGGTTGGCATGATTAGCACCAGCCTGTCTCCAAGAACTGAAACTTCAAAGTAAAATGTTAAAAAAAAGTCAATCAAACCCTAGCAGAACTTGATTTTGAATTAATTTCTAAATGGCCTGGTGGTGCCCCTGGTTTGAGGTTTGTCTCTGTCCTCTGTGGGTCCAAAGCCCTAAAAGCCGCCTCTGTGGGGGAAGCAATGTTGTGCACGTTCATGCAACTTGCTTCACTCCTGGCTCTTGGCCTACTTTCAAGTCGGGTCCTGCCTAGACTTCAGGAGAATTCTTCTGGGAGAATCCGAGGCACTAAAGTGCAAAGATCCGTGTCAGTCATCCTCTGCTCCAAGCTCCAGGGCCAGCGCCCACACTTCAGCCTGGTGATCCAGTCAAGGAGCCAGACCCTCTCCCGAGGCCTCAGGCCAGAGCTCTGGCTTCTCACTTGCCTTCTTCGGCTCTGCTGGCAGCCCCAGGCAGGAGGCCTGCTCTTGAACTCCAGCCACGAAAGCACCTGGTGACTCCAGGGCTGGAAACCCCACTATTTTAAAAAGTCTATAAAAGGTGTTAATTACTAGGGTCCTTCTGAGTCCCCATCTCAGCTGGGCCTTTGACAGCCCTTCCCTGATGATCCACCTCTACCATCCTCTTTCTCTGTTCCCACCAAGAAGATAAAGGCTGTCAGATGTCAGGTCCCTGCCAACCCCCTCCACATTAATATGTTGAAGCCCTAAACCCCCAGAACCTCAGAACGTGACATTTGGAGACAGGGTCTTTACAGAGGTAATTAACTTAAAGTGAGGTCATTAGGGATGGACACAGGGAAGATGACGTGAAGATACTGTTTGGCCTGTGAGCCTAAAACGTCCAATCTCTGGACCTCGAGGGTGTGCCAAGCCCTGAGCTGGACAGTGTTGCAGAGGCACCGGGAGGCAGGACAGATGGACTGACAGGCTTTCAAGAAGCACGAGACGTGGCAGCCAGAACCAAACACCTGAGGACTCAACAAGGAGGGTTCCCCCCACCGCCACCAGCTCTTTGAAAAGGACCTCACAGGAGGCAAAGTTTGATTAAAAAACAACTTCACATTTTATTTTAAGGAATATGGTCATTTGTTGAGTTGAAGGCATGAAGTACAAGAGCTGCCCTGACACACACTCTGAGCAGAAGCCCCTCCTCCCATGTGCACTTTTAATGACTCGCTCATCGTTTTGTACACATTTCACCCATCAGAGCTGAAGACACTTAACAACATTGGTAACTTTAAAAATTCTGCAGAAAAGGCCTATGTAGGCAAAGTATAAGATTTTTACTAAATTGCTGTGGTGTACACTTAAAATCACATATTCACAAAAAGAAGTTAAAGAAAGAGAAATTAAAATGCACTTATGTGGGCTTCCCTGGTGGCGCCGTGGTTGAGAGTTCGCCTGCCGATGCAGGGGACGCGGGTTCGTGCCCCGGTCTGGGAGGATCCCACGTGCCGCGGAGCGGCTGGGCCCGTGAGCCATGGCCGCTGAGCCTGTGCATCCGGAGCCTGCGCATCCGGAGCCTGTGCTCCGCAACGGGAAAGGCCACAACAGTGACAGGCCCACATACCGCAAAAAAAAAAAAAAAAAAAAAAAAAAGCACTTATGTACTTCCATTCTTGCCACCTGAGGTAAATTCAGGTCTCCTTTCCTATATAACGCAAAAAAGACGTCCACGAGGCAACCTGCCACTGTTAACTACAAATCACTACGTTAAAAAGTTCCTCCGAAGGAAAACGTGCTTATTGTTAAGTTAGGAGCACACTTAACATGTAACCAACCTTGAGTTAGAAAAGCCACTTTTTGGAAGGCACAGTTTGTTTCCAGGTTGACCGTGGAATTCCAGATCTGTCTTCTGGACCCCATGTGGCAAGAAGGACAACCCCGGCCGGGTACCCCCATTTCTCCCTGACACGTGCGTCCAGAGGGCAGAGTTTTCCTCTGCTCACAGTCACTACACGCAGGTCCTGGAGGCTTCTCTTGTCCTGCTTTGTTCTCTGAAAGTGTGAGCGGCTCTGCTGTGTGAAGCAGCAGCCACTGGCCCTCAGTGGGTGCGGGAGCAGGTGGGGACCCGGCAGAGATGCTGCCCAGCACGAGGATGAGACAGGCCCTTGGCCCAGGCTTTAGAATGAGGGATCTGAACAAGAAGAGAACCAAATATACGGGGAGACGTGTGAGGGAAACGTTTCTAGAAGAGTGAGGGCAACTCTCCCTCCACAGCTTGGGGTAAAAAAGGGGGTGGTGGTGATCGGCTTCATCAATCCAACAAAAGACACAAAATAAGGTGCTACTTTGCTTCAAATTGGTTAAATCACTAACCCCATTACGTGAGAGGAGGGCTGCAGACAGTGTTTGGCAGTGGCCTTTGTCTGTATTTATTTGAAGGAGAAGCTCAGGTCTAGGCGTGCTGACTAATCTCCACGTGTCTATGCCTGAGGGCAAGGAGCAGGAACAGTTATCATGACACCCACTGAGGAAGGCGTCACGGAGGAAAACCCTGGAACATGCCGGGTGGACGGGCACCCCCAGGCTGCCCTGCATCCTGGTGTCACGCTTTGGAGCAGCCTTTTTGCTGGAGGCCCTGTGAACTCGTTCAGTGTAGGCCGGGTGGACATGTAAAATTCTTCCTTTTTCCAGTTACCAGGAGAACAACCATGATGGGCTTGTGATAAGCAGATGTGGGTCTGATTACCTTCCACAGCATCCAAACGCCCTGTGACATTCCCAGTGATGTGGGTCAGACTCACAGGGCGGTTGGAACATGACAGAAAGATGTGTCTGCCCACAGAGGCTGTCAGTGTATTTAGGAAAGTCAGGCATTATGGGATGGAACTTTTATATTTGAATTGCTACATAAACGCTGTTGCATTGCTGCTGCCCCTTAAAGACGTTCCTTTGCTTTAAGGGACTTTGTTTATATTCTACTGAACCAAAGTGGTGAAGGTCACCGTGCCGGGGCCAGGTTTCAGGGTGAAAGGCACTGTGATTTTAAGGTTTCCAACCTAATCTGTCTTATTAAAATCAGTCCCTTTCACCATCTTCAAAATATTTTAATTTATTTGCTTTTAAAAAGACCAGGACCTCGTGGCTTCAATTATTTTGTTGGAGGTACCAACGTAAAGAAATTCCTTTAAGTACAGAAATCAATTTTAATTAGTACTTTTAAATGATTCTCTTTTTTTGTAAAATGAAGAGAGAACAAGCTAGGCCAGGTAGAATGATAACATCTGGGCTTTTTTTAAAGCCATATCCTTCTGTGCACAGTCAGTCTCATTAGTGGAGCTCCAGTCCTAAAACTGGGGCCAGAGAATCAAGTGATGGGTCAAGGCATGTTGCCAGCAGCACAGAAGAGTGGGTGGGAATCCTGGATGGGCCAGGGGACCCCAGGCACCGAGTAAACATGTTTGGATGGGGGGCCTGGTCCAGGTGACCTGAGGGCAGGGAGCTTGGTAGAGCACGTCTGTGTGATGCTCCTCTCTCACGCTCTGCAGGCCTCAGCCAGCTGGCCAGGGAGCCTCCAGCCAGGGCAGAACGTGTTCCTGACCCTGTGCAGGGGCAGCGGGGCTCACCCAGCTCCCTATGTGCTTCCAGGCGTCACAGTGAGCAGGGCTGGTCTGAACCCCCTCCTACTAAAATCAAACGCCTGCCAAGGGGCTCAGAGCATCACAATGTGCTCGTGGAGGTTGGGGGGAGAAGGATGCCCACAAACACGGGTCACATGGCCCTCAGCGCTCTACCTCACAGAGGCCTGGGGACGAGAAACACAGCAGACAGAAGCAGAGGCCGGCATGACCACCACTCTGCCCGCACACCTCCAGTCAGGGCCCTCAGAGAAGTGGGGCACATGCTTTCTCTACAACAAAACCTCTTTTGAGACCCACTCTTACAACATTTGCAAACACATGTGAAATCACATTCTAAAGTAATAACTGAAATTTCTTGGGCGTTTAAAAGAAGACCTTTCAAATCTTTTCATCACGATGGAGTGGAAATCCGCCTCCGTCTTCAAAGCTGCCGAACTTTCCTCTCTGTGCTCTTGATGTTGACGTCTAACTTGTCCACCTTGGTTGTGAGCCGGTCAAGAATGTCGTCCTGCTCCTCAATCTCTGTCTGCATCCCCAGGGCAATGTCCTTCAGCCGGACCAGGCCCACGGACAGCTCATCTGTGGGACAGGAGAGCACACATGGGCCTGAGCCAAGTCACAGCATCGGGACGTGCAACCCCAGATGCTCCCCCCATGGGCTCGGCAGCACTGCAGTCACTGACCCCTCTTTCCTGGAAGACAGGCCAGATGCCAGGGCATTGGTTACATGCTCCAAAACATGTGCAAGTGAAGAGAAAGCAGTAGCGCTTAACAGGAAAGCCACTCCTCCCTGCCACCCACCAGGACACCCACTGTTAGTACACAGTGTTTATTTTAGAAATTCATATAGAGCCACACACCTTTCAGCTGCCTTTGAACCTTACATCCCCAGCTCCCTAAAGCTGGGTCAAGCACAGGTCCAGAGTGGCAAAGAGGAAGATCCCCATTTGGAAACACATCTGAGATACACCTCAGGCTTTTCCAGTCTTTATAATAAGTATTTCCCTTCTTTTAAAAAAGTTGTAAAAATCAATCTCAATTCATTTTTAAGAGAAATAAATTCTATAAGACCATGGTCAGCCTCGAGTATGTGAAGGGCTTCCTTAGCACAGTGACAAAGAAAGAACTGACGATGAGTGGGGAGGAGACCAGCCAAGGGGCCCGGGGTCCCCTGATGGGGCTGTGCAGACCGCAGAGGGGAGTCGTGACGTGACTGACTCTGTCCAGATGAATATAAAGCCCCTTCCCTGTGTGTGTGTGTGTGTGTGTGTGTGCATGTGTGTGCCCTGAATGTGTGTGTGCATGTGCACAGGGTATGGGGACGGGGTCACACCCAGAGCTGCTTTCTGCCCTTTCACTAGGAAAGAGCTGGGGGAAAACAGAAGAGGTGGTGCTTTGTAAGCCTTTTCACTAAGTTAAAGATAAAATATTAAGTGAAAAAGGTCAAAATACACAAATAGTTGGCAATGGCACCATAAATCTAAGCAGAATCAGATTTTTTAGAAATGGTCTTACTGGGACTTCCCTAGTGGCGCAGTGGTTAAGAATCCATCTGCCAATGCAGGGGACACGCGTTCGATTCCTGGTCCAGGAAGATCCCACGTGCCACAGAGCAACTAAGCCCATGTGCCACAACTATTGAGCCCGCGTGCCACAACTACTGAAGCCTGCATGCCTAGAGCCCGTGCTCTGCAACAAGAGAAGCCACCGCAATGAGAAGCCTGTGCACCGCAACAAAGAGTAGCCCCTGGGGCTTCCCTGGTGGCGCACTGGTTGGGAGTCCACCTGCTGATGCAGGGGATGCGGGTTCGTGCCCCAGTCTGGGAGGATCCCGTGTGCCGCGGAGCGGCTGGGCCCGTGGGCCATGGCCGCTGGGCCTGCGTGTCTGGAGCCTGTGCTCCACAGCGGGAGGGGCCACAGCGGTGAGAGGCCCGTGTACCGTAAAAAAAAAATAAAAAAAAGTAGCCCCCGCTCTCTGCAACTAGAGAAAGCCGGCGTGCAGCAACAAAGACCCAACGCAACAAAAACAACGAAAAGAAAAGAAAAGAAAAGAAAGCCTGTGCCCCTGTATCCCATGGACACTGACAGCTGTAAGGACACCCAGGTCTCAGGGAGCTGCCGGCAGCTGGGACGGCTTGGGACCCACAAGGAGCTGCACTGGGGTGAGAAGCTGGATCAGGGAGGGCCACCTGGCAAGGGACCGCCAGCAGGGCCGGGCGTCCAAGAGGCAGAGGGACCTGCCCGGGGCAGTCGTGTGGCCCTATCAGCAGGGACCATGGACGGCCGTGCTGGGGTCCCCTGCGCTGCTCTGTGTCCCGCTCACCCTGCCGACCCAATGCACACCCTCAGCCTCTGGGGTAGGCTGTCCTTGGTCTTCTTCCTGCTGCACTCCCTGCATTCCTGAATCTCACCCCCTGCAATAGGTCTTCCCTCCAGCAGGCACCAGTGCCAGCCTTTCTTGGTGGGGAAACCTTTGGTGGGGAGGATGGAGGGCCCGCCAGTCCCTGTGTTTCTCTGGAGTCAGGCCTGGCAGATACACCCTCTGCCTGATGCCTTTGGCTCCAGGGCCAAGTCCAGAGGACAAGCAAGCAGTGACCTCCGGGGTGCCCCTGGGCTCCAAGGGCAGAGAGCAGTTGAGGTTCAGGGTGGAGAAACAGAAGGAATGACACCAAAGCAGTTGTCACTGCTGGACGGTGGAATTTGGGTATTGGTTTCCTTAGGGCACTTGCCTCACTTCACAGTTTTCTACAATGAGTCTATGTGCTAAGAAACAAAGGTTAAATGAAGGTTAAATAAAGGATGTGGGTCTGCCTTACGTGTTGTCTGTACCAGTAGCCCGGGCTGCTGGAGTGGGCACTGCCCTGGGAGAGCTGGGGGCCTGCGTCCCCTGGGAGGAGAGAGCAGGGGAAGCATTCCTTTCTGTCTCACCCTCTTTGCCATCCCCTAAGGGGAAGGAGGGTTGGCAAGTGACCTGGGTGGCCATGGGGGAGGTTCACACGCAGGGAGCAAAGGTCAGAGGGGGCTGCTGAGGGGCCAACTCCTCCACCCGACTGCAAATAACCCCCTCCTCTCTCCATTCTCGCCTTCTGGGCCCTGGGTGTAAAGTAGGGACAAAACTGAACTTCTCCTGTGTTTCTGGAGACTGGTTAGGGAGACACCAGAGAAGCCAGCAGGTATGTGGTTACAACAGGGCGCCCTGGAGCCTGAGGCCCAGGAAGCAGGGTGCCTGGCCACGTGGCCAAGGTGCTGCTGGCCCCATGTATGCCTGACCTGCTGGGCCGCCTCCCGCGAGCCTTCCAGTTTTGCTCACCTGACCCTGCCCGAGCCCAGGGCACACGGAGGAAGCAGGGTGGCATGGCCGGGTGGTGAGGGGGGTGGGCAGAGCCCAGGCTGCACAGGGTACTCCCCAGACCCTGACCCTGTCACTGTCACCTCCCAGACAAGAGGTGGGGATGGAGACAAGCGGGCAGACCCCAGAGAGGGTGAGGGGCTGGGATGTTGCACATGCGCACGTGTGTGTGTGTGTGTGTGTGTGTGTGTGTGTGTGCAGGGGTGGGCAGCGGGATGGAGACAAGCGGGCAGACCCCAGAGAGGGTGAGGGGCTGGGATGTTGCACATGCGCACGTGTGTGTGTGTGTGTGTGTGTGTGTGTGTGTGTGCAGGGGTGGACAACGGGGGGCCCCAGCGCACACAAGCCGTGGTGCTGGTGGCGGTGCTCTGGTCTTACCGAGGTTGCTGTCAATCCTCTGGTGACAGGTGCGCAGGTGTGGGTTCCTTGGGTAAGCCTCGGAGCTCATGGCAGAATCGGCCCCTCCAGGGATGGAGTCTGAGTTGACAAAGAAACACCAGGAGGACGGTTAACTGACACACTTGAAATGCCGCTTCACAAAAGTCATCTTAATCTGGAAAACGGGTGGAAGGACTAAGGCGGTTGGTTCTGAGGCCACTGAGAGAGGCAGGCAGGGGACAGGGAAGGGGCGGGAGGGAGACACTTCCTGAGGGCAGCCCCTTGGAGATCAAAGAACCCCAGCCTATGGGTCACCTGGTCAGCCACGGACCCTCGAGCTCAGGAAAGAGATTCATGCACGTAATGGTATGGCAGTTGGAGCAGCCACCACGCAAACCCACACAGGCTCCGGAAAAAGAAACGTTAAATGATGCACATTTGCCCCCAGAAATCTTCTCTGAACCTCAGTTTCCAAATGCACACAGAAAAGCCCTGTCACCCAGGTTATGTCTTCTGGGGACCATCTCTTTCTAGACTTGGGGTCTCTCCTTCAGCATGGCCTACGGAAGCCCCTCAGCGCACAGTCTTCTCCCACTTCCTCTGCGGCTTTTGCCTTCCCAGATGAACCTCCTGGCCCTCCTCTGCCAGGCCTCCCTTCGGCTGTGCCCGCAGGCGGCACAGGAAGCATCTGGTTACTTCCAATGTGCCTGGCTCTCTAGGGGTCGACAGAGCCCCCAGGAGGCCTTGATTCCTTTCCAGATGAGGGATGTTTCTGGGCCCATCATTTGATATTAATGGGACGATCTGACACAAAACACCTCCTATCTCACACTCCTTGTCCACACGGCCGCTTCTGCGCCCACTGGGGCTCGGGGGCTACGTTAGCCTCCTTCTGTCACTGCAACAAAATACCACAAACCATCCTTTGGTTCTGGAAGTCAGACGTCCAACCTGGGTCTCCCTGGCCTCAGACCCAGGTGTCAGTGGGGTTGGTTCCCCTGGAGGCACTTAGGGAGAATCTGATTCCTGGCCCCTTCCAGCCCCTGGAGGTCAATCCTTAGCAGCGGCCCCTCCTCCACCCGAGAGCCAGCTGCCCCGCACCTTCAAACCTCTCACTCCATCACTCTCTCCTCTGCCTCCTTCCCACTTGCAAAGGACCTTTGCGATTTCACTGGGTCCAACCGGAAAACCCAGGATAATCTCCCCACCTCAAGTCAGCCGATCAACAACTGTACTTCCCTCTGCGACCACGATTCCCCTTTTGCCATGTGACCTGACATATTCCTGGGGCCTGGGGATTAAGCCGTGGATGTCCGGGGGGTCATATCCTACTCAGCATAGGTGTTTCCCTGCCTGAAGATCTCAGAGCTATACAGGCCAGGCTCCCACTCCCTTATCTCTCCCTCCACGGGGGAGCAGGGCTGAACCTGCCATAACGCACACCCCCTGCTCCCTGAGAGAGGCACTGAGGCCCCCAACGCCCCTACCCAGTGCAAGGTGTCCCCGCAGAACCCAGGTGTGGGCGGGAGCACTGACCTGAGTCATTGAGCTTCCTGAGGTTTGGGTGGCTGGCCTGGTACTGTGCCTCCTGGTCTTTACTTGTACTTATGCCTTCTTTCAACCTTTGGATAAAAGTTACGAGAAGAAGAAAGCTTTTAGAAAGGAAAAGCACCTGTGACAGTGCAGTCTTTTCTAACAGTGCCCATGTGAGAAAATCAAATGCCTCTTCTGACCAAGATACAAAGCCAAATGAATATTCTAACTGCAATTATGAAAACACTGAATAAGGGGAGCAACCTACATTCTTTGTGTTACGGTAGGTAAGGTGTTGATTTTCTGTAATGTGGTGATATTGTCTTTACAATAAAAGACAGATACAACAATCTAACATATGAGCAACAATCACGTTTTAGCAGAAACTGAATTATTTTACGTTTGAACACATGGCATTTATATGCCAGCCAAAATTGCAGTATGATTTTATTATACCTCTAGCCAAAAATTTTGAGGAAAATAATCTCTGATTTTAAAATGATAATCAATGGGCAACTTGAATTAGATATGGGGAAGCTGGACATGAAAACTTTTTAAAGCAAAAATTCTGTGAAGTGAGTCACATTTATACTAATTAGAGTGAACATTCTCTCTTTCAAATTACCAGGAGCAGTAATTTATGGAGACCCAATTCACGCAGAGTTTGCAGACTGAACAGCGGTCACATCACACAATCAAGAGCAGTGGAGAACGCTTCTTGTTTCAAAATGTCTGAAGACAAATCCCTCCCAGTGAGTAACTTTCAGGGTCCTTTGGTCTCTTTAAGGCATGAGAAGTGTCCTGAAAGGCTCGGCCACCAGCACTAAACCCCCCTCTGCTGTTTTGCTCCGGCCAGACGGGCACTGCTCACCTGCTGCTGGGCTGGGGGGCAAGGGTGCCATTCTGCACAGGTGGGGTCTCTGAGGGTTTGGATCTGAAGTAATTCATGAGCCCTCCGAACACACTCTTGATGCTGTTGATGTGCTTCTGGCTGGTCTTCAGATCCTGCTCCATCTTGTCCACCATCTTCTCTGTGCGCTCCAAGGCCCCTCGCTGGCGCACGAGTTCCTAGGGAGGATGAGACGTGATGGCATTGCACTTTCTGTAGCTCCCCGTCACCCGCAGAGGAAGGCTCTCTGTAAATCCTCAGCCAGCACTTGGGGATGGCGCAGCCCCCACCCTAACCTGAGTCCCGCCCGAGCTCTGGAGGGGAAGGTGCCAGCATTAAGTGTCTCGTCCTGATTGCGATTAAACTCTGGTTTTGAACAACCAGCAGGCAGAGGTCGATCTGGAGTCGATACGCTGAATCTAGAAACTTGAGAGTTACCCCCATCTATGTCGCTCCCCTTCCCAGGGAGCATGACACACATACGCACCAGCAGGGATGCAGGAGCTGGCGGGGAACATGCTTGAATGCGGGGCTCCGTCCCGGCAGGAGTGACAGTGTAGAGTGGTCTTAGGTGGCAAGAGAACCACCAAAGGCAAAGGTTGGTGCCCCTTGCTGCATGTGCAGGCTGCCCGGGCCGCTCATACCGTGTGTTCCCGAGAAAGGCCTTGTCTGGCTCCTTGCCCTCGTATTAGCCTGAAGAGTGACTTTGCTTCCCAGAGTCCTCAGGTCAGCCTGACAGTCTGCACCAGCAATGTGGTTTACAGGGTGGGGGGCCTTGAGCCACACAGTGTGACCTCTGGAGGGGCTGGAGACTCTAGTCAGCCAGGCAGGCAGCCGTGCCTCCGGGATGTCACACGTCACAGTGGGGGGAGTGCAGGCTGCACACACAACTCCACAGAGAGGGGACAACGGGAAGCTGTGCTTGCTCTCCTGGACTCTGCCCACCAGCTTGTCTCCCTTGAGGATTTTAATCTGCATCCTTTTGCTGTAACAAACCACAACCGTGAGTATAACAGCTCTACTAATTCTGAGTCCTTCTAGGGAATCGTTAAACCTGAGGGTGCTCTTGGGGACCCCCACAACACCTCTAAACAGCACTTCTCACTCTCAGAGGCAGAAGGCTGCAGAGCAGACAGCCCCTGGGCTTCCCTGGCACAACTCCTGGTCAGCAAAGCAAGGTCTCCCAGATACCATGGAGGCCACGGGTGGACATTTTAGGAAGGAGCAGCAGACACAGCCAGATGCCACGGCGCTGGTGTGGGATGTACGACCTGCCTGGACGGTAAAGACCCGGCCTCACAAGGTGCCTCACAGCTAAGAAGCCAGCAAGTTTGATCCTAGAACTTTTCAACAGTTGAATTCAATCACTGATCCTTTATAAAATCTACTGGGAATTACTTCACCGAGCAGCTGATCGTCTCCCTCCATCAGCTTCTGCTTCAGGATAGGGTTGTGCTAAGAACTCTGGCTGCGTCAGAACCAGCCCGGGCTGCCTTGGAGGGGAGGCTCTGGTCAGTACAGCCCCTCACCTGGAGAGGGGACGGGTCTGCCCAGAGGATGAGGGCACCACCCCAACTCACGGGGACACCCAGAACAGAGAGCTGCGATGGCCTCCGTTCCCAGGCTGCAGAGGTGTCCGTCCCCATGTGGCCCACCTCTCTGAACTGAAGGCCTAGCAGGGTTTGGCGACTGTCGAGTGCTGGAAAGACTCAATGAGGTGAGGGGGCCCCACACGAGACCGTGTGCAGGATGTGCTGGCCGGGCTGCTGAGAGCATCCTGGCCCGACTCCCTTTCCGCTGATGCTAACCAAGCTGGCCACTCAGGCCCTCATCCAAGGTTTGTTGCTGGACTCCCTGAACCGAGACCCTGGGCCCCACAAAACATCACTGGCGCGTGCTCAGCAGCCAGAGGGGGCAGGCAGTCTCCTTGGCCAGGGTGGTGAAAGGGCACATGAAGACTGCGTCCACGTGGGACACAAACAGGCAAACCATTAGGGGACTGGTCGCAGAAACAGAAGCCATCCACTAGAGGGACCACGACGCAGAAAGAGCATGGGACTTCCCTGGCAGTCCAATGGTTAGGACTCTGCGCTTCCACTGCTGGGCTGGGCTCAATCCCTGGTTGGGGAACTAGGATCCCACAAGCCACTCGGCGTGGCCAAAAAAAAAAAAAAAGAACACTTCTGCTTAAGTTAAAATTATATAAAAAAAGAAAAAGATAAGTATAAGCATTTTTTTTTGTTTTTTTGTGGTACACGGGCCTCTCACCGTTGTGGCCTCTCCCGCTGCGGAGCACAGGCTCCGGATGCACAGGCTCAGCAGCCATGGCTCACGGGCCCAGCCGCTCCGCGGCATGTGGGATCTTCCCGGACCGGGGCACAAACCCGCATCCCCTGCATCGGCAGGCGGACTCTCAACCACTGCGCCACAAGGGAAGCCCTAAGCATGTTTTTATACACAGAATATCTCCACAGGGACACTGCAGGAACAGAAGGTGAGTGGCAGGGGGTAGGGGGGCAGCGGGTGGGAGCAGCCTTCACAGCCTTCTGTATCATCTCAATTTTGAACCCTGTGACTAGATTATCACTTCACAAAAATTATACCTCAGGAAAAGAAAAGAAGAAACAAATCATGCCTGAGAAGTGGAAAAGCCTCTATGGTTCTGCACTGTGCTCCCCAGGCCGACCCACCTCTCCTCTATCCTGTGGGGTCAGGACCTGAGGCGAGAACCTTCCAGAGAGGTGAACCCTACAGGTTTCTCAGGAGAAGGGCAGCTCTCCTTCACTAGAGGTGACCTAAGTAACTTTCCTGCTGCTGCCACGCTGGGCCTAAAAAAGTCAAGTCCTCAGTGTCTAAAACATGTGTCCTGTTTCGGCACCTCTCAGCTGGGTATGTGACGGGCACCTGTCTAAGTTAGGAGGTTAGTTTAGTGGTGATTGGGGTCTGCTGGGACAGAGCTCACCACCACCCCCCCCCCCAAATCCCCCAGGGGAATGAAAGAGCGATGAAAGGGATTCAAAGACAGTAAGACAACTTGGAGATTATGGGGTAGGGTGGAGACGGGGGTGCTGACCATTCCTGCCTCCCAGGGCCTCCAATAATTGAGAACTGATTCAATCCTGGAAAAATTCCATGTGTAATCTCACTGATGACAGAGCCTGTCACCTGCTCAGTCATGATCATACCGTACCTCTCACAGCAACACCTGGCTTGGCCATGCCAAGCCTCACGGCCTGAGGTGCCACTCTGCCTTTGCTCTCATGGTCCCCATTATAGGAAAGAAGGAACTTTGGGGGCAGCATGGGGTTTGTCACCACAATCCTTATGAAACAACGTTATCCTCTGTGTTTTTGGCACTCCTGACCTTCCCTCTGACTGTACTGGGTCCTAAGCTCCTCCTCCAGGCCCTTTCCTGGAAGGCTTCCTGGGCGACACTTTCCTGCTCAGGAGCTGTGGCGTTGGGCCAGTGCCTTTGCGTGACTCTTCTCTTCCTTGGGAAGTCCCTCCTCCTCCTCCTATCTACACCTTAGCCTTAGAAGCCAGATTCCAGGGTATCCTCTGCCACAGTATTCTACTTTCTGTCACTCTGATTTCCTACTTCACCCGTTCTCAGTTGCCAAAGATGTCTTTTTTTTTTTGGCTGTGCTGCTTGGCATGTGGGATCTTAGTTCCCTGACCAGCGATCGAACCCGCGTCCCCTGCATTGGAAGTACAGTCTTAACTACTGGACCACCAGGAAAGTCCCCAAAGATGGCTTTTTAAACCTTAGTTGGCTTCCTTGGGCCTGGGACCCTTAATCAAGTGACCCCTCCACCTGGGCCCTAAGACCTCAGGCAATCCTCCCAAATTTAAGTCAACATTTTCCATTTAGACTGTAATGTAGGAATCCAGTAGACACAAGCAAAACTTCCTCAATGAGGCTAAAGACAGGCAGGTGGGGCACTGAGGGATCTGGTGATAAGGAGAAGTGGGGAAGGGAGATAACCCAAGGAAGTGGTAACGGGAGAATGATGGGACGGACCTCAAGACTGTCCAAGACTGTAAGTGACCAGGTCAGTGGGAACTTTCCCAGAGAAAAGAATTACGAAGAGACCCAGGGAAGAACATGATGCTTTAGCTTCCAGAGCTACAAATGCTTAAATTGAATTATTTTTACCTGATATAGCAATCACAGGTTATTACATTTTAAAAAACTTTCTAAAGAAATGCCCAACACAACTGTTTCATTAGTACGCTGAGGCGAGAATGTGGTGCCTAAGAAAGAACAGCTCTTACCCAAGGTCCTACTCTCTGAAACCACCTATGGACGTTAAGAAGAACTGCAGAAGCTAAGCTGGGACGGCAGACTGTCACAGACCGCCCCCGTCTCTCTAGGACATCTTCGTCGGTATCGGGAAGGAAACGTAAGGCCCTAGACTCGACCAGACTCGGGCTCCGGCGCACTCAGCAGTGTCCAGGCAGACAAGACCTTCACTCTCCTCCTAGCGAGGCGGAGGAGCGCTCAGTGCCGGGAAGAACCCAAGGTCCATCTCCTCGGACGCTTGACACCAGCAGGCACAGTCCTCGCTGGGTCACTCCAGGAGGAAGGGCTGAAGCCACGGGCCAGGCTTCTGTCCAGGGAATGTGTAAAAGAAACAGACCCTCCACGTCCCTAACCCGGGGTCTGCTGTCTAGAATCCCTACTTACCTGGACCGAACAGCGTGGAGATGACCCCTGACGAGGCGTAGAAAAACAACAACCCTGTGGACTAAGCTCAGGAGATCGCCAGGGGCAAACTGCCCCTTTCGGGTGTGAAAACGCGCGTCTCTACGTAGCTAACAGATTGTTACCGACCGTCCAGTCACCAAAGTACAAGACCCGTCCTGGCTGACCGGTCGAGCCCCCAGGAGCCCCGGCGACCGCGGACTCACCTCGGAGGAGGCGACCCCGATCCTCTCGGACTCGTACATCAGGGACAAGGACCTGCCGGTGCTGGCGGCCGTGGCCTCGGCCCGGCGCAACACCTCCTCCCGCAGGGCCTGCTGCCGGTCGGCGGGAGCGCCGGGCCAGTCCGCGAGGTCGCGGTTGTCCGTCCACGGCGCCGGCCGGATGCCCTCGTCCTCCGCGTCGTCGTCGAACGGGTTGTAGCTTCGGGGATAGGCCGACATGGCGCCAGCGCTCGGCCTGGAGCAGGCGGGAGGAGCCGGGCGCGGCCGAGGCGAGGGGCGCTCTCTGACCACGGGGCAGCTGCAGTATCTCAGAGAACCTACAGAAGCTCCCGTACGCCCGTAGCCGTCGCCGCGCAAACTCCTTCCGCCAGAAGCTTGCGGAGGCCCTGCCTCGGAGCCGACCATCGTGCACCGCATCGGGGGGAGGGGGCCACGCCCGGCGCTCGCGACCGCCGCAGGCCGCACGGCTCCCGGCACCCCCCAGCGGTGGATCTGCCCGAGGCCACGCCCCGCTTGCGTAGGCAACAGAGAGGTCACGTGGCGGGGAGGCCGGATGGAGCCGCGCCTGCGCCGTGAGCTTCGGCGGTCGAGATCCCGGTGAGGGAAGCCGGCGGGCGGTGCCGCGGGACGGTGATGGCGGCGGCCGCGGCCCGGGGAGGCGGTGGCGGCGGCTCCGGCTCGGCCTCCGGCGCTGGCGCGTCACGGGGTTTTTATTTCAACACGGTCCTATCGCTGGCCCGCTCCCTGGCCGTGCAGAGACCGGCATCCCTGGAGAAGGTAGCTCGGCGGCTGGGCGCGGGCTG
>NW_020175053.1:7162289-7210603 GCF_003031525.2 Neophocaena asiaeorientalis asiaeorientalis
GGCGGGGGCGGCGGCAGGGGGCGCGGGCAGAGCCGAGGGCCGGGGTCGAGCCTGGGGTCGGCTCCCCACTCGCCCTGTCTTCTGTTTCTTGACTCTGGGGCGTTGCCGTCCTCGGGGAAGGGGCGCTTTTCCGCGCTTTGCCCTCAGTGGTGAAGGGCGGATGAAGTAGCGTATCTGGAAGCGGTTTCTGAGACGCACATTTGCTGCGCATTGTTTTTCTCTGAGACTAGAGGGGGCGTTAGACCGGCTGAGAGAGGGTGTTTGAAGAAAAGAATTCAGGCCCCGGGGGTTCCTTATCTTGGGAGAAAGGCAGCCTCAAGAGTGCCTGGGACGGTGGGAAAATCGCAGCTTTTAGAATCGGAACGTCCCTGCACCGTCACTGTATGTCGTCTTGGACGTTCCTTCAACCCTCAGAGCTTCTGTGTCCTTATCTGTGAAATGAAGTGGTTCTTGAGCATTAAATGAGTTCAGGCAGAAAGTGCCTGGCCCAGAGTTAGGCTCAGAGTAGGTGGACAGTAAAGGGCAGCTTTCCTCCCCCACCAGGTCGTGATGATGAGTGAGCACGAAGGGATGGGATTATTCTTCCCTGCAGCTTCCTGGTGGATGGAAAGAACGTTGTCTGACAGCAGAAGAGCGCTTGGGAGTGGTTTTATGGCTCTGGTGAGGGAGGTGAAGCTAAAAGGCTGTTGCACACACCTTGGCAGAGTGACCTTGTCCTTCCTTGGCTTTGTAGGTTCTCAGACTTGCACAGTGAGCAGGTCTTGGGAGACTGATGCCAGCCTGACTTCTAGTTAAAGGAGGAGTACAATAGAATGGAAAGACTATGGGCTGTAGCCATAAGATCACCTGAATTTAAATCCTGTGTCATTCACTTACATTCGTGTGAGTCTGGGCAGGTCAGTTCGCCAGTCTGATCCTCTGCTTTCCCCTGCAAAATACAAGGGCCATACTTGATACAAGTATTGCAAAGATTGACAGAATGACATGAATAAAGGGAGGCAGGTGGGTGCCTAATGAACGATCACTGTTATTGCATGAGCCTGAGTGATGGACCACAGTGCTGCTTTATGGAATCAAATCCATGCCAGCTAGTCAGCACATTCTCTTCTTAGGAGGAGGACCAAAAGTTGTATCAGAAGTTTGCTTGCTGGACTTGGAGAAGAGGGTGCAGGGAATTGGATGATCTTGAAGAGGGTCCAGCGGCTCTAGGAGTGGCAGCACCCTTCCTCACTCAGTAACTGAAAAATGCACCTTCAGCTCAATTCACCTTCTTCAGTCTTCTTCACTAGTCACAAGAACATTCTGTAACTGCAGCATAGTTTTGTATCTTATGGTAATGCTTGGGTAGTCAAGATGACACAATGTTTTACAATGAATTAATGCAGCTTTTAGGTTGGGCTCCCTAATACCATTCACTTTCATCGGCTCATTTACAAACCATAGCAGGAAAGAGTTAACAGAGCCCGGGCTGCTGTTTTTTTAAAAATTAAAACTAGGCGGGCTTCCCTGGTGGCACAGTGGTTGAGAGTCCACCTGCTGATGCCGGGGACACGGGTTCGTGCCCCTGTCAGGGAAGATCCCACATGCCGCAGAGCAGCTAGGCCCATGAGCCATGGCCGCTGAGCCTGCGCGTCTGGAGCCTGTGCTCCGCAACGGGAGAGGCCACAACAGTGAGAGGCCCGCGTACCACAAAAGAAACAAAACAAAACAAAAAACTAGGCTATTATTGCCAGTGTCTTTCTTTTTTTTTAATTAATTTATTAATTTATTAATTTATTTATTTTTGGCTGCGTAGGGTCTTCGTTGGTGCATGCAGGCTTTCTCTGGTTGTGGCAAGCGGGGGCTACTCTGTTGCAGTGCACGGGATTCTCATTGCGGTGGCTTCTCGTTGTGGAGCATGGGCTCTAGGCGCATGGGCTTCAGTAGTTCTGGCATGTGGGCTCAGTAGTTGTGGCGCACGGGCTCTAGAGCACAGGCTCAGGAGTTGTGGCGCATGGGCTTAGTTGCTCCACGGCATGTGGGATCTTCCTGGACCAGGGATCAAACCCGTGTCCTCTGCATTGACAGGTGGATTCTTAACCACTGTGCCACCAGGGAAGTCCCCGGGGCTGCCGTCTTCAAAAGGGCTTGCTCACGAGGTTGGCCCTTGGCTGGCATTGGGAACTTTTTGCTTGAACCGTTCCTTCCATTCTCTAACTGATCAGGATGGTTCACTGTGTCTGACTCTGTGTAAGCAGCATGGTTTACGGTGAGCACCTGCTTTCCTTCTGGGAATCTGGAATTTTGATGGTTGCTAGGCAGGCAGTGCCTAAATGACCAGCCCCCAGTAAAAATCTTGGCACAGACATCACTCTCGTGTTACTGCATTGCTTGCTGCTGTAAGGGGTGTGTGCTTGGGGTGCACCCTCACAGGAGGGAGAGACAAGAGGAAGCCCTTGCACAGCTTTCTCCAGACTCTCTACCTGTGTCTGTTTCTCTGGCTCGGATCCTTTCACTGTAATGAAATTTATCTGCAAGGAGGACTATGTATGTGTGTGTGGTCCTGAGGACCCAAAGCTACTTCTTTCTCAAGAGGAGGTTTCTGTAGGTGGCTGATTGCATCGGAAATATGTGAATTCCTCTTGTTCTCATCTACGATTTTGAGACTTGATTGTACTTGGGATCACTGTTACTATTTAGTCCTGTACTGTATGTCTGCTTGCTGCACTCCCCTACTTTAAAACAGTTGATGAGAAGCCCTTAGCATTCCTAAGGGAAAGATTCTTGAGGTTCTTAAGAGTAAGAGTTTCTGAGTACCCACCTGGGATAAGAAAGCTGGAGACTTAAGCAGGGAGATGAGTGTTGAAACCCTGCACCCATTTCTTTGTTTTCATTTCTCTTTCTCCTCCTTTTTTCCAGAGAAGACAGAGGACTGAGTGGGGCCTGATGCAGATAGGGTTGACCCAAGGAAGGCTGTTTTCTGAACTAGACCTGACACCTCAGCTCAGACATGGGAGCTCAGGCAGCCTGACATGCTTTCAGTGGCACTGAGACACATTAATGACACAACTTACCCTATCTTTGTCCCTCGGCATGCCACAGTGGGGTTGACTTACTCCATTCACCCACCCTAACCCCAGGCCGTGAAGCCAAGCCTATCACTACTGAGTGCATTTTACTTGTCCTTAATTTTTCTGTTTCATCCAGAAAACATTTATTGAGCACCTATTGTTAGTTGGTATGCATTAGGCCAGGTAAATAAACTCCTAATTTGATTGCTTAGGTGACCAGCAACAAGTCAGTTTTTCTGCAAGTCCCCCATGTGCTCTTGTGCCCCATGTCTGGTGACCAGACTCCTGCTGTGTTCAGGTAGCCAGACCCAAGGGCCCTGGGCATCTATTCTAGGATCCTTATCTGAGCTTTGACCTCTTCCTGTTAGGCTGCCTCTAAGACTGGAGTCCCAGCCCTGAGGCCCACCCCTGGGATTGCAGCCCACCTCTGAGGACACCCTCCATGAGGCCCACTCAGGCCTCAGCCCTCTCCCTCTGGGGGAAAGAGAGGAGAAAAATTGAGAAGAGAGAGAGTCCTGCCTACACTGAATCCATCTCTGATTTCCATCTGCCTGCCCATCTTTTGCTCTACTTTCCTGGATCTTGCCTGTCTTGAGAATGTTGCTGAGCCACCCCTGCTGAGCCTCCTCCTGGCTCTGCCTGGTCATACTCCTCTGTACCCTGGAAGTCAGGGGACCTGTTCCTGCCTCTTCCCGCCTGGCCTGTGCCGTACTAACGGACCCTGAGCCCAGGATGTGGAGAGTTCTAGGCAGAGCTGCAAAGCAGGCAGCATTCCGTGCCCTCCTGTTCCTCTTCCCACCCTCAAGAGGCTTTGATCAGACTCCTTCCCCATTTCTGAAAATACTCTCTCTTATTCAGTTAGGGTGCCAGAACCTTGAGGTCAATAAACTATTGACCTGATGTTTAAAGGGCACTGCGGCATTAGGGACAGGCTGGACCCGCCCTGGTGGACAGGTGTGCTTCAGGAGACGCTCTGGGTAACTCTTATAAGTAACTGGAGGAATATGTGGCCAGGTGCTTAGGACAGTGAGCTTTTTGGAGTTCATGTTTATCCAGTCTGTCCTTTAGAGTGGTCTGCTGTGGAGTGAAAATCCTGGTATTGGCATTTTTTCAGCATCACGAAGCTGAAAATTTCCCATCCTGCTCCCATTCCTTTGTGACGCCATGTTAAAAAACAAAACAAAACAAAACAAAACAAAAACACGGAGAGGAGAGAGAATAAGCTTCGGCAGAGGATATTCATGTTGCTAAAACCAGTGTGATTAAATCAACTCTAAAATATTTTAGGAAGAAATTGGAAGAAGAAAAATATCTTACCTGTAATCAAGCCACATTAACTGTATTAGTTTTCTGGGGCTGCTGTAACAAAGGGCCACCGTGGCTTAAACAACAGAAATGAATTTTCGCACAATTCGGAGGCTGGAAGGCCTTGATGAAGGTGTCAGCAGGGCAGGTTTCTCTACAAGCCTCTCTCTTTGGCATCTAGATGGCCGTCTTCTCCCCGTGTCTTCACATGGTCTCCCTCTGTGTCTGTCTGTGCCCTAATCTCCTCTTCTTAGAAGGACACCAGTCAGATTGGTAGGACTGGCCCTCCCTCATCACCTGATTTTAACTTAATTACCTCTTTCATGACCCTGTGTCCAAATACAGTCACATTCTGAGGTACCTAGGCATTAGGACTTCAATATATGAATTTGATGGAGGACACGATTCAGCCCATGACATTAACCCATCAGCACTGTCATTTCTTAAAGCTCTTTTTTAGTTTTTAACCATATATAGCTATGTTCACTTTATTGCTTTTTGCAAAAGTAGCCCATATTTATTATTTTGATAGTGGCATGTCACTTTTTGCGTTGACAGACCATACTTAAGCATTTCTCTGTTTAGACTTTCTAGTTTTTCCATGTAAAACAGCATGTTTGTACACTTAGCATGTTGTCTTCTTCTGAATTACATCCTTGTGTTAAGTCACTGATGGGTCTTGATGTTTACTGCCCACCTGTTTCCAGAGGATTGTACTTAGTTGTGATAGCATCAGCAAGACACCTTGTGCATGTTTATAGCTTCACAAGGTTGGATTTTGCTGTATTTTTTCCTGGCAACTCAGTCAGCCTAAAAGGGTACCTTATTCTTTTGAGCCCAAGATAATGATATTGACTGTGGTTGGCTATTTATATTGTGAATTAAGCAAACAGCTCCCAAGGCAGAATTGCTAGGATCGTGTGATGTTGCTGTGTTTTTGTTTTCCGTTATGTGGAAACTTGAATGTTCTGTGTTCTCTTCATGCTTGTAGTCCTGCTGCTTGAGCACTGACTCCTGGCTGTGACCACTCTGGGTTTGCTAGGTGGGCACACAATCCTGACCCTCAACTAACTTACAAATTAGTAGCAGCAGTATTAGGTGCAGGGCTGGCCAGTGTCTGTCCAGAAAGGAGCTGGTGGTGAACTGTGTAGGTTTTCAATAAAAATACCCTGGGAGGATATTTAGCTGTTTTGTACTTTGCTGGGGTGGGAGTGGGAGGTGCAGATAATTTCTAATTTGGACCCCAAACCTTTTCTCCATGGCTCTTAATAGGTTTGTGAAGAATGTAATATAAGGTAAAAAAGTGAAAAGTGCTCCGAGAAAGCAAAAGTATTGGGAGGTTACCCTGAGTTGAGATTTTAAATAGGGATGGCTTAGAAGCCATGAGGATGGGCATTTGCAAGTACTAAGCGCATTGGCGAGGGAGGGTCGTTTCAGATGGAGAGAACAGAGGGCACAGCACAGAGGAGAATGAGAAACAGCAGGTGATAGTGTTTGGCGGAACAGGATGTGTTTAAAGAGAAGAGTGGAGATGAGGCTGGAGAAGAAAGCAAGTGACCTTGTTTATGTTCCTAGACTCAGAGTCTGCATCTAATTGATGAGACAAGGAAGATCCCTGGATGTTTCAGGGCCTGAGGCTGGTGTGCGTTAGGAAGCTGATTATGGCTGTGTTGTTTGTTTCAGTGCCCTAGGGAGAATCAGGAGTGGTGTGTCATTAGCAGTCTGCTCCCCCAGAGGGCAAAGATGTTCTATTTCTGACTCCTCACTGTGGATTCTCTTTTTTTCTGTCAGTGTTTGCAGTTTGCATCCAGTAAAAATGTGGTTGCCTCCAGTCCCTTCCACCAGCAGCTGTTCCCATCATGGATTTTAGTTGCTGAAATGTTTCTGTGTACTTATTTTCCTGGTTTCTTATTTATATATTTTTGTATTTGCTTCTCTCATGAAAAAAGCTTGGCCTTTTGTGAACATTGCCAAGCCAGCCAGAGCCCTACTTTCATTTGTGTGAAAACCTGATGCGTATATACAGGTTTGAGGCAAAACCTCTCAGGTCTCCCTTGCATTTATTCGTTGAGTCTGAGAGGCTCTATCTTTGCTGTGGAAGCCGTTCTCTTCTGAATGTTTCTGTTTAGAGCTGGTCTGGAAGCCGGGATTCAGGACAGCCAAGGGTACACCATTATGAAAGCAAAAGATGGTGACCTCATCCACCCATTCATTCATGCACTAAGTCTTTGAGTGCCTGCTGATTGCCAGGCACTGTGCTGGGCCCTGGATGGGCACCTTGGAGGGACAAATAAATAGACATGATCTTGCTGTCATGGCGTTTACCATGGAGGGAGACAAACAACCTTAAACAAAGAACTACAAGTAAATATGATTTAAAATGGTAACAAGTGCCATGAAGCAAAAGTAAATGGTATAAATGGTATAATTTTTTTTTTTCGGGGATCGACTTTATTTGGGCTTCTCACAGTGGTTAGAGCCACTCTGTCTTCAGAACAATCACAGCACAGGAAATGCGTCACTGAGGCTGCCCAGAAAAGTCTGACCAGCTGAATCTTATTGCTTAAAATACACATATTCACAATAACTGATAAAGGGTGATGTGCCTCACACAGGAATGTGTATTTGCAAATCTTCCAAATGTAGCACCAAACCCTCAACCAACCCCTTTCTTCTAGTTCACCTGGAACATCAGACTCCCTCAAATCTTTTTGGCTCCCTCACAAGTCCTTCAGCTCCCTACTTACGTCTTTTGTCATGCAGGGCAGCCTTATGTAGCAGGGGCCAGACTGTGATGCTGGACTCGAGCCCAGCTCCACGCACTGTGTTTTCTTCTTCTTGTGCCTTTCGGGTTGGATGCTGCAGTGAACCCAGCATTAAACACATGGACCAGTTCCCTACTCTGACTGGGGAAGGAATCCTGAGAGCGCCAGAATCCATCCCTTCAACCAGTTAACTCAAGCAGGATTCATTGTGGTAAAACTTGATCTTGAGACACTTCAGTGAGTTGTTTGGGATAAAAACAAAAAAAGGTGGCAGGAAAAGCATCTGAGGGCTGCTGGCACACTCCTGCCCACTCTCGCCACACACCAGCCACGCGCTGGACCTCAGCAGAGGGAGGTAAGCCCTACAGCACTGTGGTGGCCACCAAACCCTCCTGGCAATTCTGGGCAGGGCTGACGTCTGGGCCACAGCCAGTCCGAGCTTGACACTGAAGATCTAGTCCAGCTTCTGTCTGAGGCTCCACCTTGGCCTTCTGTCCCGAGCGGTTGTGGACACCCCCAGGGGCTGACGCCGAGGGCCAGGAGCAGCTGAGGGAGGCAGACAGTCTCAGAGCACGTTTCCGTTTACAGGGAGCAGAACACAGGCCTCTGAGTGTCCATGGAGCAATGTGCAAATTTCAGTGATGGGTAGAGTAAAACCTCTACTTGGAGCACAGCATCTCTGGCAAACGTGGGGACTGCCGCCGACAGTGCTGCTGAGTACACCCAAGTGCACAGACATTTGCTCAGTAAACAGTAAATGCGTAAAATAAATTACCTTGAGAGGGCTGCGCCTGCTCCAGACATGTGGGTAGTGTGAGCAGTGTCGCTGCTGATCAAAGTGTATTCACAGGAAAGCAGGGCTGGGGGCTCACACACGATGGACAGACACACACAGGTTATCCAGGAAGTCACTGTATACGGACTGCACTTTGTTCAACATAGATTTTGGTTTTGTGGACTCCAAACTCAGACACTCATTCATCTCACAGCCTTGGATTTGTCTTATTTTGTGTGTATGTGTGTGTGTGTGTATATATATATGCACACATATATATATATATACACATACACATATATACATGTGTATTCATATATATACTTTCTTTTCTTACCATAACATCAATGCCTAGTCTGAATGTCATCGTTCAAGAGTGGGGGAAGAACCAAACTCTTCATATGAACAGGGCTGGACGGGGAATGTTAGTTTCGGCAGTTTGCTCTTTCCATTCAGATTATTCCTGTCAGAGCTCAACTGGTTTTTGAAGCCAAACTACAGTGATAAGGATCCTGTGGTCCTTCAGGATGGCTGCCTTCACCCTCCTACCTGGGCCACTTAGACACTTGACATAGGCTACAAAAATTAGTTACCCCATTCAAGGAGGGGCGGAGCAGGGAAAGGGCAAGAAAACCACAGATAACCAAGGCATTTTTTCCAAATGGTCAGTTTGAAAAAACAAATAAATAAAACAACTTATTCAGAATCAAGAGAAAATACTGTGTGAGTCAGGCTGCGGCACTGCCCTTTCTCAGGACCCACAGCCTCCTCATTTGTTCGTAGAGAACAGTGAGACGTGAAGGCCGGCAGATGTGTGCTTGGGGTGGGGGAGGGTACTGATCACCTGTGGGCACAGATCAAAGGGCAGAGATGCAGAAAGCTACACCTCTATCTGCTGCCACAGCACAGGGCCTCCTGCTCACCCACAGGAGGTCCAACGATAGCCCCCACTCAAGCCTGCACACAAAACATCTCCTTCTGGCTCAGCTGTAGCCAGGACTTTTTGAAGGCCAAGTTGGAAAAAAGCCACAAATTTTCCTTTTCCAAAACAGAATTCTTGCCTGCCCATTGGTCAAGTTCTTATTTTCAGCTCGCTTTTTTTTTTTTTTTAAAAGAGAAAAACCAAAGAGAAGGCAGGTGTAATATTCCACGCTTGAATCAGTCCGCAGCCAGAACCTGCTGGGAAGGGACCCCTCCAGGATGCATCGTGCCACCTCGATCTCGTCACCTGGAATTTGAGAGCACAAGCCCTTTACCAACCCACCATGCAACCGCCGGTCAGCTCTCATCCACCCACAGGAGGATCCCAGTTACGGCTCCGGAGACACTGGCAGCAAGGGGCAACAATCCCCGGACCTCTGGGGGTTCACCCAGGGCTGAGACCTGCCACCTCTCTTGGACTGAGATGCGGCAAGGTTCTCGTAAACTCACACCAGAACATGAATCCACTCCATCACCAAGAGTCACCTCAGGGCACAGTCTCATCCCCTCCTTGGGGGCTTCTGAAACGCACATATCTCTGACCCAAGCAGGTAGTGAGACCTGATGTAAAGGGGGACAGGGTGGGGTATGAGGAATGAGTCACAGGACAACTTCTTGGCCCTCCGTGACACTGTGTTTCTATGGGGGGCGAGGCACCCACACCCCAAACTACCTGGAGATGCAGGAAAATGCAGGAGCAGAGGGGGAAAAAAAAAAAACAAGGAACACCGTCACTTAATGCTTCTCTCATGGTTCTCCCCTATCCTGGTTGCGTCGCCAAGTTTTCGGGTGCAGCCAGGGCCTGCTCTGGCTGGGGGAGCTGCTGCTCGTTGATGGTGTTCAGCATCAGGCAGTCAGGCAGCCACGGCGGGTGGGGGTGCCCGACTGGGCCTACTCCTCCAAGGGCTGGCAGAGCCCTTCCTCCTTGTCGCCAGGGGGCAGCACGTGGCAGCTGTCGCAGAAGTCCAGGGGCATGTCCAGAGCATCGTCGATGAGCACATTGAACTCTTTGAGGTCGTCATCGTGGTGGCCCCAGTTGCGCACACACACCTCAATGCCCGAGTCACCTGTGAAGCTATGATGTCTGCCGGGTGTCTTGTCTTTGCTGTCAGGGAGGGCGCTGCCCTGCTCGGAGCTATACTCTTTCAGCAGCTCCTCCTTACATTCGGAATCTTTGTCCAGGAAGGTCCCAAGGTCCACCTTCCCCAGGCTGGCCACAGAGCCGCTGGACTCCATCCCAGGGGCTTTGGTGGCTGCTGGGTCTGCTGGCATGTTGGAGGGCTCAGGGTCAGCAATGCTCGGGGGGTCACGTGCTGCTTCTGCTGGGCCTGACAAGGGGCTGCTCTGAGCCTCCTGGGAGCCCCTGGTGGGATTGGCGCCTGGGGAGCTGCCACCTGTAGGGCCACACTGCTGCCCACAATTACTCAGCGCTGCCATTTTATTTCAGGTTTTTACCAAACTATTTACTACCTCCTTATGAGGAAGTGGTGAACCGACCTCCAACTCCTCCCCCACCATACAGTGCCTTCCAGCTCCAGCAGCAGCAGGTCAGGATGAATGATGGTCCACACGAGCCAGAACCACCAGAGTTCATAGTAGTAGTTGCAGCACTGAGACTGTTCACAGCAGGGTCCTGTGTCACAGATGTAGCTAGCTTTGATTGTTAGTACCCACGCAGGTTTCCTTATCCTGCAGGGGTTCAGCCCTGGCTGACAGGGGGCTGGGCAGCGCCTGGAGGAGCAGGTGCGCCATGCCACCCAGGAGCCTTCTCCTCTCCATCCCCCTCCCGCTCCTGCTCCTCCACCACCAGCTGCCACCTCCCTCCTCCTCCTCCCTCTCCTTCTCTTCCCTCTAAATGGTGTAATTGATTTACAGTGCACACCTGAAACATTGTAAATCAATTATACTTCAATTTAAAAAGTAAATGATGTTGGTGAATTTTATCTCAATTTAATAAAAAGGTAAATGGTATGAGGAGAGATAAAATGGGCTCCCAGTTTATAGGGGGACCAGGGAAGACTTTATTTTTTTATTTTTAAAAAATATTTACTTATTTTATTTATTTATTTTTGGCTGCATCGGGTCTTAGTTGTGGCACATGGGCTCTTCATTGCAAGCACACTGACTTCTCTATCTCTAGTTGTGGCATGCAGGTTTTCTCTAGTTGAGGCGCTCGGGCTTAGTTGCCCCTCAGCATGTGGGATCTTAGTTCGCCAACCAGGGATTGAACGTGCGTCCCCTGCACTGGAAGGCGGATTCTTTACCACTGGACCACCAGGGAAGTCCCTCAAGGAAGATTTTAAACAGAGCTGAAGGAGGTAGCTGATGAAGTGTGTACAAAGGAATTCTCCTAGCAGAGGATACAGCTTGTGCAAAGGGCGAGAGGTAGGAACATTTTTGACTCATTTGATGACGTTAGAGTAGGCTATAGTGGTTATAGCTTGGGGGTGGGGGTGGGGTGGGCAGGACGTGAGCACCCAGGACAGGTAGTGGAAATGATGGTTGACTTTATCTTAAGAGCAGTTTAACAGTTTAATAGCCTTTAGGGGATTGGTGAAGAATTTAAAATACTAATAATAAGTAAAATAAAATGTCACGATTAGCCTGTAGATGGGAATATTTGAGACCAGTTTAAATAGATTTGTGAAAATTACATTTAGTATGAATATTAAATATTGTGGGTTTTTTTGTTTGTTTTTTTTTTGGCTGTACGCGGGCCTCTCACTGTTGTGGCCTCTCCTGTTGCGGAGCACAGGCTCTGGACGCACAGGCTCAGTGGCCATGGCTCATGGGCCTAGCTGCTCCACAGCATGTGGGATCTTCCCAGACCGGGGCACGAACCCATGTCCCCTGCATCAGCAGGCGGACTCTCAACCACTGCGCCACCAGGGAAGCCCTAAATATTGTTTTTTTAGATGTCTTTTCTCACTTAGGAAAATTGTCTGTTAGATCTTTTGGGGGGACTTATAATTATATAACTATGGGATCATAGAATATTGGACCTTTTTTCTGTTGATAATATAAGCCTTTAAAGATATAAATTTCCCTCTACGTGCTGCTTTAACAGCATTCCACAAATTTTAATATGTTGTGTTTTCTTTTTCATTATGTTCAAAATATTTTCTGATTTCCCATAGGATTTCTTCTTTGACTCAGAGGTATTTAGAAGTATGTTGTTTAATTTCCAAAATATTGGGGAGTTTTATAGATGTTTTTCTGATATTGATTTCTAAGTTAATTCTGTTGCAGTCAGAAAACATTGTTTGATTTCAGTTCTTTTAAATTTATTGACTTGCTTTAAGAATCAGCATAGGTAAGATATATCTTGGTGAATTTTCCAATTGTACAAGAAAAGAATGTGTATTCTGCTTTTGTTGGGTGGAGTCTCCTATAAATATCTGTAAGGTCAGGTAGGTTTTTTAAGTCTTCAGTATCTTTACTGATTTTCTATTTGTTCTATTGATTACTGAGAGAGGATTGTTGACGTCTCCAACCATAATTGTGGATCTGTCGATTTCTCCTTTGAGTTTTGTTAGTTTTTGCTTCATGTATTTTGAAACTTGATTCTTGGGCTCATACACATTTATGATTGTTATATCCTTGTCATCAGTTGACCTCTTTATAAACATGAATAGTAATATTCCTTGTTCTGAAATCTACTTTGTTATTAATACAGCCACTCCAGCTTGCTTTCTTGTTAGTGGTGTTTGCATAGTATATCTTTGTCCATCCTTTTGCTTTTAGCTTCTGCCTTTACATTTAAAGTGATTTTCCTGTTGACAGCATGTAGCATGCTTTTCCAGTCTGAAAATCTCTTCCTTGTAGTTGGAGTTTTTAGACCATTTACATTTAATGTAATTATTAATATGGTTGGATTTAAATCTACCATCTTGATATTTGTTTTCTATCTGTCTCATCTAGTTTTTGTTCTCTTTTTCTTTTCTTACTTTCCTTTGGATTAATTCAGCATTTTTTGGTATTCCATTTTATCTCCACTTTTTTTGTTTGTTTGTTTTGTTTTTGTTTTTTGTGGTATGCAGGCCTCTCACTGTTGTGACCTCTCCCGTTGCGGAGCACAGGCTCTGGACACGCAGGCTCAGCGGCCATGGCTCACAGGCCCAGCTGCTCTGCAGCATGTGGGATCTTCCTGGACCGGGGCACGAACCCGTGTCCCCAGCATCGGCAGGCAGACTCTCATCCACTGCGCCACCAGGGAAGCCCTACCTCCACTTTTGGCTTATTAGCTATAGATCTCCCTTTTTAAGTGGTTGTTCTAGGATTGAAATATGCATCTCTTTAATTTATCATAGTCTACCTTCAAATAACATTATACCACTTCACTTATAGTGTAATAACCTTATAATTGTAATTCGATCTGACCCCATTTTTTTGCGATTGCTGTCTTAGATTTTTACTTCTATGTTATAAACTCCACAATACATTATTATAATTTATTTAAATAATCATAAAATATGAAAAATATGCATATTCATATATACAGTATTTTCAGTTCTCTTTATTTCTTTATGTTTACACTTTATTTTTTTTGGGGGGGGGACACACCATGAGGCATGTGGGATCTTAGTTACCCGGCCAGGGATTGAAGCCACACCCCCTGCAGTGGAAGTGTGAAGTCTTAACTACTGGACCACCTGGGAAGTCCCCCTTACTTTATTAGTTTTAACATTTCTTATAGTACAGGTCTGCAAGTGTGATTAATTCTCTCAGCTTTGTCCTATTTGGAAAAGTTTTTTTTCCAGCTTCATTTCTGCTGACTATAGAATTCTAGGGTGGCAGGTGTTTTTATTTTAGCACTGGTCTATATATCTGTCCTTACCCTAGCACACTGTCTTGATTACTGTCACTTTGTAGTAAGTT
Organism: Neophocaena asiaeorientalis asiaeorientalis; assembly: GCF_003031525.2. Lineage (NCBI taxonomy): Eukaryota > Metazoa > Chordata > Mammalia > Artiodactyla > Phocoenidae > Neophocaena > Neophocaena asiaeorientalis. Next base: position 7,176,044 of record NW_020175053.1, read on the forward strand.
TTGAAATTGGGACGAGTGAGTCCCCAAACTTTGCTCTTCCTTTTCAAGATAGCCTTGTCTGTTGTGGGTCCCTTGAATTTCCCTGTGAATTTTAGGATCAGCTTATCAATTTCTGCAAAGAAGTCACCTGGGGTTATAATAGGGATTGTGTTGAATCTGTAGGTCAATTCAGAGTATAATTACCATCTTAATATTAATTCTTATCATCCATGATCATGGGATATCTTTCCATTTATTTAGGTCTTTACTTTCAGTGAGGTTTTGTAGTTTCTAGAATGTAAGTTTTGCACTTCCTTTGTTAAATTTATGCCTAAGTATTTTGTTCTTTTGATGTATTGTAAATGGAATTAATTCACGACGTAAAAGTCACCATGGAATAATTTCTTAATATCATTTTTCAGTCTGTTCATTGGTACTGTATAGAAATGCTGTTGATTTTTCCCCCGTTTCCTTTATTGTGGTAAAATACACATAATTTAAAACTTGCCATCTTAATCACTTTTAAGTGTACAGATCAGTGATATTAAATACATTCATAGGGACTTCCCTGGTGACGCAGTGGTTAAGAATCCACCTGTCAGTGCAGGGGACACGGGTTCGATCCCTGCTCTGGGAAGATCCCACATGCCATGGAGCAACTAAGCCCCTGTGCCACAACTACTGAGCCTGTGTGCCACAACTACTGAAGCTCGCATGCCTAGAGCTCATGCTCGCAATAAGAGAAGCCACTGCAATGAGAAGCCCGCGCATCACAATGAAGAGTAGCCCCTGCTCACCGCAACTAGAGAAAGCCCACGCACAGCAACGAAGACTCAACGCAGCCATAAATAAATAAATTTATTTTAAAATAAATAAATACATTTGTAGTGTTTTACTACAATCACCATCCATCTCTAGAACTCTTTTCATCTTGTAAAACTGAAAGTCTGATTACAGTTGATTTTTCTATATTGATCTTGTATCCTGCAACTTTGCTGAACTTATTTATTAGGTCTAATTTTTTTTTAGTGGATTCTTTAGATCAGTGGTCCCCAACTTTTTGGCATCAGGAACCAGTTTTTTGGAAGACAATTTTTCCACAGACTGGTGTGGGGGAAGGGTATGGTTTCCGGATGATTCAAGTGCATTGTTTATTGTGCATTTTATTTCTATTATTATTACATTGTAATATATAGTGAAATAATTATACAACTCACCATAATGCAGAATCAGTGGGAGCCCTGAGCTTGTTTTCACTTGCCACTCACTGATAGGGTCTTGATATGAATCTGCGAGCAATTGATTTATTATGGTCTCTGTGCAGTCAAACCTCTCTGCTAATGATAATCTGTATTTGCAGCTGCTCCCCAGCACTAGCATCACCGCCTCAGCTCCACCTCAGATCATCAGGCATTAGATTCTCATAAGGAGCATGCAAGCTAGATCCCTCGCATGTGCAGATCACAGTGGGGTTTGCGCTCCTGTGAGAATCTAATGCCGCCACTGATCTGATAGGAGGCGGTGCTCAGGTGGTAATGCAAGTGATGGGGAGCGGCTGTGAATACAGATGAAGCTTCGCTTGCTCCCCTGCCACTCACCTGCTGCTGTGCCACCCGGTTCTGAAGTGGCCATGGACTGGTACTGGTCCGTGGCCTGGGGATGGGTTACCTCTCCTTTAGCTCATGTCATCTGCAAATAGAGATAGTTTTTCTTTTTTCTTTCCAATCTGGATGGCTTTTATTTCATTCTTTTGTCTAATTGCCCTGACCAGACCCTCCAGCACAACACTGGGTAGAAGTGTTGAGAGTGAACATCCTTATCTTGTTCCTGAACTTGTGGGGGGTAAGCTTTCCATCTTTTACTATGTAAAATGTTGGCTGTGGGTTTTTCATAGATAATCTTTATCAGGTTGAGGAAGTTCCTAGTTTGTTGAGTGTTTGCTTTTTTCTTTTTTTGGCCACACCGGGAGCATACAGGATCTTAGTTCCTCAACCGAGATTGAACCCGTGCCTCCTGCCATGGAAGTGTGGAGTGTTAACCACTGGACCACCAGGGAAGTCCCTGTTGAGTGTTTTTATCATGAAGGATGTTGAATTTTTTCACATGCTTTTTCTGCATCTATTGCAGAGCTGGTTTTTAAACTTTGTTAGGGCAGGTCTGAAATAGCTTTTGCGACAGGGGTAGTTTAGCCCCACTGCTGAGGTGTGCCCCTTTGAGTTCTCCACTGAATGCTTTGCGGGTTTTTCGCTCTGGCTGGGAGTAACTGAGACTCCTCTCAGCTCTCTGAGAACCCAGGAACCATTCATCTCACAGTTCCTTGGTTGTTTTTTGCCCAACATTGTGGAGTATTACCCTATCCTGGTCTGTCTTAGTATATTCATCAAAGACTCAGGGGAACTCTTGCAGATTTGTGGAGCTTTTTTTTTGTTGAGCTCTCTCTTCTCCAGAATTCCCAGCTGCTTTTAGACTTCCAGTACTCCCATTTCTGTCTCCTCAGCTTAGTGAGACCAGCATGATCTGCTTGGGATGCCCTTCCCTGTTTTGTGGTCCAGGATACATCTTCTGGCAGAAAATCAGGGCAGCTGTAGGGCTCACCTTGTTTCCTCTCCCCTAAGCTTTTCAGTCCTGTGCTGCTTTTCCAGTGTACGAAACCAGTGGTTTCATGTATTTGTCCATTTTTCTGTTGTTTTTTGGCAGGAAGGTAAATCCAGATCCTGCTGTTCTCTCATCGCTGCAGGTGGAAGTTCTTGGCTCACTGGATTTTATTGCTAGAGCAGACATTGCAAAAATCTATCTGTTCATCCTTTTATACCTGGGAAAGCTGAGGCTTGAGGGACATGATTTGTCAGTTTGCCAAAATTGGCATAGTTTTAAGACACAAGCATCATGTCACAATCACCTTTGTCTATCATGCTCACTCTGAGTCACTTAGAAAATGTTGACTTATGTTCACTGTTCTCTAAGGGGGCAGGGCGTAGGAGAATGAGAATTAAAAAACAGATTTAACAACAACAAAATACCACTAATACTTAAAGCATAATCTTCAGTTCTCAGGGACTTTTGTTTCTCCGGGAAGAGTATTCCCAGAGGTTTCAGATAACAAAAGTTGCATACTTAAAAGTTTAATTGGCCAGCTTGTAACGCTATTATTGTAGCTTTATTTTGACCTACATACCTGACCTACACCCACTCTTATGTTGAGTTCTCATCTGTGGTGTTCTGCCCACTCATCCAGACTTGTGAGGGCATCTTATTTTCTCTAACTTGGTTCGGCATTTCCTTACTTTGGCAGTAAATTCACCTCAAGGCATCTCTCTTAACAAGCCTTGGGTTAAAGTACTGTCAGGGCTTCTCAAAGTCTAAGGAAGTTACCTCTGTTGCCTCCTGTGGTCTGTTCCTTACTGGCCTCCTCAGAGTGGCGTGCAGAGCCAACCCCTCTGGATCCTTTTCATAAATGGGAGCAACCCCAGCCGTCTCTTTCAGATTTTGAGCTTAGTGACCTTTAATAATGACAGGCTCTTCCCTCCCTCACCCCAAAGAAACCAAATTACTTGTTAATTTGTTGTAAACTTCTGAAGAAAATTATTCAATGTTATTTTTTCATTTTTTATTCATTATAATGTTGAAGCTTTATTCTGCATTAGAACTTTGACCTCTCTGTGCCTCACTTTTGTAAGCCGTAGAATGGGGATAGTTAATGGGGCTGTGGTGGGCACGTGACCAGGGGGACACAGTCCCGTCTGCAGGGGACGGAAGGTAAGTACACAGGGGCTCCAAGGTAAGACATGAGAAGGGCAGGCATCCCAGCCCAGGGTTCTTGGTGGGCTCCTCAGAGGTGTGAGGGGATAGACCTGATGTCCAGAGCAGCTTGACAAGCAGGAGAGGGGGAGCTGCGTCTTAGAACGATGGAAGGGTTTTGTGGGGAGACGAGGCAGGTTGAGAAATGTTGCAGACAGTGGAGACCCTGGAAGCGGCCTGGCAGAGGTCCAGGCTGGGTGTCGGTATGTGGGAGGACCTCCCTTGCCAGACTGCACATGTGCATGGAGTTTGTGTCGGAGTTGGGGGCCAGTGGGGGTGCATGAGCGGGGGGACAGAAGTCAGAGGGTCTAGGGAAGTGCCTGCTGCCTGAGATCATACTTAACCCGTCCGGGCCAAGTTGCCCAACCTGTGAAGCAGGATGGCACACGATCTCCTGAAAGTGGACGCTTGGCAGCCGAGGCCGCGCCCTCCCCCGGCCTCTGCCTGGGACCCTGCCTGTGATTGGGGGTCGTCAGTGGGCCTCAGGCCTGGGGCCGAGTGTCCTCTCGGTATGGGGGTTGGGCCTGTGTGTGCTGCGTGTTTCCTTAGAGAAATTTTACCAAGGAAAGCTCAATGTCACAATCCAGTATTTCCGTGATTTTTTTTGCTAATGAAGTAATTTAATCAATTTGGTTTTCGTTTACACAGAGCTGTGAAGCATTTTCAAGGCTGCTTTGTGAGATTGAGCTTGACGTGCCTGCGCCTCCTGTCCCAGGTGGCACCGGCCTGGGTCCCCACCCAGCCATCCCTCTCTCTGCAGCCACGTGCCTGCGTCAGGGCCAGATAGCTGCATCGCCTGCTTTTTAAAAACCTTCCTACGTAGGTTGAGACTCTTGGGGAAATTATAGTTAAGTAGCAGTTGTTTTGCTGATGTTAAGATGTTAGAATTAAAGAAGTTGTAGTAGGACTGTTGTATGTAGAAAACATCTTCTTCGTTTAGTTGACCTAGATTTTCTTCCGGTTTTATGTTACTTCTTTGTTCTTGGATTACCCAGATTCTATCCATTGAAATATTATACACTCTTCTCTTATTTTCTGAGCTCTAAGAGTATAAGTATTATTGTCCTTTTAGAAATAAGATTTGCATTAGTGGCAAAATTGTTCCTACTATTTAAAATTTTTTTTTCTGATTCTGCAGTTAACAGTATTCCTTACAGAAAATACAGAAAAGAGTAAAGAAGGAAATAAATATTGCCTGTAACCTGATTAATTTTTATATCTTTCTTGATAGGCAGTCCAGGTTTTGAGTTTTGTTTACAGTTCTGTGACCAACTGTATAAGTTTCCTATTGCTGTGGGCATTCCAAATGCCCACAACCTTAGTGGCTTAGAACAGTGCAAATTTATTGTTTTATAGTTTAGAAGTCTCACTGGGCTAAAATCAAATAAGAGGACTTGTCAGCACCATTTGTCACACTTAGTTCGTGCTAACTACCTGGTAACTGGAGTGATGGACTGTGTTAGCTGATTGGCTTCATCCTCCCACCTTTATGACAGGAGGTGGTTTTGCAACTTGGAGTCTGAAGCCCATGGAAGTTAGGCTCCTGTCCTCCCCAGAGATGGGGAGATGGGCACTGTCTCCCTCGATGTGTACATTCCAAAGAGATGGCTCCCCAGGTCCTCGAGAAAGACATTCCTAAGTCATAAAGCTCGCAAAGTGCCAATCTAGTCTTCAAAAGAATTTATGCACCGTTCCAAGAAATGAGGAAATCCTTCCTTTGGCAAGTTTTCTAGTGTGAGTTCTCAAAGAAAGAGAAGGAGAGAGACAGCTCTTCCCTTACTTTCAACGGGGAGAATTAATGCCTCTTACATGACCTCATCTCTGGTCCTCACCCGGGTTGTCTTTCCCCCTCTGGAATGAGGGCAGGGCCTGGTCTGAGGTTCATGGGCGGCACCTCCCGCAAGTAGTGCCCAGTGAACAGTGAGTAAATGAGTTATAGGCGTCCTGCTTCCATCGACCCTCATAGGAGCCATTTGAAGGCCGTTACTGTTGCACAGTGGTGTGAACTATGCCCACCACTTGCCGTGGAGCGAGTCCTGAGCCCAGGTGAGGGCTCTGCCTCCGTACCTGGCCCCACGGGGACGCTGTATAGACGGGAAGCTGAGGCTCGACGTGTCGCCTGGTGACTCTGGGTCTAACTCCAAAGTCCAAATGTATTTCACTTCCACAGAAAAATACAGCATGATCCTTACCCTGCCTCACCAAAAGCCTCCAGGGACAGAGGACAGGACTGAGAGCATGAGCATATAAAATCTTAGGCTTGTCTGTGTTGACATGTGGGACTGTTGAAGGGTCATCTTTTCTGTACAGTTACAGCTTTTCCATATTTAGTAATGAGGTTGGGCCAGTCCTGTCACGTTTCTGAGTCTCACTTTGTCCTCCAGCCTTGGGGTCCCCTCCCCAGGTCTGTGTTGCCCGGGGTGGGGCCTGTGGGAGGGCTTCCACAGGCCTCGGGTCAGTGGCGGCTCAAGGGTCAGCTCTGGATCTCAATGGCTCCTTCTCATATAATCCACCTTGTGTTGGATTTCTTATTTGCAGGCGTGTTTCTTTAGAGACTTGACTGTCTGTTATGTGAGTGTGAGTCTCTGCAACGATCGCTTTACCGTGCTTGGTCTGCAGCTCCTTCGTGTTTTATTTCCCCTGATCATGAAGCATGTTCTCCCAGTGACGAGGGGGAAGTTCGACTTCCATTCCTCGCTTGCCCATTGCTGTGTGCTCTTTTGCCTAAGCATTTAATCACACAAGCATGGATTCCCCCTCATGTGTATATATTTTTATTTTAACCTACTGGATGTTTTTTCTGATTACACAAGAAATATTTTCCTTTAGAACATATTTTGGCAAATATAAAAAAGCATGAAGAAGAAATGTCTCACCTCTGGTCATCCTGTCAAAACTATTAACACTTTGAATATATATATGTATATATACACACACATATATATATATACACACATATATATACACACACATACATATATACACGTATACAAATATGTATATCTTGGGCCACGCTTCATGGCTTGCGGGATCTTAGTTCCCCGACCAGGGATTGAACCCGGGCCACGACAGTGAAAGTGCTGAGTCCTAACCACTGGACCGCCAGGGAACTCCCTGATGTATTTTCTTCCAGCATTTTTTCTGTATGTAATTCAGATCATTCCTTTTGTGAGCTTATAGAACATTTAGAACATTGTTCTGTGTCACTGCTTAGTCATAGAAAAATGCCATTTTTAACGTCTAACATTAGGTTAAACTTTACAAAAGCATTGTTTTTGTAGGTCAAAAATGGTTGAATATCAGCAGTTAGGGTTTAACCTAATATTTGATCCAGTGGTTCATCATGATTATTTTCCTAATGTTAAATATTTAGATTGTTTCAGAGTTTCACTTAGTATACACAACACTGGGGTGAAAGTATTTTACATAATCTTTGCCAGTTTCAGTTTCTCCTCTTGTATTTGCCCTTTTAAAATCTGAAGGGAACAACAGCAAATTACTTTCTATAAAAAATTACAATGGTAATTGCCTGATGCATTTTCAGGGCAAATGGCAATCACTGGCTTCCATTTCCTTTGCTATTAGAACATCCCACCAGACCACGTGAATGTCAGTGAGAGACTTCTCATTGGGTCCATGGGACAGCAAGGTTAGGGCCTCCTGGTGTATCTTAAAGCTCTGTTCAGAGCTTGCTCTGGCAGAGATTTTCAAGATTGGCATCACCTGATTTCCTTTTCATAATAAATCCTGATTTTTAGTTCTTTTATGACAGACACTGACTGTTGGTTTGTTCTGACGATAATCCTAGTGTTTCTATTTATTCAGGAAATTGCTGACTGCCTGCCTGCTGCCCTCTGCCTGCCACCATGCCATGTCCAGTAACAATATATATTGTTTATTGAGCACGTACTGTGTGCCCCGCACAGTTCTGAGTGCTTTACACACATTTAATGTTTAAAGAGCCCTAAGGGGAGACCTTGTGACTCTAGGTAGCTTACCTGTATGTTTTCATAACCTGCTCACGGGCACCACTGGGAGGTGGGGACCCTGGACTGCCCTGACACCGAAGGGCAGACGTTAGCCATGGTGCTTTACCACCTCCGTGGACACAGCCTTTCAGCTCTTGATCCAGGTTCCTTGGAGGGGTGTGTATACCATCATTTCAGAGGCTGGAGGTGTCCTTTTTAATTACCTTTTGATTGGAAAAAAATGACTTATTTGTTGTATATATTCACTGGGCTTTTTGGTACTGGTTTATCTGAGTGTGGGTTTATATATTTTTAAGCTATGGGCTTTTTTTGTTTGTTTGGTCTCATTTTCTAGGTCCAGAAGCTGCTATGTATGTGCCCAGTCGATTTCCATGGCATCTTCCAGTTGGATGAAAGGCGGAGAGACGCGGTGATTGCATTGGGCATTTTTCTCATTGAATCTGATCTACAGGTAGGACTTGGCTAAATTAAAAGTGTTTCTGCATGCAAAAGAGGGTGCAATTAGGGTTTAAGTTTGTGCCTACTTTATACTCCTAAATCAGGCCTAGAGGAGCGCTCGAGAACCTACCTGGTGTAAGTGGTCAGCTGAGGGCGAGTGATGGGGAGGGAGCAGAACTGGTGGGAATGAGACCTCTATGGACACGTCCTCAGGAAGGTGCGGTTTTTGTTTTCGACAGAATGTTAGAGTGCTTTGTGAAGTAATCATGTACCCTCCAGAGTAGACTTGATTTTAAACCTCAGGCAAAACACTCGGGAGCCAGACTCAGAGTAACCACTTCTTTTCCTTCCAAAAAGACAGTGTTCTTTGAGATAATTGTGACATAATAGTCTTTTTCAAAACTATGATATAAATTGTTTTAGAGTACATGTTAATGTGTCTTTTAAAGGTGATTTACAAACCATTTTTGTCACTACAACAGAAAGTGGCCATTTTTTAGTATTTACCAAGGCTAATTGAAGCAAATGCTCAGTCACTGGATACAGAATCTTTTATCTGTTTATTTTTATCATTGCCAAAAATCATTTTTTAAAATTCCAAGTTTAATCATCCTATGTTAAAAATATAAAGATGTCAGCTATTTGAATTTTTATTCATCTAAAAAAGTTAGCTTGCATGTCCTGGAAATTTTACTTCAATAAGAATTAATATTTTTGACAGAGTATTTATACATTTGAAAAAAAATAAGCATTTTAATTTTAGAGAAGTATTTCAAAAATTAAATAGGTTACCTGATCAAGGCCACATGAAAAACCAAGATTAGATGCATAAGCTGCATTTTAATTCTTCTTCCTCCTATTTATTTACAAATGTGAAAATAAATACAATCATTTTCTATTTGACAGGTCCTATTTAAATTTAAATATAGAAATAAAGGGAGGAAAATAAATTTTCAAAAAAAGAAACCTGTATAAGAAACTACTGCTATTTGAATGAGTATTACTTGAAACTATCTTTGGCAAACACATCACTTGCTGGATTTACCTGTGAGCCCCTAATACCTGTATTGGGTTTTTTCAGATGGCAGGGAAGAGACGAGTACAAGTTACTTTTGGTGTGGTTTGGGTTCCGGGTCAGTGGTTGGCAGGGGTGGCAGCAGCTGTCCCATGGGGCTCACAGTTGGCCTGAGCTTCCCAGGAAGCTGGAGGCCTCACGGACACCAAGAGAGGAGCCCGGTGTCTGCTGGCCCCTGTGCCTAGGGACCAGCTTTCTCGTGATCCACCTGGAGTTTGTGTTCCTTTCCTCCATCCCTGGTGGGTGCTGGCACTGGCCTCCTTTGTGCCCAGTTAGTGGGCTGCCCTGGCGGCAGCCGTGGCCAGAGTAGCAGTGGTGGTGACACCATTGCAGGGTGTGTGGGGAAGAGCCCGGGCCGCCTCCTCTCTGCAGGGCCTTGGTGTGCAGCCCCTTTGGGGTCTTGTGTGTGTTAGTACACCAGTTCCCTGGGCAATTGTTGTACAGGAAAAATGGTTTTGTTTTCACTAAAGAAAGTTCTCTATTTATTTTGGTTACCTGCTGTGGCATAAAAATTACCCTAAAGTTGGTGGCTTAATTACCCCAAAGTTAGTTGGTTTTGTTTGGCAGAGGTTTTTGCTCATGAATCTGCAATTTAGCCAGTGCTCAGAAGAGCCCAGTCTCTGCTCCATTTGGTTTCATCTGGGGTGGCTCAAAGGCTGGCCCTGGAGTCACCTGAAGGCCTCTCCCCCACGTGTGTGGGGTTGATCCTGGCCGCTGGCTGGACCTTCTCTGGGGCTCTTGGCCAGGGCCCCTCCATGTGCATGGCCTCCCTGTGTGGCCTGGGCTGTGTCACTTAGTCACAGCATAGTGTCTGGGTTGCAAGAGTGCATGTCCTGAGAAAGAGCCGGGGGAAGTGGCTCTGCCATCTCTGAGCGAGCCTGGGAAGTCAGGCTTGTTCATTCTACTTTCTACATGCAGCTATCCCTCGGCATCTTCAGGGGATTGGCTCCGGGACCCCTTGCAGGTACCACAGTCCAAGGATGCTCCAGTCTTCCATATAAAATGGTGTAGTACTGTCGGCTCTTTGTATCCACGGACGTGGAACCCTTGGATACGGAGGTCTGACTGTACACTAGAAGCAAGTCACCAAGGCAGCTCTGTTTTCAGGGGATGCAAATTTGACTCTGCCTTTTGGTGAAAGGAGTGTGGCAGAATTTGTAACCATGTATTCAAAGCTACATGTTTTTTCAGCGTTTCAGAACATCAGATAGTGTCCCCTTCTCTGGAGCACACTTGTCCTTCACGGGGGCAGCCGCATGTAGGGAGACAGCCAGGAGAGCTAGTGGTGGAAGGTTATGAACTCTATGCTGATTGGCTAGTTTGGAAACTAGATGAAAGTAATTTTTCCATTGGCTAACGTTGGCTATAAAGTCTAATGCTCAATTTGAGAGGAGCAAAAGGAAACATGAAGCCGAAAATTTATGAAAGGAAGGGAAGAGCACAAGGGCTGTGAACAACAGAAAGAAGCATCCCCAAGTTTGTAAGCTGCTCTCCAGTCTGGAGGATGTGGTCCTGAGGTTTGGGTTTGGGGACTTTAAACACCTGGCAGGAGGCAGTTCTGAGTGTGTGCACACGTATCTTCTTCTGGAGGCCAGAGCCAGGCTGGACCCTGAGCAGCAGAGGGCAGGTGTCGGCCTTCCTGTTGGCCGTAGGGACGCTGCCCGCCATGTGCAGCAGGAAGGGTGCGACGCTGTGCAAACGCCCTTCTCTGAGATGATCAGGATGTGGATGTGCTTTGTTTTGGGCTCAGTCTGTGCTAAAAAGCTACCAATTGTGTACTTAATTAAATGTAATTTTTTTTTTTTTTTTTTTAGCACAAAGATTCTGTGGTTCCTTACCTTCTTCGACTTCTTAAAGGTCTTCCGAAAGTGTATTGGGTAGAAGAAAGCACAGCTCGGAAAGGCAGAGGTAGTTTTGCTTAAAGTTTCCCTGAATGCGAGGAAGCATCTGTGTGTTTCCCGTCTGTGAGGATTGAATGTTTAATCACACTAACGCAGCAGTTAGGATGCTTCTAGCTGGTTCCACTCCTGTGCCTGCAGCACTAGCACTTTCTCACGTTGCCCAGAGCCCTGGGCGGGATGAGCGGACCTGAGCAGGACCACGGGGACCCTCAGGAACCTTTGCTCATGTCCCATTGGCTGCCCTGGGTCCCCTGCTGTCCCTGAGCTGGTCTGTTGCCTCAGATGGAGAGGCTCACCCTGCAGTGAGGTCAGTTCTCCAGATGGCCTGGTGGCTGCACAGAAAGGAGGGCTGAGATGGGAGTTTGGGACTCAACCACTATGTCCACTGTCAGTAGTTTTATGGCTTTGTCGATGTTGCTAAGTTTCCACTGAACTTTGCATCTTTGCAAATGGAATAAATTCATGTGTATTTCTTTTTAACTTGTATTCGATACTGATCTCTCTTTAAGGTCAAAGAGAAAGTTAGATAATCTTTTCTCTCTTCCCCTCCACTGCCCTCCCCTCCCTCCCTCCCTCCTTGCCTTCTTCCTCTTGTCCCTCCCGAAGTATTTACATAGGTCCCCTACATGCCAGGCATTGTGCTAAACGCTTATAACACTCATGATCTTGTAAACAGATTTCCCAAGACTCCAAAATCAGCTTGGAAGATCTCCAACATTTCAGAGTTCATGACCCATGAGACTGAAGTTTCCTTGTAATCTCTCTCTCTGAGTCCAAGGCCCCCACCTTCAGATCTAGCAGGGGGTTGGTGCCTGCAAACAACGCCCTTGTCCTTTCTGTTGGTGGCATGGCCTGAATTTGTCAGGTGGGCTCAGTCTGCTGGAGACTGTGCTGTCCTCATGAACATCCGCTTGTGCCTGCCCGTGTTCCTCTTGCCCTTGGGGTTTTCAGCATTTCTGGTGACTTACTGTACCTAAAGCTGACAGACCCCAAATTATTCAGGTGTCCTGGAATTTGAAAGACTGCAGATTAAATAGAGCATTGCTGAAAAGTGAAACATCTGTGTCAACCATTGTTATCTAATTTGGGGAGAAGTAGAATACTAGAAAGTGTTGATCCTATTTTATTTCAAAACAAATATCACTTCTGTATACTTGGACTCATTCGAATGAGTTTTTTAGCATTATTTAAACATTGTTAGAGACTTCCTTGGTGGCGCAGTGGTTAAATATCTGCCTGCTAATGCAGGGGACACAGGTTCAAGTCCTGGTCCGAGAAGGTCCCACATGTTGCGGAGCAGCTGGGCCCGTGCACCACAACTACTGAGCCTGCGCTCTAGAGCCCGCGAGCCAGAACTACTGAAGCCTGCATGCCTAGAGCCCGTGCTCTGCAACAAGAGAAGCCACCACAGTGAGAAGCCCACACACCACAACAAAGAGTAGCCCCCGCTCACCGCAAGTAGAGAAAGCCCACACGCAGCAATGAAGACCCAATGCAGCCAAAAATAAATAAATAAAAAATAGATAAATTTATTAAAAAAAAACATTGTTAGAGATATATAAATTTCCAATTATTGGGTAATATTTCAGTCTCCTAGTTTCTATTAAGGCAATATCACTTTTGCTTTGATAAACGCCATAGCAGTAGTTCTTAAGTGGCCATCCCTGGGCCAGCAGCATCAGCACCCTGGGAACTTGTCAGAAGGGAGATTCTCAGACCCCACATTGGAGCTATTGAGTTAGGAACTCTGGGCCCGGGAGTCAGGCAGACTGAGTTTCAACAAGCCCTCCTGGTGGTTCCGGCCACGCTCAAGCTTGAGAAGGACCTAGAGCTGCATTTAAGAATCACGTGTGCGGAAGTAGATACGCAGTGGTCGTCTGCTCTGTGTGTGTGTGTCTTTGAGTCAGTGCTCAACGTTCAAAATTGGTTAAATGTTTAATAGTGATTGGACCTCCTCGGCAGCAGGTCTAAACTTTCCAAAGTGCAGAAGTGGTGCTTCACTTGTGGTCTTTTGGGTGTAGTGCTCCCTTCTTGACCTTGAGGCTCTGCTCCTGAGAATCTCCGTACTGGCAGGCTCAGTCAGGGAAGGGCTTAAAAACCTACAAGGAATAGAGCACATCTCTGGATGCTCTTCTGAGGATTTTCTCCACCTGTCAGAAGAAAAAAGGAAAAAAAAACATCAATTCAGTTAAGTGATAGTAATTGTTGTTTGACAGTTAGCCTCCATGGAACATCTCCCATAGTCTTACCAAGATTGATTTCCCAATTTTATTTAAGTTGGGAATAAAACATGGAATCTGTCATGTTGAGAGGCTCTGTAATCTCAGACTATAAATTGGCTCAGCAAACATTTCAGTTTCTTGAACCAAAACATTTTGTTACAAGGAAGGCAGGGGTGTTTCTCAACGAACACCTTGGGCTCATATCTGTTCTCTGGAGGCTCATCCTGACGAGGGCGGCCTCCACTGTAAGCAGGTCCTTGGCAGCCGTGTGAGAGGGAACAGCCAGATGGGGTGGCCAGTCAGTGTGATGATCCGATTCCTGTCTTTCTGCCTCCAGGCACCCTCCCAGTGGCCGAGAGCTTCAGCTTCTGCTTGGTCACTTTGCTGTCTGACGTGGCTTATAGGGACCCTTCCCTCAGGGATCAGGTAAGTGTGTGGTGACTCGGTGTGTGTTTCTGTAAGATCTGAGAGTCCCAAAGTGATGACAGGGCAAAAAAAAAAAAGTGATTGGATTGTTTATGTTGATTTATTTCATACTGTTAGTCACACACATGAGAAATGTTAAATCCTGCTTGCAGTGCTTAGTCCCCTGCTGACCTCCCGAGTCTTATCTCGTTCAGCTTTTCCAATTGCCCTGTGAGGTGGCCAGCAAAAGGTCACGCGTCCTCCTGCCTCAATGCTGGGGACTGACGTTCATAGGAGAAGATTTTCTGGAAAGCTGGAGCCGTTCCTTCAAGTGCTCCAGTTTTTTTAGTTTTAGTTTATTTTGTTGGAAATGTTACTTAAATGTATTTCATATTTCTCTCCTTTTATTTATTTATTTATATTTGGCTGCATTGGGTCTTCATTGCTGCGAGAGGGCTTTCTCTACTTGTAGCGAGCGGGGGCTACTCTTCATTGTGGTGCATGGTCTTTTCATTATGGTGGCTTCTCGTTTCGGAGTATGGACTCTAGGTGCATGGGCTTCAGTAGTTGCAGCACATGGGCTCAGTAGTTGTGGCTTGTGGACTCTAGAGCGCAGGCTTAGTAGTTGTGGCACACAGGCCTAGTAGCTCCACAGCATGTGAGATCTTCCCGGACCAAGGCTTAAACCTGTGTCTCCTGCCTTGGCAGGAGGATTTTTTTTTTTCTTTTTTTTTTTTTAGAAGGAAGGTTTTCTTTGTTTTATTTTATTTTTTGCGGTATGCGAGCCTCTCACTGTGGTGGCCTCTCCCGTTGCGGAGCACAGGCTCCGGACGCGCAGGCTCAGCGGCCACGGCTCACGGGCCCAGCTGCTCCGCGGCATGTGGGATCTTCCTGGACTGGGCACGAACCCGTGTCCCCTGCATCGGCAGGCGGACTCTCAACCACTGCGCCACCAGGGAAGCCCCCCTGTATCTTTTATAATTTTTAAAATCTCTTTCCTTACTATCACACTGTAAATTCTGTGTCCCTATTTCTGCCATTATGTTGGTCTCCACCCTTCTTTCTTAGTTTAGGTTCTTTATTTACTTGTGGGTTGGCTAAAGAGGTAACTAGATGCGTTAGAATCACATATTATTTAAAAAGCTAACAGGGCTTTTCTATCAGTAACACCTATTGAAATAGGTCACCACAGAAGATGGTGGCATAACTTTAATACGTGAAATGGACGAAACATTGCTTTCCAGGTCCTCACTGTTCCGCATCATTTGACACTAGCAAAACGTGAGCAGTTTGGTGATGAACAAGTCACCTCAGACCAACTTCATTTTTCTGCCTGGATTCCCCAAGACTGGAAGCGGGGGAAGTGAGAGGGACTCGGTCTAGGTGCTCTTCATCAGGGCCTGGACCACACCTCTCCTGACATCCTGGGTCAGCAGTGTAGCGAAGGGCAGGGTTTGCAGAGCCACCTGAAGGACCACCCCAGGGGCACCTGGCAGGAGTCTCTGGTTGCCTGCCCCTGCGGTGAAAGCTGAACAGCTAGGACTAGCCAGGACCGGGGATGAAAATCCTGAAAGCAAGTCCGTCTCGTCTGTAGATGATTCGGATGCCAAGCTGGGAATCGAGGACCCTCGCAGTGAACTGAAGCTTATGCCCTGAGCTTTTGTGGGGCTCAGTGACGGGCAAAAAAATACCAGCCCTGCGGGTGGAGGGGCACAGCTTGAGGCAGCATGTGTGAGAGACACTTAAGGATTTCATTTCTCTGTGAGTTCATGGAGCCAGCAGTGTGAAGGGCTGCTGGAAAGCCAGTGTCATGTCCACAGACGTCTGGGGTCCATGCTGAGTCTGGTGATTACTCAGGGAGATCCCCAGCATCGCTGGAATAGTAGTGTGTTTTGTCTGAACACTGCAGTTGGAGATGGTTTCTTACACACTGAGCTATAGTGGAGTCAGGCAGGCCATCAGCAAGCACTTGAATCATAAGGAACGGATGGAAAGAACCAGGGGTGTTGAGCTGTGAAGAGAGATTGGGGGCCTGTCACCTGTTTCCAGAGTTAGGAGGCCTGTGGACCAGCCAGAGAGGGAGGGTTCTGTCCACAGAAGGTCTGTTGCCTGACCCCTCTGCAGAGCTTCCGTGCAGGGGATTATGGATCAGGAATGAGGTTGGACAAGAGAATGTCTAAAGCTCCCTCTAGTTCTGAATTAATTTTGTGATATTTATCTGATTTTGTTTATAAGTTTGTGTGTTATGTTTCCTTGGCTATTCCAGATTTTAGAGGCGCTTTTGCAGGTTTTGCATGTCCTTTTGGGAATGTGCCAGGCCTTGGAGATTCAAGAGAAAGGTATGTTTTTCTTTTTATTGTTTGTGATTATCCATCCCCTTGCTTTTCCCAGTCTTCAGATTTTCTGTTCTTTGCAACCAGTGTATCTGGTGGACGTCACCTTTGCTGCATGTTAGCTGAGAGCCCACGTGGGGTCATGAGCACAGGTCTGCTGCCTGAATGCTGGGCTACTTCCCCCTCTGGGGCTCGGTTTCTTCACCTGTAACATGTCTGAAGGTCATTTTTCCTCTGGTGTGAGGCTACCAATCTGCTCCCAGAAGGACTAAATGCACTGATTAAGTCCCGTAAGGGAGCCTGCTCAGGTGACGTGGCTGAGGGACTGATTTGGAGGTGCTGTGCGTGGTTAAGACCTCCCACTCACAGGCCGTGTCTGCAGCCGTGGTTGAGGATGGATGGAAAATACTGCCGGTCAGTGCCTGGGCTTGGGCCTGTTGCCATGGCTAGTTCTGGCCCTTGGACTTGCTGGTGGGGGGCCCTGAGATGGGTGGTCCCAGGTCCCCAGGTGGTGCTGCCACGGCTTCCCTCTGCCTTCCAGAATACCTCTGCAAGTACGCGGTCCCATGCCTCATAGGAATCTCCCGCGCATTTGGGCGTTACAGCAACACGGAAGAGTCCCTTCTGTCCAGGCTCTTCCCCAGAGTCCCTCCTCATTCCCTCCATGTCCCCGAGGAGCTGGAAGGTGTACGGAGGCGGTCCTTCAACGACTTTCGCTCCATCCTCCCCAGCAACCTGCTGGCGGTGTGTCAGGAGGGCACCCTGAAGAGAAAGGCCAGCAGCGTGTCCAGCATCTCGCAGGTGAGGCCATGCGCCCAGACCGACAGGGGACGGGGGCTTGTTAGGTGCCCACTTGCGTGTAGTTTGAGGGAACTTGGGGAATGTGAAGGGTTCTCATTAGAGTTCTGTTTAATACAAAGGTTGCCTTGTCCTTTTTAAGATTTATAAGTGAGTCATCTCCTGGGAGGTGAAGTGTTTGGGCACCAACTCTTTTCTGAGTGCAAGACAGTTGGTGCCTGTAGAGAATATGTAATTGACTCATGGAGAAAGACGGGGACACGAAACACTGACAATAGTCTGGCTCAGTCATCAGGTGTAGAATATATGGCTAGACACAAGAATTTAGAATTACAGTAGAGAACCTGTAGCCAGGGTGGGCTTCAGCGAGGAGGTGGGGCTGAACCAGGGCTCTGGCCAGCAGAGGGAGCCTTGTCTGAGACAGATCTGACTGAGGTCTGACTGGCCTTTCTTATCTGTGCGTGTGGTTGTGTGTTTCAGGTCAGCCCTGAACGAGGGGTGCCCCCTCCCAGCTCACCTGGAGGATCCACCTTTCACTACTTCGAAGGTGGGCTTCGCCTTTCTGCTGACCGAGCCCCCAGGCACTGCTGTTGTGCATCTTGAGTGTCAAGCTTTTAGAAAGCATTTATTTTCTATTTTTGATTAAACTTCTTAAACTTGAATCTAAAAATATTTCAAACATAGAGAAAAGTGCAGACAATAATATACAGGACCCCAAATGCCTGCCATCTGAATCTTAGTACATTAACCTGTGAAAGCACTGCTTTTCAGGTAGAAATACTAGCGGTGGGTCCTTCTCTTGTTTCTTGTTGTTTAAGGTCATTAAGTGCGTGGATAATATTAAAGAACATAGTAATGAGACTGCATGTAATCCCTTATGTTTAATGAGTAATACTTTCTGTAGAGCTTTGCTGTTCACAAAGGACTTTCAGGTAATTTACTGAATTTGATTCGTGTGACAGCTCTGTGCAGTGTCAGACACTTGTTACAATAGCCTTCACCTTCTCCTCGAAGGAAGTAAGGTGCAGATTGTGGGGAGGAAGTGGGGAAACAAGACCTCCACGCCTCATGGCACCATCCGTTCCATTATCAGTGACACCCCTGCATAAATCCCAAATCTTACACCTGTGGTTCCTGCAGCTCTGCCTTTTGCCTCCTTTTGTGTCCACCACGCGCTGGGTCAGCCACGCAGGATGTCATCCTCATGTCGTGGTGTGTGTCCGGGTCACAGACTTCTTGCCTTCTCTTATGACTATCATTATTTTTTACAATAAACTGGTATGTCATTAAGGTGAACGACATGATGGTTTGGTATACATAAATGTGGTGAGGTGGTTACTGCAGTCAAGCCATTAACTATACATCTCCTCACATAGTCACCATTGTGTGTGTGCGTGTGTGGTTAGAGCACCTCCTCTCTCAGCGCATTTCTAGCATCCAGCACGGTGTAATTAGCTCTCTGGACTCAGCCCGCATAACCGTCATCTCCCCATTTCCCCACCTCCCGCCCCGGTCACCACACTCTCTGCTCCCATGTCTTTGAGTTTTTTAGATTCCACATATAAGTGAGAGTGTGCAGTTTTTTTCTATCTGTAACTGGCTTACTTCACTCAGCATAATGCCCTCCAGGAATATTATTCAGCCTTAGGAAAGGAGATCCTGCCATTTGTGACAATGTGGATGAACCTGGATGTGATGCTGAGTGAGATAAGCTGGTCACACGGGTGCATATATAATGGAAAACACATGGAGCATGTGTGTTCATGCACACTGTACATATACATGTTTTATGTAGTTTTCACACACATTTCATGCGCGCACACACACACCCTTCCCACCTTCTTCCCACCTGTTCCCTTTAATTTGGCCTCACCCCACCCCCAGTCCAGCCCCCTCTGTGGCTTCACCGTGTTGGCCTCCAGCGTCTCAGCTCCTCTCAGTATTGTTGCCCCCGCTCTGTTGTAAGCTGCCTCCTGCTGTCATGGCTCTTAACCTGTAAAAAGGTGTCATTCTTTTTTTGTTGTTGTTCTTACATGTCTGGGTGGAAAATATTAGGACATGATTCTACCTAAGCTTTGACCTGAAACACCCCAGTGAGAGGCAACCCTCCCCAAGGATTTGCAATCCAGCTTTTACTTCTTTTTCTAATTGAAATATAGTTGATTTATAATGTTGTATTAGTTTCTGATATATAGTACAGTGATTCAGTTATACATATATATTATATTCTTTTTCAGATTCTTTTCCATTATGGTTTATTACAGGATATTGACTGTAGTTCCCTGTGTTATTCAGTAGGATCTTGTTGTTTACCTATTTTTTTTTTTTTTAATATTTATTTATTTATTTATATTTGGCTGTGTTGGGTCCTCGTCCCCGTGTGAGGGCTTTCCCCAGTTGCAGCAAGCGGGGGCCACTCTTCACTGCGGTGCGCAGGCCTCTCACCGTCGTGGCCCCTCCCGCTGCAGAGCACAGGCTCCAGACGCGCAGGCTCAGCACTTGTGGCTCACGGGCGCAGGCGCTCCGCGGCACGTGGGATCCTCCCAGACCAGGGCTCAAACCCATGTCCTCTGCGCTGGCAGGCAGACTCCCAACCACTGCACCACCAGGGAAGCCCCTGTTTACCTATTTTATATAGAGTAATTTGTATCTGCTGCTCCCAGATTCCTAATTTATCCCTCCCCCACCCCCTTTCCCCTTTAGTAACTGTAAGCTTGGTTTCTATGTCTGTGAGTCTGTTTCTGTTTTGTGAATAAGTTCATTTGTGTCATGTTTTTTAGATTCCACATATAAGTGGTATCATAACGATATTTGTCTTTCTCTGTCTGACTTACTTCACTTAGTAACTTAGTATGATGATCTGTAGGTCCATCCATGTTGCTGCAAATGGCATTATTTCATTCTTTTTTATGGCTAAGTAGTATTCCGTTGTATATATACGTACCACATCTTTTTTTTTTTTTTTTTTTTTTTTTTTTTTTGCGGTACACGGGCCTCTCACTGTTGTGGCCTCTACTGTTGCGGAGCACAGGCTGCAGACGTGCAGGCTCAGCAGCCATGGCTCACGGGCCCAGCCGCTCCACAGCATCTTCCTGGACCAGGGCACGAACCTGTGTCCCCTGCATCGGCAGGTGGGCTCTCAACAACTGCGCCACCAGGGAAGCCCCCACGTCTTCTTTATCCATTCATGTGTCAATGGACATTTAGGTTGTTTCCATGTCTTAGCTATTGTGTATAGTGCTGCTATGAACGTTGGGGTGCATGTATCTTTTGTATTAGAATTTTCTCTGGATATATGCCCAGGAGTGGGATTGCTGAATCATATCAGCCTTTACTTCACATGGAATTTGAGTGTAAACAAAAGCAAAATCGATACCGTTGTTGGTTCTTGAGGGAGTATCTGGGTCTCATACTCCCACGACTGACTTTCTGGTTTTGCCCCGTCAGCCTCTTACTTGCCTGATGGGAGTGCCCTGGAGCCCGACTACTACTTCTCCACCATCAGCTCCAGCTTCTCCGTTTCTCCTCTTTTCAATGGCATCACTTACAAGGAGTTCAGTATTCCCCTGGAGATGCTCCGGGAACTCGTAAACCTGGTAAGCATAGCCTTGATGGATAGATGGACCACGGGTATATCAACCAGTGGAATTGCTAGTTGTGTCAGCCTATATTTCACAGCACAGCTTGGTAGTCACAGTTTTCAGATTAAAGAGGGAAGGAGGGACACATCCTCGGAGTTGCTGTGCGGCATGTTCTCATTTGTCCCTGCAGCTGCCACGTGGGGCACAGCCATGCGTCCCCTTGTTAGAGGTGAGGAAGTTGGTGTCAAGTACCTTAAGGGCTAAGGGCAGGGCCCAGGCTCAGACTGTGGTCCGACCCCAAGCCCACCTGCTCTTGCACTTGACCCAGCTCAGGGGCTGCTCTGTTTGGAGTAATACAGAGCTAGTGTTTCCTGTCTGGGGACCTCTGTGTAACCTTTGCAGTCGCATCAGAGATGCCATTGTCTGAGTCCTGGAGTGGCTGGGCCTGTGACCCACCCCTGAAGTTGCCATGCTTGTACCGGGGTGCTGCATGGTGGGTTTGGGTGGGCCAGGACAGACTCCAAAGACAGGGCTTTCTGCTTTGGAACGAATGAGAGAGAAGAAGAAGGTCGGGGTGAGGCGGGGGCCAGGGACGTGGCGCTTGCCTGTGAGGAGTGTGAACAGAAATGGCCCAGAGGTGGTGGCTATGGGTGGAGAAGTAAGAAGATGACCCAGTGTCGGCGGGCAGGGTGGAGCCAGGGTGAGCTGCTCAGTAGCCGGCTGTCCTGAGACCCCCCAGCCGGCCACGCTGTCAGTGTCCCGACGGGACAGCAGCTCTTTAGGGTCGTGTCAAGAGATGCCAGTTGAAGGCTGGATGTCTTGGGTTGTTCAGGGCAATTTGTTTTTCAGTTTTTTTTAACTTTCAAGGTTAGGTTTTCTTCTAAACCATTTTTAAATTTCTTCTCCTGGCATGTCGTTTATCATTATCCATATGTTTTAAAAATAACCTTAAAGCACTGTAACGTGGAGGCAGTTTTCTCAGGCGGTTCTCGGTCGGCAGAACAGTTCTTCCTGTCCTGAGCACTGGTACAGAGTGGGGCCGGGGTGGGGGTGGCCAGTGCTCCTGTGAGGAATTCGCAGTGTGTGCTGCAGCGCCCGGAAGAGCCAGCGCCTTGGCCTGGGGAGGGGGCATCGTTGGCGCCTGGGGACTGGCTGTGACGGGGGTCTACCACATCTGGGAGGGGCCTCGGGGGGGGAAAAATCAGTCTTGCCTGGAGTCTCAGTGCTTTTGCTTCCTGGAAATGGAAACCTAATGTACCCAGATTTGAGGGAGTTGGTTCCTTTTCTGTTTTTATTTCATTCCCATCTATGGTAAGAAAGAAGTTCTAGGTGATGGCAGGATTAGGGACATTTGTGTGTGTATTGGAGCCTTGGGGCTCCAGTGATGTGCTCATTGTTGGCCTCTTATTTCCATCCATTTTTCACTGTGAGCTTGTGATACGGTTTCATACATCAGCACGATTTGTTCTTCAGTGGAATGAGCTGGCACTCCTGTCTCCCCCTATGTGTGCCAGGTGCTCACGAGGTCTCGTTTCCCTTGCAGGTGAAGAAGATTGTTGAGGAGCCTGTTCTCAAGTCCCTGGATGCAGTCGTAGCCAGTGTGATGGAGGTACGTCCCTCTGAGGGCATCACGCTGAGATCACCTGCCGGGCACACCTGTGTGGGGGGAGTGGGGAGGGTTTGCAGTGGGTGGGGTGGGGCCACTGGAGTGAGGGAGAGGCTCGCCCTGAGACTTCTGCGTACGTTGCAGTGACGACAGCACACCTGCCACCCAAGGGCTTGCCCTGTGCCTGGCTCCTTTAGATGTGTCCCCTACCGGTGCCCTGTCCTGGCCCCTCAGCAGTGGTCAGGGTCTCTACTTCACAGGTGAAAGCAGAGGTTCGGGGAGGACTAACTGGTGCCCGCGTCCCATGGTCAGCATGGGAGCTGGATTGCGGCCTGGGCCCCAACTCTGCTCCATTGTGGTCCTTGCCCCCACGGTGCCTGCAGAGCCACTGCCAGGGCTCGGTACACACCCCTCATCAGTCCAGGCACTGCAGGCCCTGTCTTGTGAGTGTGAGGGGTGTGTACTCAGGCATCTTCTGTCCTTAGCATGTTTGGAACCAAGGCCCACAGCTTTATTCATAAAATCATTAAATGTCGCTGCTGGGAGACCTCAAAGTCCCTGGGAACATTTGGATCAGCCCCCTTTTGTCAGGGTCCAGAGAGTTCACCAATTTCCAGGCTAATGACTGCTGTGGCCATGTGCTGGGCTCAGATTCCTTGTTAAGCCTGGCATTCTTTCTCTCATCCGATTATAAGACATGCAGCGCCTGGCACCACCAGGCTCAGTTATGAAGCGGGAAGGGTACCACCAGGGACCTCCCTGTGCTGCAGGCCACAGCTCCTGCTCTTCATGCACTCCACCCCGCTGTCTGCGGGCATTAGGTGTGTGGCCGGTCACTTGCCAGCTGGTCCGCAGCCCTCCTGCCCGTGGGCCTGAGCTCTCACTGTGCTTGCTCTCAGAGGTGTCCTGGTGTCCTTTGTTGGTGTGGGGTCGTGTGACCCTGGGCAAACCAGGAGGCCAGGGCTGGAGCTGGGCTGGCAGGCACAGCAGCCAGACGTGTTGGGCCTGAGTGCCGTCCGTGGTGAAGAGCTGGCTTGGGTCCTGAGGGGAGAGGAATGCCAGGAACATGAGGCTTTGGGGCCCTTTTCCCCGCAGAACAGAGCAGTTTCACATATTTTGTTTCATAATTTGGACTTTAGTGTAAATATCCATTTGAAGAATTGGTTTTGTGGCTAAAAAAAAGCTCGAACCTGAGTCACTGCAGGATAATCCTCCTCCTCATCCACCTTCACTGGCAGTGACTCTGCTTATTATGTGCCAGATGCGACTCCCTCTCCTTGAACCCACGGCACACCCACTCTCAGCCGGGAAGACAGAGGCTGGCAGGGCCTTCATCACACAGCTCTGGGGCCCTGGGGCCGGGCTGCACCGCCCGGGTTCCTCCCTCCTGGCTCTGGGGTGGGACCCCTGCTCACCTTAACCTCAGCCAGTGTCACATCTGCCCTGCAGGGAGTCATGAGGACTGTGCCTGTAGGGCCATTCGCGCAGTGCCCTCTGATGGCACCGGTGCCCATGGGACACGGCCTCCACCAGCCTCGCCCCGCAGGCCCCTTCCCGCTGTGGATTTGCCTCTGCTTCTGCCTTCCCCGCGCTTACCTGTGTCAGAACTTTTGTAAATCGTGCCTTTCCATTGCACTAGACTGAGGGTGCAGAAAAATTAACAGCATCTTACTCAACTCACTAGACCTCGGATGAATTTTTTTCCCCAGAAGAAAACTAGCGTCACATTTTAGATGAGATTGCTAAAGAAAATTTAAAGTGAATTTTAGTTACAAAACGTAGGCCGAATCCGAAGGTGCCCCAGCTGTCGTGTCTATGACTGATGGGGACAGGGTGCAATGTGGCCTTGTGGCCCTGTGGCTCCTGCACCCCCACTCTCCTTGTTCAAAGATGCCTGGAGAGGGTGAGCCCTCAGTGAGAGGAGGTGGTCCATCCTCCAGGGGCCTGGGGCTGCTCCCCGCAGGCATCTCTGGGCAGTGTGAGCGTAGGAGGGAGGAGGGAGTCACGGTGCCAGTCACGCGTCCCATGCCTCTACCCGCAGGCCAACCCCAGCGCCGACCTCTACTACAGCGTGTTCAGCGACCCCCTCTATGTGGCCACATTCAAGATGCTACGGGACACTCTGTACTACATGAAAGGTGAGGGTGGGGTCCTGCCTTTGTGCCAGGGCTGCTTCACAGCATCTGCAAGGAACGTGGACACGTTCCTGGGAGAAGCAGGTGATGAGGGACATGCATCTGTCGTCCTGCCCCCCGTGCTGCCAGCAGCGCAGCCTCTTTGGTGGGTGTGTCTCCTCGGCTGATGTCTGACACGGACGTGTGGGGTCGTCCTGATCCCCTGGTCAGGCATACAGTCTAATGTGTCTGCCTTACATGTTTCAAAACATTAAAAAAAATGAGAAAACGAGGCAGTTGTGATCTTACAACTCAGAATAATTTGTCAGTAGCGGAGCTCACACACGGAGTTAGCAGTTCCTTCCAGGCTCTCTTGTGTGTTTTAAACAGTTTTCCTAGGCTCTTCCCTTAAGTTGCTGAATGTGCTTCATAAACAAAAGCTTTGATGACCACATGGTGTCCTGTGGGTGTCCCATAATCTTAGCTGTTTTCCTGATCTGATTCCAAGCACTGCTGGGGCCTGAGCCTGGTTGGGGCCACCATGAGGGCTAGGTTCCCGAAAAGCGGCAGGTGCTGGCTGCTCGGCCTGACCCCGGAGCCTGTGGCCTCCCCTAGCCAGTCTGCTGCTGGCTTTCTCGGCCAGTCTGCCCTCTGCCTGTGCCGTCTCTCGGGTCTCCTGCACTGTCCAGGCCCGAGGACGAGAGCTGGGAGAGGCTGCAGACTGGGTGTCTTCCTATGCAGGGGGTCCTCCTCGGGCTGCATCCAGCTTTCCCACATCTGATAACTGACGCCCTTTTTAGAAAGTATCACAGGAGTACTTCTCGTTAAGCAGACCAGTTCTGGTGATGGCACTCCCCAGGTTGTGTCTCGTGTTCAGGTTTGAGTGTATTGACAGCTTAAAACAAAGCATGGCTCGCATTTCGCTGGGAGGTGACCATTCTGAGTGTCAGGTAGCATGTGTGCAGGGCTGGCGTGCGTGCCCGTTCTGGCTCGCCCCAGCCGGCCTTCCTGGAAGCATGGTAGCCAGCAGCAGCTCCTTCTCCCTGGGTGTCTGTCGCAAGGGAAAGACCACGGCTGCTCACAGCCTGAATCTGTGCCCGCTCTCCCTCCTGCAGACCTGCCCACCTCCTTTGTGAAGGAGGTCCATGACTTCGTGCTGGAGCAGTTCAACACCAGCCAGGGGGAGCTCCAGAAGATCCTGCACGACATGGACCGGACCCACAGCGAGCTGAGCCCCCTGAAGCTGCGCTGCCAGGCCAGTGCCGCCTGCGTGGACCTCATGGTGTGGGCTGTGAAGGACGAGCAGGGTGGGTTCCCCGTGCCACCGCCTGGCGTGTCCTCCGCTTATGAGGAGAGGAGGGGGCTCAGGGCGGAAGATGGTGCTGGTCCAGGAAGGTGGGGGTTCGGGGGGAGCCATGCTCAGGACATGGGACAGGGTGGGGGCTGGCAGTGGAGGGATAGCCCACCCCGCAGGATGGTGTCGTCATAGCAGCAGGAAAGGAGCAGGGACGCCCACCTCCGACACTTTGTGGTGGATCCGCTTCTCAGAGTTAGTGAGCCCGGGGTTTAGTCACGTTCTATTTTGACTGATGAAGGAGTTTTTGTGACCATTGGCCTTTGCTAAAGGTCCGTACCCTCCTCTGTTCTGAACTTAGGTGCAGAGAATCTGTGCATCAAGCTGTCTGAGAAGCTGCAGTCCAAGACATCCAGCAAGGTCATCATTGCTCACCTGCCCTTGCTCATCTGCTGTCTGCAGGTCAGTTTCAAGGGCCCCGGTGGGGGTGGTTGGGGGCGCGGTGCTGACACCCGTCAGCAGGGCCTTCTTTTTTTTTTTTTTTTTTTTTTTTTTTTTTTGAGGTACACGGGCCTCCCACTGTTGTGGCCTCTCCCGGTGCGGAGCACAGGCTTCAGACGCACAGGCTCAGTGGCCATGGCTCACAGGCCCAGCCGCTCCATAGCACATGGGATCCTCCCAGACCGAGGCATGAACCCATGTCCCCTGCATCGGCAGGCGGACTCCCAACCACCGTGCCACCAGGGAAGCCCCAGCAGGGCCTTCTTGCCGTGGCCAGGCTGTGGGGGGCACCAGCAGCGAGGTCTGAGCTGCTGCCTCTAGGAACTTGAACTAGAGTCTGATGTGGACAAGTTCAGTGCTGGGAGGCCACTGCTGACAGCCAGCAGGCTTTCTGCAAGTGGGGTCCAGGCACAGCCAAGTCCTGCGTTGTGAAGGCTGCCCTGCATCTGCCGGGTGTTCCCAAGGCCTCAGACGCCAGTCTGCTGTGCCGAGACTCTGACCTTGTCCCAACCCCACTGACTTCACGTCTGCCGTTGTGTAAAAGTAATGCTTGGTGCCCTTTCTCCCCTAAGTTTCTTCTAAAAGAAATGGACACACTTTAACAGTGAATCTCGCCTTTGGGTGGAGAGATTCCCAACCACCCCCTTTCTGTCTTTGTGCCCCATGGCCGGGTGGCCCTTGGAAGTCTGATTGACTTGGTGTCTGAAGGGGTGGGCACCTTCCCTGCGGCCCCTGATGGCCCGCTGTGCGTTGCAGGGCCTGGGCCGCCTGTGCGAGAGGTTCCCGGTGGTGGTGCACTCGGTGACGCCATCCCTGCGAGACTTCCTGGTGGTCCCGTCCCCTGTGCTGGTGAAGCTGTACAAGTGCCACAGTCAGTACCACACAGGTAACTGGCCGAGAGGCCGCCATCCCTGGGCTGCTCCTCTGCCTTTTCCTCCCAAGGCTTCCCCTGCACAACCCCCTGGGGTGCCAGGCCTCCCTCACGCTGCCACTGCCCCAGGCCCCGCTCCAGGCCTGCTCTTTTTGGCACCTGCCCTCTCTGGGGCATCCTGCAGTGTGCGTCCCATGTCCCAGTGCTGGGCCTGGAGCTCTGTCCCCTCCGCTGCCACAGGCCCAGAGCACGGCTGGTGACCAGTGTTAATTAAGTACCCTGCTGCGCACTCGGGTGCTGCAGTGGTATCACCATGCTGACCCCAGTCCCACCAAGGTAGTCCCACCCTTCAGGTGGAGAGAGACTGAGGGCCCTGCTCTCACGCTTGCCCACCCTTCCCACCTTCCTGCTCGTGAGCTGGATGCCCTCAGGCCATGCCCTTGCCTTTCTGCTGGAGCTGAGCTCCTAGGGGCCAGGACTTCTGAATCATTTCTTAAGACGTTGCTGTTTTATGTATTCATTGCTTTGTAACTTAAATGTGCTTCCTTGATTTAAACATTTGTTTCATTCTTTCTGTTCTCTGACACTTTGGATTCTGAAATGCTTGGTGAAGTCTTTGTAAAGTGATTGCTTTTATAGCTAAAGATGATTACATTTGATTTTGGTTTTGAATTTCAAACACGGGTATGGAAAGTGACAGGCATAACCAGACAGATATTTGAACTTTTACTTCCAGTTGCTGGCAATGATATAAAAATCAGCGTAACCAATGAGCATTCCGAGTCAACCCTGAATGTGGCGTCGGGGAAGAAGAGCCAGCCGTCCATGTACGAGCAGCTGCGGGACATTGCCATTGACAACGTCTGCAGGTGGGCGGCCTCGGGGTGAGGGGGACAGGGGCGGAGTGTCAGGCAGAGCCAGAGACATTATTGTTCAGGGAAGCTTCTAAACCTGCACTGGATCCGAAAAGGGAGATTGCTACATGTTAAAGAAAAAAAAAAAATTTCCTGCCTTTCTTTTCTTGATCATAAACGTAATAAAAAACAGAGAAAACCTGTGATTTGTAGAAAAGTAGACAGAAAAGAATTATCCCTTAGCCCATCATCCAGAGTGATGACATGTGGTCCTATTTCATCTTGTTTTCCATGTGATTTTTGGTATAAATGAGAGGTTTTACATGCCCGAATGTCCCTTCAGCACCAGCTCCATCTGTGTGAACTCTTGCTGTCCACACTTGGGGACCAGATACATTCTGATTTGCAGGAGACGTACCTCTCCTTGTCTGAGTCCTGGCGCCTTGCTCTCGGGGCCATCGGGCTGGAGCCCAGCTACTCTGTCAGACTGTCTTCTCTGACTTTGTGGCCTGGGAGCCAAATGTGTGGGGAGCGAGAGATGCTTGTAAGATTTCATGCTCCTCAGGGCTGTTAGATTTCCCCTTCTCTAGAGCATAAGCATTTCTCCATACTATTAAAACTTCGATATGTAATTTTAACATTCCCTCAGCCACCGTGGGACCATCTGTCTTTCGAATCAGCTATTGTGACTTTTGTTGAGAAACGGAATTTTAAATTGGAATTGGCATGAGTATGACACCCTAAGGGAGACCGTTCTGGGCAAGATAATGAAGTTACTATTTTCAACTGAGATACTTGTCAAAGGGTGAAATCTACAGCTGTTCTTTGAATTCATTCTGTGTAATGATGTTCATTCAGATTTCTGGGGAAAGAGTATTCAGAGCGGGTCTTTAAACCTTGCAGACCCGAGACAGGAAAAACTCAACCAAAATCAAACACAAAATGCTCATCTGGTTATTCTGATGCCTCATTCTGCTTGGCCTCCTCCTTGCTCAGATGCCTGAAGGCTGGCTTGACTGTGGATGCAGTGATCGTGGAGGCCTTCCTGGCCAGCCTCTCCAACCGGCTCTATATCTCCCAGGAGAGTGACAAGTACGTCCTGTCCTGTCCGGGGGGGTGGGGGCGGGGGCAGCTAGCTGGTCCTTTGCAGGCTCATGGGGCCGCTGGCATTTGCACGTCTATGCCGCTTTCTGGCACGGAATGGCGTCGGGCATTGAGTCTGTCCCGCGATGTCTGCTGAAGCCCACCTTCGAATGTCCACCCTGGACACTGGGGGAAAAGACCTGTCTTCCCGCCTGGTGCTGGTGATTGCAGATCCCAGGCTGTCACTTTCAGATGGACGCTTCCTCTGAGAGACTGATGACCCTGGGGTTCAGGTCCTGGCTTCCGGCTTCATTTCCCTGCTGCGTGCTGGAGCACCATTCCCAGGGCGTGTCTGTCCTTCCCTCCCATAGGGATGCTCACCTGATTCCGGACCACACCATCCGAGCCTTGGGCCACATCGCAGTGGCCCTGAGGGACACCCCAAAAGTCATGGAGCCGATCCTGCAGATCCTACAGCAGAAGTTCTGCCAGCCCCCCTCCCCGCTTGACGTGCTCATCATCGACCAGCTTGGCTGCCTGGTCATCACCGGAAACGTAAGCACGGCCGGGAACCCACTCTCCCTGGGCAAGCTTCGCGAAACTCCTTGATTCCCAGGAATGTGGAAATACACATTAAGCTTACCCTGCGGAAGAGTTAAATGCTCCCAACTTTCTTAACACCGAATGGTGAGATTTTTTTCCAAGTAAAGGAGAATAGTGTAATGGTTCCAAGAGTGCCGGAGAAAGAGGTTTAAACTATTTTCTTGCCGTTGTTAATAGAATAGAATGGAAATGGAACCTATTCCACTCTTGGTGTCTAAGTTGAGGTTTGCATAAACCTTTAGGAAGGGCTGGCCTTGATGCTATTTCAGGCCCCACTGTCCCTGGTCCCCAGTGTGTCCCCTCTGGGTGTCCATGGAGGGCGCTCCCAGAGGAGATGTGGTCACATGTCCCTCACTCTTTTCCAGCAATACATTTACCAGGAGGTGTGGAATCTCTTCCAGCAGATCAGCGTGAAGGCCAGCTCTGTTGTGTACTCTGCCACCAAAGATTACAAGGACCACGGCTACAGGTAAGTCTTCGCAACCTCATTGTTGCTCTCGATCCTTTGAAAATGTGAGATGTGGGGACTTGTCTTTTAAATAAACATCTTTTCTTACAAAAGCACTACATGTTAGAAATACATGTACCCAGGCGGGAATGACCCGCACAGGGCCGCCCCTGAGCTAGCATCTCTGAGCTCCTCACCCAGTGGGCACAGTGCCCCCGGGTGACCGTGTTCTCACAGAGCAGAACCAGCCTTCCTGCCTGTCGTCATCTTAGATGTCAGCATGGTGTGCATCAGGTGGCAGTGCCGCAATCTGTCTGGCCAGCCCTAGGCTGCACATTAGATAGTTTTCCAGTGTTTCTGCTGGTCGGTGCTGCATACCTGTGCGGTCTCGGATGCTCGCCTCAGGGTGGATTCAGAGGGCAAGGGAGGAGATGTTGACAGCCCTGGGTGTATGATGTTTGCGTGAGTCCTCGCCCTCCCCAGGGATGCCCCAAGGACGAGACGTGTCCTCCTGTGTTTGGAGGATCTCATGGACTTGGTCAGATGACATCAGGAGGGCGGTGGGCAGGGCAGAGGTTCTCCTCTCCCCTCCTGACCACTCCACCCAGGGGAGGGGGTGGGAGTGCGGCTGTGTGAATGAACTCAGGACATGCTCATCTTCTCTGTGCCTTAACTTCCTCACCAGCTGTGTGGGTGTATGAGGCTGTGTGTATGCATGTGACAGCTCTCAGCACAATGGCTGCTTCTCTGCCTTCTCACTGCCGCTCCCATGGGAGCGCCAGCCACTGGAACGCAGGAGTGGCCTTAGGGGGCCGCCAGCTCACCTCCTTCTCCTGTCTGTCCGTTCTGGTCTCTGCAGTGACACTGACACACAGACCAAAACCTCTTCCCCTTGCATCTTGCTCCCAGAGCAGCTCCTGCGCCTCCTCGCCCCTCCCCTCCGTCTTTCCTTCTGACCTCTGATCCCACCTCTGCCTCGCTGCTCGGCCTGTGCCATGTACGGAACTTACCAGTTCCTCATCTTCTGCCACATTTCCTTCCTAAAGCACTTTCTGACAGTGCCACCCACAGTAACTGGTCTCCCGCCGGAGGAGGCATCCACTGCCATCCGTTTCCCCCCTAGAGATTTGTCTGGGAAGGTGCCTTTTGTCCTGGCTGCCGTTGCTCTGTGATTTTGGGGGCAGACAATGTGCTACATGCTTCACAGGGACTGTTTGATTCCCCCACGCCCTGCAAGGAGGAAATTATTATCCTTGTTTACTCAGGAAGAAACTGGGCCTTAAAGACCTGAGCTACTTGGCACAGCCCGGCTGCAGCAGCATCCAGCTGGCCTGGCACTCAGAGCCTGGCCACCCCACTGGTGTGCAGTGTCAGCTTCCTATTCAGGGTTTACATGGGGTGACGGGGTCGGGGCAGGTCATCAGGACCACTGAGCACTTCCTGAGTGTCTGGTGTGAGCTGACCCTAACCTCAGCCCCAGGTGGAGGAGGAAGTGTCGTCAGGGTTTCCTGGGTGGTGGTGATGAAGGGAGACTGTAACTGGAGGGGAAGTGGGTCCCCTGGAAGTGCCGGGGAGCGACATGCCCGTTCTCAGCTGCGTGGCTGCCCAGGCACTTGGAGGAAGTGTCCCGAGACTGTCAACATGCCCCAACACGCAGGCTCCTGGAAGCTGAACAGCCCCTGGGCCCCCAACTTGTCTCGGGGGAGGTTGGGGTCTCTTCCGCAGCAGCTGACTTTCCTTCAGGGCTGGTATCCTCTGGTGGCATGTCCCTCGCCTTGGGGGTCTTCGTTCACAGTACTGGGGGCGGGCACTGTGGCCGTGTCACTTCTCTCCCACAGGCACTGCTCACTGGCTGTGATCAATGCCCTGGCCAACATCGCGGCCAACATCCAGGACGAGCACCTGGTGGACGAGCTGCTCATGAACCTGCTGGAGCTGTTTGTGCAGCTGGGGCTGGAGGGCAAGCGGGCCAGTGAGAGGGCCAGCGAGAAGGGGCCCGCCCTGAAGGTAGGGCTCAGCCCTGGGCACCGCCTTGAAACCTGTGCTTTCTCCCTTTACCTGGTGACATCAGGAACGGGGGACTGGTTCCTTCCCAGGGTGCTGGCGGGAGTGAACAGACAGACGAGGGGCTGCCCCTGCAGGCTTAGCGGGACAGGCATGGGAACAAAACAGGGACGTCGGGTGGTCTCAAGGCCTCTCTGAGGTGGAAGCGAGTGAACAGCAGCCTCGAGTGAAAGTCTCACCTAGGAGCGAGGGGCTGGTGCAAACAGGGCCTGAGACCCTTTGCCCTGCTCAGCCCTGCCTTGCTCCCCGCCACAGCAGGCTAGGCCACTGTTCCTCTTGTCTCCTGAGTGGGGCCCAGCTCCCTGTGCCCAGGAGATGGGGGCTCGAGGGTGTTGGGGAGACACCTGGAGCCCAAGGAGGCCGAGGCTGTACCCTGTTGAGGGCTCCAGGGCCCAGCTCCCCCACCCCCACCCCCACCACTCTCACTGCATCTCCCGGGCTCAACACTCAGGTGTCCTGCTTCGTTCCTCGGCTGGGGTAGGGGCTCCTTGGGTGCCGAGCTGAGCTTGCCCATGCACCCATCCCCCACCTACAGTGACAGGCCAGGTGTCTGTGGGGCAGCAGTGGGGGGTGGGGTGGGGTGGAGACTGGCCAACACACTGACCACCAGGAGCTGAGGACAGAAATCAAGAGCTGGGGGGACACCAGCTTAGGACTCTGTCCCCACCCCTGCATGGCCATGGGGCCTCGGCAAGGTGTCCTGACCCTGTCCATCCCTGAAGATGGAGCAGCCCTGCTGCAGTGGGCAGTCGATGCCCTCATGGTCAACTGAGCAGCTGGGCTTCCCGAGCCGGGCTGCTCCTCATGTGTCTGGCCAGGTGGCTGACTTTTTACTTAGTTTTTTTTTTTTGCGGTACGCGGGCCTCTCACTGTTGTGGCCTCTCCCGTTGTGGAGCACAGGCTCCGGACGCGCAGGCTCAGCAGCCATGGCTCACGGGCCCAGCCGCTCCATGGCATGTGGGATCTTCCTGGACCGGGACACGAACCCGTGTCCACTGCATCAGCAGGCATACTCTCAACCACTGCGCCACCAGGGAAGAGCTCAACCACTGCGCCACCAGGGAAGCCCTACTTAGTTATTTTTAAGTAACCCCCAAATTTTCCCAGACTTGGAAAGAATGTGTGTTCATTATAGAAAAGATACAGAAACCTATAAATAGTAAAAATTTCTCTCCTCAGATCCAATCGTCGTTAACCTTTTGACAGACTTTCTCCTAGGTGTTTTATGCAAATCTATTTATTTTACGTAGTTGGCACTGTGTGAGAGCATACTTTCTTACATTTAATATTTGATCTGGGCACTTTTTAAGGTAACAGTGCTTTTCAGAGCGCAGTCTCTGTAACAGCTTGTGATATTTGTGCAGAGTTGTCACGGTTTATGTAATCCTTCTCCTGTTTGACATTCAAATTGTTTCCCTCTTTTGCTGTTAAGATGATGCATCTTCATACATGTTTCTCTGTATATCTTTTTCATTGTTTCGTGTAGATTAAGGAATTTCAGTTTTCATGACACTGTGTCAGGTCTTTTTTTTTTTTTCCTTTTCAATGAAAGAAGCGTGGGCTCATCAGTGACTCAGTTCTGTTCTCCTCCAGGCCTCCAGCAGCGCGGGGAACCTGGGCGTCCTCATCCCCGTGATCGCTGTGGTGAGTACCCGCCCATTGGTGTCTCGGACTCAGGTGTGGTGCTCGTGCTGAGTGCTGCCCAGAGACCTGCAGCGAGTTCCCTGAAAGGTGCTGTTCTGAGGCTGCAGGGATCCTGCAGCTGTGGCTGTGTCTCCGATCTTCCGCGACTGCCCCATGGGCATGTGCCTGCTGTGGCCTTGCTGCCTCGCCCCCTTTCTCCATGCTTGGCCGAACCCCTGGCCAGCTGACCAGGACCCTACTGCCTGTTCCTCAGGTGTCTGGGTCTGACTTAGGTTTTCCCTGAGCTCCCACCCGGCTCAGGTGCCTCTGACTATGGCCTGCAGGTGCTGCTTCCAACCCCTCCCCCCACCCCCAACCCCCCATAGTGAGCCTGGGGCCTCTGGTTGGTGCCTGGGCCTTGGGGCTGCAGCCCTTGGTGCCCTGTCGGGGATGGCTCAGGCCTGTCTCTGCCGCAGCACTGCCGCAGTCAAGGGCCGGTGTCCGTCTTGTCCTGTCTCAGCCTGCGGCCACTTCTTCCCAAATGGCCCTTACAGATGTCACTTTTCCTGGCCCAGGCGTTCCCAGCTGCCAGACCTGAGCCAGGCCCGCATCCGGCTTTGTTTCATTGGTGATTCTCGAGCTCCCACTTAGCCTGCCTTCTGCTTAAGCCCCTGCTTCCGCCTCCAGTTCTCCCTCTTCGTTCAAGCCTCGAGCATTTACGTGGGTGTCCCCGCACGTGGTGAGGTTGACCTCCAGCTGCGTGGTGACCCAGGGGCGTCGAGGCCCGGTGGACGTTTGGGGAGCCCTCTCCTATCTCTGCAAAGTAGTTACTGTCTCTGCTTCTGTGGGCATTTGTCATTTGAGTCTGGGGACCGTTGGGGGTCCAGTGTCAGCCGACCAAGGCGGATGGGAACCGGCAGCTAACTGGCTTATCGTCCCTGGCTCTGATAGTGAGACTGATAGTCGCGGACTATGTCTGG
>NW_020175053.1:7210617-7232070 GCF_003031525.2 Neophocaena asiaeorientalis asiaeorientalis
TTCCGTCTCGGGCCACCCCCACCCTCTGCCTGTCCCCTCCTCCCTCCCCTGAAGGTGGCTGACTCAGCCGGGCTCCAGGACAGCATCTCTCCCCAAGCGTGCTGCAGGGTTGGAGCTTGGGCTTGCCTCATGCCTCCCACTTTCCCCGGGAGCCCTCCCACCTCTCCCTGCGGTCAGGGCCCCCACAGCCCCTCGAGGGCCTGTGGGTTGCTGGGACCCTGCCGGTTTACACCAGCACCCACAGGTCGGTTTCTAAAGACGTCATGGTTGACATCGACTCGCGCACAGTGCATTGAGAAGCGCCACGAGGACACTTTGTTGGCCTGGAGGGAAGGGCGAGGGGCATGAAGTCCTTGGCCCGTGGAGGGCTCCATGGAGAGCAGGTTTGGTAGGCAGGGAGCACGCCCGGGGGGCCTCTCAAGTTAACGAGTTCTGGGATATTTGAGCCCCACAGTTCTCTGACCCGTATGTATGCCTGTGAGCTTGTAAGTGTGCTTGGCGGTTGTTGTTTGGAGTTTAATAAATGCATGGAAGAAGTCTATAGGGGACACTTCGCACTTTGGGGGAGCGATGACTTGTAGGTTTGGTTGGGGGCACACCAGTTTTAGGGTCACTGGGGCCGGAGTTGGACTCCTGGCCCTGCATGTGGGGTCCTGGGAGAGTGTCCCAGTCTCTCCGCACCTGCTCTGCCAGCAGAGTGTCTCAAAAAATGGGGTGACTTTCTGTGGGGCTGGTGCGTCAGGGCAGGTAGATATGTTAGCAGTGATAGGCTAGCACATGCTCACCTGAAACACCCGTGTCTCCTCCAATACGGTGACCTTTACATGAATGGAATAAGTATCGTCGTGTCAACAAGTTAATGGTTATATTGTGGAGGAGGAAACAAATATTTGATTCTGTTGCTCAACACAGAACCCAGATGCCATGGTTCTTGCCTCTGCTCTCTGGTTCTAGCCCTCACCCTAACCCTGGACCTTCTGGGAGAAACTAACTTCCATAGTTTTTTTGTTTGTTTGCTTGAATGTTTTATACTTAAAAAAAATTTTTTTTAATTTTTTATTTTAAAGAAAAAGATGCTCTGTTTTGGATTTTTCGATGACACAGTGTCTTCAGTGACTTAGTTGAGTGGACGTGCCAGTGGGTCTGGGCAGGAAGCATGGGTTTCTGCCCTAATGCAGCTGTTCCCTTATCAGTGATCTTGGGAGCCTGGGGTGGGGGCACCAGCTCACATGGCCTCCGAGGCTCCTTCCTGCCTGCGTTTGGTGGTCTTTGTCCTGTGACTCTGTGATGCTCTTCAGAAATGTCACTGATTCCATTGCTTGAACCTACAGCTGGAGACATAGTTGCCCCGCTGTCACAAAGCGTGGAAAATGTCCATGCACTCCACTCGGCCGGGCACCCGGGCCACTTGCAGCTTGTGTGGCCTTGGACAGGTTATTCTCTTGGTGCCTGTAAAAGGATGTTTGGGGACTAACACTTCCAGTCATAGACCTGTGTGAAAACTGCTCCCTCTTCCTCGTAGAGATGGTGTCTGTCCTCAAGCATTTGTACTTCACCTCAGGAAGGGAAGGGGGAGGGGCCCAGGTAGGCCCCCAGTTAGGGACCCCTGGGCTAGAAGTGGTAACCCAGGCACTGACCTGAACCCCTTCGAGACAGCAACCCACTTCATCCTCACAACAGCCTGCAAGATAGGGACTGTGTTATCCCCGTTTCACAGACAGGAGACTGAGGCACAGAACTTGCCTCAAAGTGCCAGAGCCGGAGTGGAACCCAGGCAGCCTGGCGCAGGCCTGTGCTCTGGGTTCATATCTGCCGCATGGAGGCACCTCGTTTCTGAAGGGGACCCAAGGGCATTCTGAGCAGATTGAGGGGCTGGAGCTCTCTGACCCTTGGGGGTCGAAGAGGAACCTGGGCCACGTGTCTTCATGCCTTCTGGGTGGGGGATGTGGGGAAGGGCTGAAGGTGGAGTCTTGAGATGCACATGGGGGTGTGGGGGAGGAGCCAGAGGAACCAGCAGCAAGACCAGAAGTGTCAGACAAGCCCAAGGGAGGACAGTGTTGACTCAGAATAGAGGAGGACTTGGAGAGGGTGGTCAGCAAGCCTAGGTTCCCTGAGAGGGCAAGAGGGATGACAGGGAAAGGCCCCCCTGCCCTGGGTGGCAGACACCGGACAGGCCCTGGCTCAGGCAGTGGGGAGGGGGCAGGGGGAGAGGGTGAGGGGTGAAAGCAGGGCCGGGGTGGGACTCAGGCCTGTGGCTGAGCGTGCCCCCTCTGTAACAGTGGAAGCCCCAGGTTGGTGTGAGGATGGGGATAACCCAGCCTCCACATCGGGGAGCATTCTTGCACCCCTTTGCTGCCTGTGACTGTGTCAGTCTCGCTGGGTCAGAAGCCCTCTGTGGAGTCAGGCCAACCAAGCTTCGACCCCAGCCCACTGCCCACTGCAGGCCCATGGGGTCCCACTCTGACGGCCACACGCGTGGCAGTTGTGAAGCCCCCGGCGCTGTCCCCCGCCCCGCACTGCGGAGGCCTTGCGCTCTTCTCCCTGAGCAGCCTGTGTGGATTCCACTGGTCTTGCCCTGGAATCAAGGGTCCAGAAATATAGTCCTTGGATGTCACCCGTATTCTCGAACCAGATGCACCACAATCACGTCTGAGGGTCTCCCTGTGTCTGGGGATGGAAGCTGAAGTGTGTGCCGCACATACAGACTGGTGTTTCCGGAGCCCCCAGGCAGCTCCATCCACGCCCCCCGCCCCCAGTCACTGTTGGGCACTCAGGTCACTCTGTTGATGTCTAGCACTGCTGGGGTGTCTTCTATTTTGAATGTGGCCTTTTTTAGTTATCTGACCTTATAAAAGTAGAATTATACCCAGTAAAAGTGGTGATGTTTATTTATCTCTAGGGTGGAAGGCATGGCTACGGGTACATGCCGTCCTCTGGGCGGCCGTGAGGTGAAAGCAGGTGCAGAGACATTTAGCCTCAATTCAGGAGGTTGGGCCTTGAGAGGACTGAGCCCGAGGCCAGGGCACCCTGGGCCTTGGGGAGGGGGCTCGCTGTCAGCACTCTGGGGAGGGGGCAGCTCCTGCCCATGTTCCCTGTCAGGTGGGAAGCCCTGGGGGGGAAAGGCTTTGGGTGACAGAGTGGAGGAGGGGGGATGCTGGGCCCGGGGAGGGGTTTGCTGTGAGAGGTGGAGGGAGTTGGTCTGTCTGGCGCCAACACCCTCTAGGAGACAGCTGCCGCGCTACAGCTGCGGTGACCTCTGGGCTCTGCAGCCCTGATGGTAGCAAGCATCGCGGTCCTTCGTCCATGTCTCCCAGAAAGGTGGCCTGAGCCACGGGGTCACCGCCCCAGCTCCTCGTGGTCGTTGTTGGAAGGGAAATGGAATTGCGGATGCCCCAGAGCACTCGAGACGCCCCGGCCTCCACCGCTAAGACCTGGTGGGGTTGGCAACCCGGCCCAGGAAGAGCAGGCAGCCCGTGCGGTGCTCATACACAAGGAAAAGGAAGGGCCGGTCGACGCTGAAGCGGACCTGGGTGGACAATGGCATGAACCCCACAGTGGTCACGGCCGCGGCCTGCGTACCCTCCTCGTCCACCATGATGGTGCCTTGGTGCTTGAACTGTGTCAGGACAAAAGGGAAGCTATCAGATAGCGGTGGTCACTCACAGACGGGCAAGGGGGGGTAGTCTCGTGTTCTTCAGGGAAGGGACCAAGCGAGCGCAGGGGAGGCGTGGACGTGGCTGGGCAGGATGGCCCTTGGGACTCGGTCCTCACGCATCAGCTGAGTGTGGTGTGAGCGGTGCCACCTTGGCACTGTGCACCATGGCCACTCAGGGCTGCCCACAGCGCTCTGCGGGCAGGACCATGGCCCTAGAACCGCCTGCTCATGCTCTGGGGCCTCTGCCATAGTAGGCCTGCTGGGCTGGGGTGTTCCCGGGCACCTGCCTTCTCTCTGGTATCAGCAGGGGCTCCAAGGGGGGCAGACCTGGGGCGGGATGGGGATGGGCAGAGGACGGGCATTACCAGGTCGATGACAATCCTCTGGTCTGAGATCCCCGTCATATTGCTGTTCCTGTCGAACAGCGCTGTGACCCCCAGGGACCGCAGGGCCTCCACCAGGTTGTAGTCCTTTTCTAGCTTGAACTTGGGCAGGAGTACTTCCCGTGTCCTGGTCAGGGAAGAGAAGGGCTGGTTCTACTAACTGCAAGTTGCAGAGGAATCACGTTTCCCCTTAAACGTCCATAAACACACACAACCGCCTCCAGTCCGTGTACCACAGAATTGACACACTTCTTAAAATGCATATCCTAGTCCTGCCAGTGGAGGATTTTGGAAAGACCATCCCATTGTAATCCCAGCACTCAGAATTGAGGCATGGTTACTGCTGTGCGGTCATGTCCTCGGTACTGTATGGTTTGTGTCCTACCAGCCAGGGGGCAGAGCTGTTACTGGCTTATGGCTCAGACATGTGACATCATTCTCTCACTTGGGTCCCTGCTTTCAGGCATTTGGTATTTTACTGTTTAAGGAGCTGAAGTGCAGGTCAGTGCACTTAAAAACAGAGTGCTTTCTGTACCAGCCAGTGCTAGCGTTCTCCATCCTTGACGGCGCTTGTGGGGCTAAGATGCCAGACGCGCCCCCTTCTCAGGAGCTTCCTTCCCTCTTGGTGCGCCAGGACCCCATACGTGAAGCAGCAAAGTGTAAAGACCGCCTGTTAGCGTCCGAGTGACAAGAACAGGCCTAACCACTGGGCCATCCTGGAGGAGGGGGGACAAGATCTGGGGGCCCTGAGCAGGGCCTGCTGGAGGGAGTGCAGGACTCTGGGCAGGAGGGCAGGGGAGAGCAGAGCAGCGTGTGGGCCAGGCTGGGCAGCGAGAGGGCTGCATCCTGTGCGTGGGGGTCCACAGAGAGTTCACAGGAAGAGGGAGGTGGGGATGCTGCCTGGTGGCTGGTGGCAGGTAGACGGAGCATGGGACGGCAGGCCGGTCAGGCCCCCGCTGGCTCAGGGTGAAGGTCGTGGGCAGTGAGGTTAGGAAGGAGGCTGATACAGAACAGGTTTTAAGGAGAAAGTGACAGGGCTTGGTGCCTGCCCAGCTGCCTGGGCAGACCTGCCCCTAAGAGCCTGCCTGTCCCTCAGTTGCATTTCCTTGTATCCTGGTCCTGAAAGGAGGCCCAGACCAGGTTCAGCTGTTAACTCGGGCCTGGCGGGATCCAGGAAGACAGGGAGGTGACGTGTGCGTCCTTCCTGCGCTGAGCCTTCAGCGCAACCTGTGGTCCTGACTCAGATGGTAAGTGACGCCCTGAGGGGATTTGGAGCACCTCGAGGCTTCTCAAACTGGGTTGGGGGCTTGTCTTGGTTCTA
Source organism: Neophocaena asiaeorientalis asiaeorientalis (assembly GCF_003031525.2). Lineage (NCBI taxonomy): Eukaryota > Metazoa > Chordata > Mammalia > Artiodactyla > Phocoenidae > Neophocaena > Neophocaena asiaeorientalis. Next base: position 7,215,977 of record NW_020175053.1, read on the forward strand.
GGCCCACAGCAAGTGACCCCAGGGGGTCAGGGCAAGTGTGTGGCAGAGCCGGGTCGCTCCTGCCCCCACATCACAGAGTACAGGTGCATTTCTCACCAATGCTCTCTGGTCTCCTCTCACCAAGTGGAAAGTTCGGGCTGAAGTCACAGCGGCCCATGGGGCACATGCCCCTTTCCCTAAAGTGACTGCAGCCCCAGCATCCTTGGGCCCCCAGTCCCCTGGCCCCAGAGGCACCTGTTTGTCATGCTCTTCTGCCATCTCTCCACCACTTGGGGCTTCAGCTGGGCCTCGAGAGTCTTCATCCCGGACAGCTTGTGCGGGACCACCACCAGCATGCTGATGCCCCCCATGTACTCCAGCCGCAGGACATCGCAGTCCAGCTCCTGGTCGCTTGCCGCCAGGAAGGACCCCTTGGTCTGCATCATGGGGACCTTGACCACCTCTCGCTCATTCAGCCTGAAGTTGTGGTTGTGTGTCATTTCCGCTGGGAATTTGTTCACCCAGGACCCTGTGAGGTCAGCAGGAATGGGCTTTTGTTTAAATGCTCTCTTAGAGGGTTTGTTCAAACAGGCTGCATGGCCCACCCCCACCGTATGAACCCACAGGTCTGGTTTGGGCCAGGAGTTTAAGTTTCTCACTGGTTCCCAGGCGATACTGATGCTGCTGGTCTGGCCCGCCCGCCACACTGAGAATCACTGTTTTAGAGGCTTCTCGTAGGAAGCGGATGAGGGCAGATGGGGTGAATAGACCAGGTGAATGCTGGGTTAGATCCTGACATTAAATAGCACATCACTTGCCTTGCCTGGGCCTCTGCGTGTCTCTCTGTAAGATGAGGGCCCTGAGCTCCCATCAGCTCTATGAGGACTGGCTGGATGCCTGGGGAGGCAGCACTGCCATTGCCACCTTCACTTTGGATTTCGGGGCAGCTTTGTGTGCCCGAGTGGGAACATGTCTTTGTGGCTCTAAGATGCTAGTAACTGGAAGTGAGGGCTGCCCGCCCACTGGTGAGACTGGTCATGTGCCAGGCCTCCTCCAGCCCCTTCCTGTGCTACCTCGTCTCCTAGCAACCGTGAGGGACGGGGCTTTCACCACCCCCATCTCACAGATGAGCAAGCAGAGGGGAGAAGCCAAGTGACCTGTTCAAGGTTTCTAGCTGGTGGGTGGGGCACAGGGGGTCAGAAAAGCAGGAGGTTCCTGGGGGAGGCGTAACAGCAGTGCCCGCCCGCCTCTGGTCTGGGTCCAGGGTTGCTCAGCCCCGTGAGGCAGGCATCTAAGCAGCTCTCTGTGGGGGGCCACCCTGTGCATGGTGGGTGTGAGCGGTGTCCCTGGCCTCTCCCCTTCCCCAGATTGTGCCATTTGCCCTGGGGGAGACTCCCTTTCCCCTGGGCTCCAGCCACGGCTTTCCCAGGTTTGCTGCAGCCGCCCCGCCTCTCCCGGGTTCTGTCCTTCCTTTGCTCCTGAGGCCTAACCTCTGTTTTCACTGTGTTTTACAGAGTGCTCGTAACGTTTGAAATTAAAATCAAAGTAGTGATAGAGATTTGGGAGCTAGAGCTAAGAGTTACACATCCAGACGCTGTTGTGATATGCACCCATGAGAGCTGGTGCTGCTGGCGTTTCATCTCTCTGACTCCCAGCCCTGATCCAGCAAGCCTTCCGGTGTGTGGGCAAGGATTCATGTGCCCTGCTGCCACGTTTGCCGTCTTCGTGACCCTGGTTCCCATGTTGGGACGTGTCCCTGCCTGCTCTGAATACTGACTGCGCTGAGGCAGAGGCTCTGGAAGTCGGGGTGCCCACAGGCTGGCAGGGCTGAGGGCTGAGGGCCTTGGTGCCACCCAGGGGTCTCCCACTCACTGTCAAAGTCACCCCTGAACACGGGAAATCGCTCTCAAGTGTCACTGGCAACATCAAACCCACTGAGCATGTAACAGTGGGACTTGCGAGGCCACACGGATAGGGGAGTGAGACCAGGGCTGACCTCCAGTTTTCATTCCCAAACCTGTCCCGCCAGCCAGGGATGAAAGGACATGTGTGTGTTCACTGAGCATGTCCCGTGTGCCTGTCACGGGCCTGTTGGAGCCTTGGCCTGGACCTGCCCACGGCGAGGCTGGCGTTGTGCCTGGCGTCGGGGGAGCCAGGGGTCTGGCTCAGCCTCTGAACCCTTCCTCCTGTCTTGGCTCCCTCCCCCTGCGTTGCCCTTTGGCAGCATTCCGCACAGCCGCTGGGGGCCTCGGCTTGGGCACGGAGTGGTTGTCCTGGCCGGTGGGTGCTCTGGCCCCACTGCCCCTCAGCCACTTCCAGGAGAGGGGCTCCCTGGACTGCTGTAAACCGTGCTGGAGCTGACCAGGGAACGTGGCCTCCCGGGACTGACCTGGCCAGTGCCCACTAGTCCTTGGTGGCAGAGGGGAGAGTGGTTGCGTGTCACCGCACTAGTGTGCAGTGACCCCACTCCTCATGTCTGCCCTCGGCTTGCTGGGCAGGTGGAGGGCAGTAGAGGTTTCTCCTGGCTCAGGTCACACCAGGGCTTTTTTTTTTTTTTTTTTTTTTTTTTTTTTTTGAAGCGCCACCAGGGAAGCCCCATCACCAGGGCATTTTAAAAGCGAGGCCTGGTATTTACAGACCCGTGCCCATTTATCTCTAGAGTCCCGGGGCTGTGTGTGTGTGTGCGTGCGTGCGTTGCTCACGCGCAGGTGTGGGTGGTTGGCGGTGGGGGAGGGGTCCTCCTTAGGAAGTGCCTCGGTGCTTGGTGCTGGCCTGGAACAGTTGCTCTAGACATAAGGGTTGATTTCCCCACTCCCACCTGCCTAGAAATGAGTAGGGGTGTGAATGTCAGTTACTCAGGGTGAACCTGTCTTCAGCCTTTTGTCCATTGGGAAGGGAAATGAAAAAGCTCAGATCCAGGTTGACCTGATGCTGGAAAGGTTTTTGCGTTATTCTGATCTAACAGAGGCTGGAGCTTGGCTCTGTCCCTTACCGCCATCTCCGCAGAGCAGCATTTTAATTCCCTGTCTGTAAAATGGAGACACTCATAACAGTGGCGGTCTCTCAAGGCTGTGGCGAGGCGTAAAGCGTAGGGTTTCTAAGTGTCAGCTGCCCTGTCACCTCATCAGGACCTTCCCTGTCCCTGCGAGCTGACCCCGTGTCTGGGTTTCCCAGGGGAATGGAGGTAGAGTCTGCAGTTCGGCCCACCTGTGAGCTGAGAGCGCCCGCACGTCTGCCCTGAGAAATGTCGCCACCTCTTACCTTTAAAGTAGATGCAGTTCAGGAGCATCATCTGAGTCGCGGGGTCCACATCCTCCAGCACGTCTCTTATGAGGCCCTTGGTGAGCCGCGAGATGTGCTGGTTAGTTTGGGAGATGAAGGCGGGATCAGAGAAGTCAGCTGCCCGGACCTCGGCAAAGTAGTACTGTCGGACCTTGGCTCTGAAGTCGTCCAAGACTTGAACTTGCTTCTGAATGTACAGGTCGCTGACGGACCGCAGCGTGTACCCGAAATTCCTCCGGAAGAGGCGGTGGGTCAGCTTCCGGAACAGGTTGTGGACGGTGCCCAGCTCGTATGTGGTGCTGGCGTTGACAAAGTCGGTGAAGCGCAGGGCAGCGTGTACCTGCTCGTGGGTGTCCCCCCGCAGGCCCAGGGAGAGCATGGCCATGGCTGTGGACACACCTACGGGTGCCAGGAAGACATTGTCTGAGGCACCAACCCGCTCCTTCAGTGCCCGGTAGAGGTCTAAAGCGAACTTGGCGTTGAGGAGGTTGAGCCGCTGTATGCGGCTCTTGCCCGGGAAGAGCTGGAGCACGCTGCCGGCGCCAGTCCCAGGGTCCACGGGCGAGACCGCGTCCACGACGTCGATGTAGTCGTCATCCTCCCCAAAGATCTTCTCCAGGTCCAGGTAGTCCTCATCCTCTTCCCCATCCACGATCCACTCGTTGGTGACTGTGTTCTCCTTGTGGAAGTCGGCAGGCAGGAGGGGTCTGCTCAGGTTTCCACTCTTCAGCTGCCCCCACCGGGGGTCCGCAGACTCGGGGTCTCCCCCTCTGCTATCAGGCTGACCCCGAGGGCCGAGGTTCCCACACACGGATACCAGGAGGAGGGACACCACGAGAGAGTGCAGCAGGTGCTGCATTCTGGCAGAGCTGGAGCTGGAGGGAGAGTAGGACGTGGTGAGGGCAGCCTGGCAGACTGCCCCCTCCCTGCCCCACACACTCACACACACACCTCTGCAGGCCCCCGGCCACGACCCAGGAGGGGCCCCATGGGTGCCAGTCTCTAACCATTTTAGGATCTGCTGAAGTTAAAACAGACGCCTGACATTTTGTGTGGCTTCATGAACTTGCCTGAAGGACCCCTGGGCCCAGATCAGAACCCCTTGCTGAAAGTGTGCAAAACCATAGGGCTCAGGGGCCCCAGGGAGTTTCCTTTTCATTCATTCACTGAACTTTGTGTCCCTTCCTCAAATGACATATTGGGTGGGCCTTGGAGGCACACAGGTACCCCAGCCGGATGGGGGCCCATGTGCAGTAAAGCATGGCTCACAAGGACACTGCCAGGTGGGGGGCGGGGGGGGGCGCCAGGCAGGCTGAGGCTCCTCCTCCTGCACTAGCAGTTATTTGGGGTGGTTTAATCTGTGTGATTTGGACTGTGTCTGCAGTGCAGGGATCACCTGGGGGCCCAGTGGACATGGTGGGTGCCGGTCTTCCTGCAGCCATGGGGGATGAGGGTACAGCTCGCTGCAGGTGTACGTTTTCTCCTTGTGTCTGTCAGTCGGCTCCCACTGCTGTCAGGAGGGACTAGAGCTCTCCCACTGAAGTGTTTCTGGCTGGGGTTACAAATAGTCTCACCAGGTGTATAGGGTCTAGGTGAGGGTGCTGTCAGAAAGCTCTTACTGAAGGCCTGAGGGGCGCTCCCTCTATTTAAGTAAACAAGGCACGTTTTTAACAGATACTGTGGGATGAGCCATCTGTCTCCCATCCCTCCCTCTGTCACGTCAGTTTGGCTGCCAGACGGCTTTGTCCTTCTCTTGCTTCCTTCCTGGTTGTGAATTGCATCCTGGGAAATGAGCTATTATTCGATGCTTCTGTGTGTCCAGGACAGTGACAGCAGGTGTTTATACTGCTGCTCAGTCATGCAAGATCCCAGCATCCCTTCTAATCACCTCAGAAAGAGGAGAGTGTCTTGTCAGGTTTGTCATGTGTGTGACCATCTGGTACGTTTTTGAGGACCAGAATGTCTGCTTCCCCTCCAGGCCAGGTAAGAATCACTGGCTCCTATTAGGTAAATATTGGGACTTGTTAGGCCTGAAGATGGTGTGCTGGCAATGGCAGTGACTCTCAGCAGAGCCTCTTCTGGGTGCCGGTGCTGGACCAGGGGCTTTGGTGACTCAGCTCCCCGCGCAGAGCATTGTGCGTATCGGGGGTGCTGAGCCTGCCTGAGTGTGCCAGTGACTAGATTAGACCCTGGTTAGTGGAGCCCTTCCCTGTGTCCAGGGCTCTGCCCGTTTGGCCTGGAGTGCCAGCACCATTGTCCCTGCCCCAGTTCCCACCTCGGCTCTTCCCTGCAGCACTCTTAACACAGTCAGCTTGCACACTCCTCTAATCACAACATTTTGGAGAGGGAAAGTCACATGGTTTCTGACTTAAAACTGTCTGTTGTCTTTTCCTGTTCCCTTCCCTCCCCCCAGCCCATAGCCGAGGCTGCCACACACGTTGCCTGCACTCAGGACACAGTGTGTAATGTGTGTGGCTGCCGGCGGAACCGGGCCAAGGTTCTGGGTAGAATTGGGCGTGGGTATTGATGGCAAGACACTGAAAAAGTGAGAAAAGAAGAGGTCTTCTTGCTAGGCTACACTTGAAAGTATCCTTCTTAGGTTAAAATAAGCTTTAAGGGCTTCCCTGGTGGCACAGTGGTTGAGAGTCCACCTGCCGATGCAGACCCAACTTGAATAAATAAAAGTTCAGGAAAAGGAATCTGAGACCAGATAGGGAGGCAGAGGTTGAAAACATTCGTATCTTTTTGCTCTTGTATTCAGGTAGTAAGTGTGGAAGCTTCTTGTACTCTTCCTATTCCTGTATTACACGATGAAAAGCCCAAAACACTTTGCATTATGCTCTCATCAGAGGAAGCAGAAGGTATCTCATAATATATCTCATTTTATGTGGTAAAAAATTAGGTACCTGAAAGGTAAATCTTCCTGTTGTTTTGCCATTTAGTATCACAAGAGTTAAAGAAGATACTTTAAAATTATCACTAGGTTGTGTTTAAATCCAGATTACTATCTTTGAAGAGAAGCAGTATTTTTTAAAGGGAAATCATTCGAAAGTTTGTTTTTATGGGCATTTCCTATGGCGCCTTCTCAGGCTGGCTGCGTGGAGCGGGGCTGGGCTTTGTGGTCCCTCGTTCCTCCTGGCTGCTGTCTCCCGGCCCAGACGGAGAGGGGGTAATGGAGCTGTGGACAGTCTTCAGGTTGAAATAACTTCAGGCTCACAAACGAGTTGAAAGCACAGCACAGAGAACACCCACCCTGTACCCGCGTCTCCAGACTCGCCAGGTCTCTCTACGTACGTGTGTGTGCGCATGTATGACACGCGTCATTTTTCTGAACCATTTGTGATGCCCCAGAACTAGGGTGCCCGCCCACAGCCCCCAGCACCATTCCCAGTTCAGGTCCTTAACCTAGCGCAGTCCCTCCTCCCCGGTTGGCTGACAGTCCCACTAGCGTAACTGACAGAATGTTATCATAGGCAGCTTAACAAAACCTCTTACCCTTTCTAAGATGGTGTAGAGAGCGTTTGAATGTAGTTGGATAGGGAAGCAAATCAGTTACCCATCTCTAACCACCTCAAATAATAATTCATAATCGGCAGAAACGTTAGAAACCTACTCACCTCTGTGCTGCTGAGAACTGGCTTTGCAGGGGCAGAATCGGCCAAAGTCACCAGCAGGCTTCAGTGTGACCTTTGGTGCCGGACTGCTGTCGTGTTTTCCAAAGTAAATACATCCCAGATCAAACACCGCTCAACTAGCTTTGTCAGCACAAAGCCCTCGTTGTGTCTTTAGTCACTGCCGAGTGGCTTGTGACTCCCAGTGTTTGGAGGCCTGACCGTCTCTGTGTGGATGAGCTTACAGGAGCAGCCAGGACACTCTGTGGCCCAGGGCTTGGTTGCGTCGGGGGCGGCGGCTCTGATGCTCCCCTGGACATGGGAGGGCTCCTCTCGTGTCTTCCAGTTCCGAGTTCTTCCTCTAAGTGATCGCAGCTCCCGACCTCATCCTGGGCTCTGGGGTGACGTGCCTGCTAGGCAAGGTGTCCCCACCCTCCTGTGAGCTGTCCCTCCATGGACAGTGGAGGGGAGGGTGCAGGTAGAGACTCAGAGCACCAGGAGACCCTGGCCCGGGCCTGTCTGCCATCTGCAGGACATGCAGCCCCGCTTTGCTGTCCGTTGTGGGATAGCCAGGGGCGTACTGTGGTGCTTCCCATGCTCACATCCACTCAGGTGTTCACAGAGGGCCGTGGCACCATGATCATTTCTATTTTTAGTTTGTGGTGGTTTTTTGGGGGGTTTTTTTGGTCACGCCGCACTATTTGCAGGATCTTAGTTCCCTGACCAGGAGTCGAACCTGGGCCCTGGCAGGAGGCAAACCCTGGCCAGCACCTAGCCCATACTTGGCACTCATAGATCATAAGCATTTGGACCGCTGAGCACCCCTCGCTGCAGGTTAGTTAGCGCTGTGTGGGGGCTCGACCTCTGCTGGGGACTCTGGAGGGTCCACCTGTCCACCAGGCGTTGTGCACACATAACCATTTTCCATACCCAAGGCGCCTTCCCCTGCCACGCACTGGGTGGGACACCATGGGGACAGGGACGCAGGGACTCCAGCCTCACCCCTGCCCCCGAGCACTCTGCTTTTACCTGCTTCACACCCTGTGGTTCTGCCCAAGGTCACTGCCCCGCCCGCCATGGTTCCGGCCCTTGGGCCTGGTGCTTCTGTGGCCAGGCGGCTGCTCCCTGTTTCCTGCCCGCCTGTGAACACCAAGCACCCCATCCCTGGGTCCCCAGGAACTCTGGGATGCTGCTTGTCTGCCTCCCGACGAGGCCAAAGGGCTTTTCCCTCCCAGTGCAGAGCCCGCCCTGCATACAAGAGGCTCAGGAGCGTTTCTGGGTGAGCTCTCTGAGGGCTGCTGGTTACTGTGCCCTGTGCCTTCTCCTGCCCAGTCTGACTGACCTGTTCTCTGAGAAGAAGCCTGGAGAATGGATCTCAAGCTTACGCCTGTAGGTGTCAGGTTCATATGCAGGTAACCACCTTCTCTCCCTCTCTCCTCGGCCCATCAGCTCACCCGGCGGTTGCTGCCCATCAAAGAAGCGAAGCCGCGGTTGCAGAAGCTCTTCCGGGATTTCTGGCTCTATTCTGTGCTGATGGGATTTGCCGTGGAGGGGTCAGGTAGGGGACGTTTGCTGCCCCAGGGAGGACAGTGCAGAGTAAGGACCAAGATGCGAAAGGGCCCGACCTAATGGTGCCTGTGCCCACGCACAAGACAGGCCCAGTGCGGCTGCCGCCTCCTCAGGGAACACTTCCCGAAGTCGTTTAGGGTTCTGGGAACACCACATACCTTAGGGAAACCTGCCCCCATTAGGAAACACACTCGTTTCTATGCCACATTTTTGGGACAGTGGCTCAACCAGAGGACCCACAACTCCAGAAGCTCAGCGTGGGCCCCGCCAGAGCTCTTCTCGAGCCAGGAGGCACCTCAGCCCATGCTCTCTTGCAGGACTCTGGCCAGAAGAGTGGTACGAGGGCGTCTGTGAAATAGCCACCAAGTCCCCCCTGCTCACCTTTCCCAGCAAAGAGCCCCTGCGGTCTGTCCTCCAGTACAACTCAGCCATGAAGAACGACACAGTCACCCCCGTAAGGATGCCTGCCTGCCAAAGACGGGTGGTACCGGGCAGGGTTTCGGGAAGCCCTCTGGGACAGTGAGGGCCAGTCTTGCATGTCTGGTTCACGGGCACGGCCCCGGGGTTTGCATCTGGGGGAGCAGCCACGCCCACCCGTGCCCAAGCAGTCCTGGCATTTGTCCCTAGGCCGAGCTGAGCGAGCTCCGTAGCACCATCATCAACCTGCTGGACCCGGCCCCCGAGGTGTCCGCCCTCATCAACAAGCTGGACTTCGCCATGTCCACCTACCTTCTGTCCGTTTACCGGCTGGAATACATGAGGTATGTGAGCTTCGCCACCCGTACCCCCGCTTGAGCTGGTTTTACGTTTGTGTTCCTTCCAGGCTTGGGCTTTTCTCAGTTCCTCCTAACAAGTAAGCTGTCTTAGAAAAACCACCCCCAGCCCCTTCTGCTCTTCTCCTGTGCTTATCCTTCCTGATCATTGGATGCCACGTGTAGTAACACACCAGGGGTCTGACGCTGGTGCCACCTCCCCAAGGGAACAGGTTCTGAGCTGTCACCAGAGCTGCCACCAACTCAGTGCACTTGACGGATCGGAGCCTCTGCCGGGAACCAGCCCTCTTTGAGACGCTCTAAGGCACCCCCCAGGCTGGTTCCAGGACCACATTGGAGCACAGACAGCAAACGGGAAGTGGGGGGGCTGCTCCACACAGTCCTCTGGGCACCTGACACTCAGGACGCCTCTGCAACCACAGGGAGCTGACAGCTAGAAGCACTAACATGGATGGAGCACCGGCCCCACAGGCGCTGCACGAGCTCCATGCGCTGACAGGCCCCCCCAGCAAGCCCACAAGGTGGGCACTGTACACCCCACTTCACAGGAGGGAACCAGGGCCCAGGCGCTCAAAGAAGCTGCCCAAGGTCACGGTCCCTGATTTGGCCTGAGACCGACATCGTCTCCAGGGCAGTGCCTGCTGCCTCCCTGTAAAGGGAGACTGGAAGCAGCAGCAGGACGTCCAGAGCCCAGCCGCCCACCCTGTGGACCCGCTGCAGGAGGGGCTGCAGGGGGACATTTGTTTAGGTCACAAGACAGGTGCAGTTAGATACAGAATAAGGTCTTTTTCAAACCACTTAAAGTATTGATTCTTAAAGCGAGGGATGTTTGGACAATGCCACTACTTTATTTAACCTTTATTTGGTGCCACGAGACCCTCCGGTAGATTGGATCTTGCTTGGAAGCTTGACATATAAACCAGATGGAAGCTGTTTTGGGTGAGTGGGAGTGAGTCCTCCCACCCTCAGTCCCCTCCTCCCGGCAGTCCCAGAGTCCCCACAGCCAAGGGAGCTTTGACTTTTCTTTTTTCATTACACATTTTTTTTTCAGTTGTATAAGTAATAGGAGAACATTATACAAAACTGTGGAAATAGTTGAGGGAAGAAACCCACTCTGCTCACTAGCACCATCCATAGTGGTTAGTATCGTTCCTTCTGGTCTTTTTTTTTTTACAAAGAATATATTTTCACAGAAAAACGAAGCCAAACCAAGACAGCAAAAGCCTGGGTCTAATCCTGGCACGTGTAGCTCCAGGAGAGGCCTCTGGGCCCCCTCGGCCTCCAGCACCTGCCGGCAGGGCTGTGGGCTGTGTCCACTCCCCGGTGTGCCCCATGGTGACCCAGGGCTCTCGGGCAGGCTCTCTAGTTGGCGGGCGGTTCTGAGAGCCCAGCTCTTGCCCGAGGCTGCCTGCCAGGTCCCCTGGACTCCTGTCAGCACCGAGAAGCAGCCCTGAAGCCTTTAGTCCAGAGCCTGGCTTAGATCCCAGTCACCAGTTATCAGGAGAGCTTTCAGACAACAGCACACATTCTCGCCATGTGCACGAGGGCGCTGGAGAGTGTCTGCGCTTGAGCCCCCGGCGCCCGTGGAGCCTTAATCTGAGAGGGTGGGTGCGGACGTCATCCACGTGCACTGCTGAGCTCGCGCCTGGCCGTCTCAGTGGAGCCCCAGATGCCAAGTGCCCTGTACCGGGGCCCTGGTTCAAGCACATGCCTTCCTTTCCTTTCTCTTTCTTTTTTCCTCAAGGGTAGGGATATTGTTTTACGTGTAAAAATGTCCATGGTGCGTAAAACAGAATAGAGAAGAAAAGCATTGGATGGTAGAAAAGATGCTAAGGAGGAGAAATGCATGTCTCCGTTTGCTGGCCCTGCGTCCAGAGAGGCCCCCTGTTGCTGTCTCTTATCTTTCCCTTCTAGAAATCAGCCACGTGCTCATGCGTGTATCCCACCTGCACACAGCGGGATGTGGGATCATACCTGTTCACACCTGTCCCGCTGCACCTCGCCCTTTCCTCCCAGCCGGAAGTCTCGAATATTCTGTAGCAGCACAGAGAGCTGCCTCTCATTTTGGTGGCTGCCTGATGCGCCGTTGGCTGATGGACATGCAGCCGGTGCTGTTAGGACCTTGTGCATGTGACCTTTAAAACCCCTGGCTCACAGGGGGTGGCTGCCCTCACAGCCTCATCCGCCCGGGCAGCATTCCATTTGCTGGGGGATCAGAGCTTCAGACTCACTCTGAGCTGTTCCCTGTAGGGTCCTGCGCTCGACAGATCCTGACCGCTTCCAGGTAATGTTCTGCTACTTTGAGGATAAAGCTATTCAGAAAGACAAGTCTGGTAAGTTGACTCCTGCAGGCTTCTCATAATGAACTGAGATTTAATAGTGTAAAAAAGAATACTGCATCCTGTTTTCTGTCTGTGTCAAGAAAATAGTTTCATGAGGCTATGTACTACATTGGAAAGATCAGTATAAAACGTTTGACTCTAAAAAAAAAAAAAAACATTTGACTCTAAAACATATACATCTTTCTGGCTCTGCCTCTGCTGCCAGGGGCCCGAGAGTAGAAGCACTGATGCTCAGATGTGCTCCAGCCCCCAGGTTTCAGTCCCAGACACCATCCTCTGCTGAGGGACCCTGGGCTTCTTGGACGGTCTGGATGGACCTGGGGCATCTTTTGGCCAGGGAGCAGTAGTGCTTCTCAGGCGTCTGAGGCAGGCTGAGAGGACTGAGAATCAGGCTGCAGGGGCTCCCAACTAACAGATTATCAGAATTCGAGCATGGATACAGTATTTCTATTATCTTGTTTAAAAGAAGAGCAAATATACTAGGACGTATGTATCTAAATACATTAGGAGATTACATATATATTATATATAATTATATATACGATATCATAATTTTGTTTCTCCCACTAAAGTGTTTGTGAAGTAGGGACGTGTAGTTGTTTTTCTCATGCAATCAAGAAAGAGGGAGCAGCAAGAAAGAGCCGCATGGTCCAGGGAGAGGCGGGGCACCTGTGTAAGGTCACACCTGGTCTCAGAGTGACCAGGTAGGAAGGGCGCCCAACAGGTGATGGGCAGAGACGTCCTGCGAGCAGCCTGTTAGAGGCACTCATTAGTGGAGAGCAGAGAGCTCGCTGGGGGGCATCCTGCTTCTTGCCATGGGGGCTCCACGCCTCAGCAGGCCTGCTGCCCACAAGGAGACCCCACTCACTACCACACGTTTCCAGCAGGCCAGGACCTGTGGGCCACATCTGATTTAAGACTGCATCCTCCTTTTCCGGGAAAGTTTCAGGATACAAAAGTCTGTGTGAAACATGAGGACTTACAAGTCCCAGGATGCAGTGTCCTCAGACCCTGGGCTCACAGGGCCTCGGCGTGACCAGTCCCAACAGGACGATACTCCCAGGGAGACAGAAACAGAATTAACCTCTCTAGGGTATCAAAATGTGCCCATCACCAAAACCCTACTGAGGTGAACCTAAGATAAGAATAGGAATTAAAACATGAAGAGATATTAAAATTGAGGCAGCAAAGAAAAAAAATTAAATGCATGGTACTGGCACTGTTTACCAGTTTTAGTATAAGGACACGATAAATTGTAGCATCATTGTGTTGGTCTATGTGCTGATTTATAAGGTATTTAAAAATTGAAGAGACTGAAATATTAGACCTGTGCTTTAATTAAATGCTTAGAAGAATATGATGGAGTTTATAAATGTGTTTAAATATTTGATGAAATTTAGTATGCTCGATCCACAGATTTTTTAATGTATCTCATGTAATAATGCATTTATTCAGTAAATGGTATTAGCAATCATTTCAAGTATTCTCAGAATAAAAGTTTTTAAGAAACTAAACGAGTTCCTAAAATGTTAGGAAGAAATTATTCATGAAGTTATGTTATAGAATCTTTTAAAACAAATATTGTTTTTATTGATTGATTGCAAAAAGAATTAGCTTTTCAGATTCAATGAACAGTGTTTTACTATTCTTAAAGTCATTTTTTTGAATCATGCTTTCTGAAATTTCCTGGAGTCAGTGAACACATACCTGCAGATATTCCCCAGTCTGAACAGATTATTCAATGGATTTACTCTTTTTTACACATTCTTCTAATTTACTCTCCAAGTGCCCTTGGATGGATGATTTTTTTTTTTTTTACAAGCATCCTTGATTTGCTAGATCCACAAGGTCTGGTTGATTAACAGTGTGGGAAAATGTTTTGAGGAATGCTGAGTAACGATTCTAAGGTTAATAAATTTGGCATTGATACAGTTAGTAGTGAGGAGTCTTAGGACTTCCCTGGTGGCACAGTGGATAGGACTCTGAGCTCCCAGGGGGGAGGGGTTCGATGCAGGGGGCCCAGGTTCGACCCCTGGTCAGGGAACTAGATCCTGCATGCATGCCGCAACTAAGAGTTTGCATGGCGCAACTAAGGAGCCTGCCTGCCGCAACTAAGGAGCCTGTGAGCCACAACTAAGGAGCCCAACTGCTGCAACTAAGACCCGGCGCAACCAAATAAATAAATAAAAATGAATAAATTAAATGAAAAAAAAAGTAGTGAGGAGTCCTTCCCACGCCAGCACCATCAGCACACTGACGACTTGAGCAGCTTGTTCTTGCTAATGGAGAACTAACTCCCAGGTGTCTCGGGTACCATTTTTTTCTTCTGTTGAAAAATCAGTCCTTGGAGAAATCTTTTGAGAAATCACCTCAGGGACTGTGTGGTGCTGCTCCATGTGACCCTGCACAACAGTCCAGAGGTTGGTTTGACTCCTGTGGGGCTGGCGAGGAAGGACAGTGGGGGGCCTGGAAGCCCCCCTCCGCTGGCAGCACAGGGATGGCCACCAACCAACCGTCCTAGCTACACAAGGTGTGTCGTGGAGGAAACGTTGGTGTTTTCTCACAGTTCTCTCACCAACACTGTGGTTCTCCTACTGTTGTTTTTAAAACTCTGCTCTACCCCATCAGCACTGACCACACCCAGTGCCCAGATCTTGGTCTCAGAACACTGTTCTCCAGTAGAAGGAACCTGGGCTCCGTGGAGGAATGGTGACTCTAGGGAGAGCTGGGGCAGGGAGAGTATAGGCTGAGCCCAGGCACCTTGCAGGGCCAGAAAGTAAGGTCATGCCGAAACAAGAGGAAAAAGAGAGAAGGAGAAGGTGGGGAGGTGTGTTGCAGGGCCCAGGAGCCGACCAGAGGGAGCAGCCACACAAATGATGAGCATTCGTGAGTCCCTACTGACTAGACGGTTGAATAAACAAAACACGGGGAGGGACATGCCTTCAGGTGGAATTCCAGTTGCTAAAAGGAGAAAGAATGTGGAAGATAGAAAATGTCGACAAGAACCAGAGGGACAGCTGCCACAGAACACACTGATAGATGGTTTCCAGGAGAAGTGGGGGGCTCTGCGCAGCTTGACGTGTACAGGTTCTCGGGAGCCGCTGCCCCCCACTCCCTGCCCCAGAGTGAGGGCTGGACCTGGGGACTCACATCTGAGGGTAGAGGGAGCATTCAGGGCCAGCCCACCAGTGACGGGGGCACCGACTTCACCCTACCCCCATAAGATGCGACCAGGAGGGCATTTCATCTAAAATCCCATGAGCTTGGTCCAGGCATGAGCAATCATCACACACACCTTGATTGAGGGACACCCTACAAGATGCCTGTGCCCTTTAGAAGTGGGGAGGACAGAAAGACTGGAAAGCCTAAGGAATCAGCACAGACTACTGGGCTCAGAGCCGTGCTGAGCGGATGCCAAGGGGTGCCCTGGACTGGGTCCCGGGACAGAAAGGGGGCCATGGGGGGAAATGCAAATAAAGCTGAGAGTTTGGGGGAGTGTTGTATCAGCGACAGATGAGACGGTGGTCCCCTCTGCTGATGCCCTGCCCTCCTGTTGCAGGGATGCTGCAGTGTGTGATCGCCGTTGCCGACAAGGTGTTTGATGCCTTCCTGAACATGATGGCAGATAAAGTAAGCCTTGTTGGAGTGCCAGTGCACGCCTGCCGGGGCCGTGCAGGGCCTACAACCTGTCTCTTCTGAATCCAGGCCAAGACCAAGGAGAACGAGGAGGAGCTGGAGCGCCATGCGCAGTTCTTGCTGGTGAACTTCAACCACATCCACAAGCGCATCCGGAGAGTGGCCGACAAGTACCTGTCCGGGCTGGTGGACAAGTGAGCTCGGTTTCCTTCTGGTGTTGTGCGTGTGTTCACGTGTGTGCACATGTGTGTGCATGTGTGTGCGCATATGTTTGTGTGCACACGTCTAGATTTGGGATGCAGGGAAGGGTCGACCTTGCATCATCAGTACAGAGAAAAGTGGACTCAGAGTCACAGCTCTCAAAGGGCGGGGCAGCCCCCACAGGATGTTGGCAAGTGAGGAGTCAGTGGCCTAACCCTCCCCCGTTCAGAGTGGTCGGTGCTACTTAGAGCACATCTCCTGACCAGGTGTTATGTCCCTGTTCTCGGGATCCCACCCTCCCTGCTGCAGGGCTCTGGACTCACTCTGGGATGCTCACAGCCATCCTAAGTGCTGTCTCCCAGCCCAGGGCCCGGCCAGAGGACCTGGTGGAATTAGTTTCTCCTAGGCCCTCAGGAGGAGGGGAGCTCACTCTGAGCTGGTTCCACCCTGGGCTTTCCTTGCTGTATTGAGAGGCACGGCAGGCTCATGGAACGGGTCCTCCCAGGTGAGGGCCCTCATGGTGGGCTGGGCCAGCCTCAGTGCACTGCCATGCCAGGCCTGCCTGCAGCTCCCGCAGGCATCCCCGGAGCCTGCAGCAGACACCATGTGCCCATCCAGGTAGGGCCGGAGGGCGTGTCTGAGCCAGGCCACCGAGCCTGCAGCCTGCTTCCCTTGCCCCAGGGCCACCTGCTTTGAGCAGC
>NW_020175053.1:7232084-7265178 GCF_003031525.2 Neophocaena asiaeorientalis asiaeorientalis
TGTCGGCACCCCCAGCCCCCCATTGTTCAAGGGTCACCTGTCCTGCCATGTTCCACGTGAGGGTACAGGGGCCTTGGTTGAAAACAGGGAGGATCCCTGTGCGAAGCAGGGAGTGGTCTGGCCAGCGCATAACCAAGATGATGGGGCTGGGGGGGGCTGGGGCTGGGCAGCAGGAGGGGTGAGGGGCCTTAAGGAGCACAGCTCCTTGGACAGGTGGCTTCTGGGCCCTGAGAGGTGGCTCTGGGTGCAGATTCCCCCACTTGCTCTGGAGCGGGACGGTGCTGAAGACCATGCTGGACATCCTGCAGACCCTGTCGCTGTCACTGAACGCCGTGAGTACCCCGCCCACCCTTCTGAGCCTAGCTCATGCCACAAGCCGTGAATGGGGGGTTGGGGGGCTCCCATCACAGATGGGAGGGGTGGGGGAAGGGAGGGAGGTGCTACGTAGGGACCTGCTTTGGAAGAGGGACCTGTGTGCTTTCAGGATATTCACAAGGACCAGCCTTACTACGACATTCCGGACGCCCCCTATCGCATTACTGTTCCCGACACCTGCGAAGCGCGAGAGGTGGGCCGGGGGTTCGAACTTCAACACAAGGCTCTGGGGCACATGGTCCAGCCCTGTGTTCACTAAGCTCTGACAGCCCAGTGCACCCTCTTCCAGAGCATCGTCAAGGACTTCGCTGCGCGCTGTGCGATGATCCTGCAGGAGGCCATGAAGTGGGCGCCCACAGTCACCAAGTCTCACCTACAGGTACTTTCTTGAAATCACCAAAAAGCATCCTGGGGAGCTCCTTCCAGCCTTGCAGAGAGCTGTAGCCAGACAGCGTGCTGGAAATACCGACAGCACTGGTGTGAACTAGCAGACCAGGAACACTGGTCCAGGCCCAGGGTAATGGGACACCCTGTGGGGTGAGCATGCTGGTCAGGGGCCAGGAGGGCAGGTGCGGTGGGACTGGGGGGCAGGCCCAGGGGAGCCGACCGCTTATAGTAGGCAGAACTAGGGGTGCATGCGGGCTGGGCAAGAGTGGCATGGCCAGGAGCCCGGCAGGCCAGCAGGAACAGTGGCTGGCTCTGGCTCTGGCTCTGGTCCCAAGGGAGTGGCAGCCCGAGCGGAGCCATCTCTTCAGTGGATCAGGGCGGGCGATGCCAGCCTTAGAGCCAGGGTTCCCTCCCCCACCTCACACGTGCTGCACAAGGCTTGCTTTTACCTTTAAAATAACACGGCACTTCCCCGTCTCAGGAATACCTGAACAAACACCAGAACTGGGTGTCGGGGCTGTCGCAGCACACGGGGCTGGCCATGGCCACCGAGAGCATCCTTCAGTTTGCCAGCTACAACAAGCAGAACACCACCCTTGGGGTACGTGTGCCTCTGGGGAGCAGGGTCTCCAGCCGTGGGAGCCCTGCCCCCATATGGGGAGCTTGCGGTGTCTGTGGCAGACCCCAGGCTCGGGGGAGCTGCTCACCATGTTTCTGACGGAGCTCTAAGGTTGATCCTTTATGAGGATCAGGTCCACGACGGACGAAGTTTCCTGCTGGACACGGTCAGCACGTTTTATGGTCACGCTGGCCTGGCCATCCATTGGACCGAGCTGCACCCCATGTCCTTGGCTTCGTCTCGTTCTGCTCGAGGTTCATTTAGGGGCAGCACGTGCGCTGAGGGGTTCCCTCTGAACCAGATCAGAGACTCGCCTCAAAGCTGGTGGTTGGCAGCAGTGGCCTGTCCGGCAGTGGTGCGATTTGGTGTCTCCCAACCCT
Organism: Neophocaena asiaeorientalis asiaeorientalis; assembly: GCF_003031525.2. Taxonomy (NCBI): domain Eukaryota; kingdom Metazoa; phylum Chordata; class Mammalia; order Artiodactyla; family Phocoenidae; genus Neophocaena; species Neophocaena asiaeorientalis. The sequence continues at coordinate 7,233,846 of NW_020175053.1, forward strand.
GGGGCCCAGTGCAGGGTCTCTGCGGTCCGTGGGAGCCCAGGCGGCCACATGCACCTCTATGCTGCCCGCTCTGGGGTCAGGGGAGGCCAGGCGCCCAGGTGGGAAGGGAGCCGCCCCTTAGGCAGGCTGAGGATGCGGGCAGAGGCCACCAGGGCTCGGTCCTGGTCCAAGGTGATGTTGCCTAAAAGATTTTGGGATTTTTCCACAGAAAAGTAGATTTAGGTTAGGTTTTTCCCTTTCCTGTTGCTCAGGAGGGAAGGACCATTTTTATCTTGTGTTTTTTTTTGTTTTTTTTTGTTTTTTTTTGTTTTTTTTTTGTTTTTTTTAATCTTGTGATTTGATCGCTGGTTGTTGGGAGACCCCGGCCCTAGAGCCCCTGCCCTGCAGAAGGTGCAGCCTGTGGCCTGGCTGACCTCTCCGCCCAGAGGGGAGTGGGCTGGGGGTTGATTTGGGCACAGGAGCAGGGTCAGAGAGATGCAAGGGAGGGTCTGGCAGCACTCGGTCCCTCAGGACTGTGCTCAGCCTGGCGAGAGGACCCCGTGTCCCCACTTCCTGGGAAGCAGGCCGAGGTCAGGGACAGTGAGTGGCAGAGCCAGTTTCCCACACATGCCTGCTCCAGGCCACTGTCTCCAAAAAATGTAATGCACTCTCAGGTCACCTTTTTAAAAATGAACCAGCTTAAAATTTTTATGAGAAAACCGTGTATTTTTTGTTTGTGGTTCAGTTTTACTGTTTATATCTTTTCCCCTGACCTTCTTTCCCCCCACCCCTACCACCCAAAATAAAAAGTTGCCCAAAACTGCAGCATCTGAGGGTTGGTTGTCTCCAGTAGTGTCCGTGTATGACGACTGGCAGTGCTGGTGTGTAGGGAACAGAGCTGAAGGGACAGTGTGAGGTGGCCCTGGGGACACTGGGCAGGTCCAGCTGGAGGAGGGGCCTGGAGGGGTGGGCAGACTGGAGAGGCGAGGCCAAGGCAGGGGAAGTGGGGGCCGTGTGAGCCGAGGTCCCTTCCAAGTGTGGGCAGCCACACCAGTGGGGGTGAAGTAGCTGGCCATGGAGCAAAGCTGTAGTCCCAGCTGCCTTCCGGAGATGTTTCAGAGTAAAATGTTTAAAACTCTGTTTTCCATGCGACCTGGCAGACCCCAGAGCGTGTTTAGAGGTGTTTCATTTTATTCACTTGCCATTGCTGGAGATTTTAATAACCCGGGTCTGAGCATGACAGCCTCACTGCACTGGGCTTTGGCCACGAGGGTGTGCAGTCACTGTCCCGTCTCTGCAGGCGACTCAGCTCACGGAGCGGCCAGCCTGCGTGAAGAAGGACTACTCCAACTTCATGGCATCCCTCAACCTGCGCAACCGCTACGCAGGCGAGGTAGCCGCCCGCCGGGTCGGGGCCCCCTAGCGTCCTCTCCTTCCTGGTGGGGGTGGGAGGTCTGTCTTGGGGGGAAGGTTTGGTTCTTGGAAGGAGTGGGAGCTCCTCTCTAGTCAAGTCTTGTGAATAAGAGAGCAACACCTTTCTTGGGAAAAAAAGTAATGTCCGACTCAAGAAGCGCGCGGCTGATCTTGTTTAGCCCATGTGCAGGCAGCTCTGCTGTAGCTCAGTGTTGGATTCAGACATCAGGGCCGGGTCCCCGCCCTCGGGGACTATCCAGAATGGTGGGAGCAGCACTTGTTTCTAGAGGAGGAGTTCCGGGGCACCATGCGCGGTGGCGGCAGCACCCAGACGAGCCTGTCACTCCGCGTGGGCAACGAAGCCCCGTGGTCTGGGTGGCCAGGCCACATGTGCCTCCGCTGACCTTCCACAGGTGTATGGGATGATCCGCTTCTCAGACGCCACAGGCCAGACGTCTGACCTGAACAAAATGATGGTCCAGGAGCTGAAGGCAGCATTGGGCGCGGGTGACCCTCAGCACTACACAGAGGCCATGTTCAAGCTGACGGCCATGCTCATCAGCAGCAAAGGTACCGCCCAGGCCCGGGCCACCTTGCTGTCCCAGGGAGCGAGTCCTGGCCACGCAGAGAGCCTGCGCTCCCCCGGGAGATCCCTGCGGCGTCACGCACGGGACTGGGGTGGGGCTGTAATTAAAAGGCCAGCGCTTTTCCGGCCAGTGCCAATTGTCCTGCTGACCCAGGGAGGCTGTGGGTCGACCTGTCGGGGCCTCTGAACAGCATGCATTTGGTTCCAGACTGTGACCCGCAGCTCCTCCATCACCTGTGCTGGGGTCCCCTCCAGATGTTCAACGAGCACGGCATGGAGACGGCCCTGGCCTGCTGGGAGTGGCTGCTGGCTGGCAAGAATGGAGTGGAAGTGCCGGTAAGACGCCGGCTGCAGGCGGCTGTGGGGTGAGAGGTGGAGAGCCAGTCCTGGCCCCTTGGATGACAAGCGTGGAGACCCCGGGAAAGCCCCTCACCCTACAGGGCCTCATATGTAAGCAAGACTGTGATATTAAAGCCTGCCCACAGGACTGTCACTGGGACCAGAGGGATTGTGTTAAAGGACCCAGTGGTGCTTGAAGCTGTTATTTTTCCAAAGCTCGGCAGGGGGAGCCATTTCTCCACAAGTGGACACTTGTGTTTATCCACAGTGACCGCGTCCTACCTGCCGACTCTGGGACAGCAGCCCTCCTGCTGGAGGGGGCCCACGGGGAGGGTCTACACACCCTTTCAGCTGATGGGATGAACACCTAAGAACAGATTTATTTTTCAAAGATCCCATTAATTTTCACAGTAATGGGATTGGACATGTTTTTTCTGAGTTTCTTAAGATAATGAGATAAGTGGTCAGAAAGAGTGTTCTGTGTATTTTGCCCCTGAGGGTCAGCTGGATAACTTCCAAGGATGGAACTGGAGTGTTCCAGGCGTGGAGGTGGCCGACCGTAGTCGTACCTCCTCACGGAGTTTGTGTCCAGCTCACGGTGGCAGGCGTCTGTGGAGGGGCCAAGTCGGGTGGTGGGGAGCAGAGACACTGGCCCCTGCCCCTCAGGAGGGAAGTCGGTTGGGTCTGGGCTCTCGCCTAGCTGGCTGTGCTGTCTTCAGGGTTCCAGGACAGGTCCCTGCCTGTGTGTCGAGGGTGATGGCAAGGGGTCTGCGCAGAGTCTTTGTGAGGATGAGCCGACCTGGCCCACCTCACGGCACCTGTTGTCACTGCAGGGCAGGGGCTCTTCAGTCACAGCTACGTCCCACTCCGTCAGGACCCGTGCGTGTATTGTCTTCATCTGTGTTCACTGCTGTGTGATACACGCCTTGTAACAGTGCTGTCTGTGTTGTCACATGCTTTTCCTAAGCCTTATGGGTGTATCCAGACCATTTCCCGTCCTCACTTACCTCTGTAGGCCTGGGTCTGTAGTTCTCCTCAGCGCTTCCTGGGCTGCAGGTGGCGGGAGTGAACTTGCAGCCTAGTTCACCTTCATCTCGTGCTTTGGCTGTTCTTCCTGGGTCTGTGATCCTAAGTTGCCTTTGGCATGTTACACACATCTATCATCTGTTGGCTTGCATTGTTCCTGGGGAGAAATCCACAAATTATCATCCTTTCTCAGTATGTGCTATTGTTTGTTTGTTTTTCCTTTTAGCTATTCTTAGGGTTTTTTTATCTTTGATTTTTAATAGTTTGACTCTGTTGTGCTTGGGTGTGGTTTTCTGTGTATTTTATGTTGGGATTCCTTGAACTTCCTAAATCTAGAGATGTCAGGTTTTTCATCAGACTTGGAAAGTTTCAGGCCAGTATTTCATTAAATACATTTTTTACCTGGTTCGCCCCTTCTCACTTGGGCTCCAGGGACGCCTGTGGTGCAGATGTTGTGACGATGGCAGTGTCCGAGGGTCGTCAGCATTCTCTTGGGTTGTTTTCATTCTTTCTCTCGCTTTGGTCCATTTTCATTGGCCTCCTTCCAGTTCCCTAGTACTTCCTCCTGCCTTATTCATTCTGTTGTTAAACCTTTTTTTTTTTTTTTTTTTTTTTTTGCGGTATGCGGGCCTCTCACTGTTGTGGCCTCTCCCGTTGCGGAGCACAGGCTCTGGACGCGCAGGCTCAGCGGCCACGGCTCATGGGCCCAGCCGCTTTGCGGCATGTGGGATCTTCCCGGACCAGGGCACGAACCCGTGTCCCCTGCATCGGCAGGCGGACTCTCAACCACTGTGCCAGCAGGGAAGCCTGTTAAACCATTTTTAATGTATTTTATTTCAGATATCATAATCCTCAGATCTAGTATTTCAGTTTCTTTTTTATACTTTGTATTTCTTTCCTGAGAATCTCTGTATCTTCACCTTTTCTATCTTTTCTGGTAAATCTCTAAACATATTTACGACAATTATTTGAAAATTCTTATCTGGTCGGTTAGTTCTAGCATCAGGGTCATCTGTGTTCAAGTTTGTGACCGTGGACCTGACACTGTGTTTAGAAAAACAGTGGAGACTAAGGGTCCCTGCTGCTTTATCTTCTCCTTGTGCCTGGTGGCTGAAGTGAAGGCCGCACCCCCGAGGGGCTCATCTTGGCAAGAAGGGTGGGTTCTTCCTGCTTTACATCACACCTTCACATCTTCCTTTTTTTTTTTTTCTCTAGTTGCGGTGAGCAGGGGCTACTCTTCGTTGAAGTGCGCAGGCTTTTCATTGCAGTGGCTTGTCTTGTTGTGGAGCATAGGCTCTAGGCACACGGGCTTCAGTAGTTGTGGCATGCAGGCTCAGTAGTTGTGGCTCACAGGCTCTAAAGCACAGGCTCAGTAGTTGTGGCACACAGGCTTAGTTGCTCCGCAGTATGTGGGATGTTCCCAGACCAGGGATCAAACCTGTGTCCCCTGCATTGGCAGGTAGATTCTTAACCACTGAGCCACCAGGGAAGTCCCCAAGGAGGGGTTTTTATGCCAAGCAAATTGCTATGTCATTTGGGGTCTGTCAGACTCCAGTCTGTCCCCTGCCTCTGCCATCATCAGTAGCTCGGCTGGCTTGAGGTTTGGGCCTTGGCAGGTCCGTCCACCACTCGTGCCAGACCTAGTGCTGGCCCCGGGCTGTTGGGCTCATCCTTCCCAGGGAAATGTGATCTCTCTCTGGAAAGCAGCTCTTGGCAGCTCTTCACCTGCCCTCCTCAACAGCCCGACAGCTATGTGTGGGTTTGGTGTCACCAAGCTCTTGCTGTTGGCTCAAGGCTGAAGGCTGTCTGTCTCCCTGCTCCTGGCCTCTGCAACGATCTGCTGTCCAGGCCCAGCTATGCTCCACACCCCAAAGTGGGGGCCGTTCCCCTATATTTCTATGTCTTTAGTATCATTGCACCCTGGTGTTTCATTTTTTCTATTATCTGCCAATGTTTGCTGGTTATGGAGCAATTGGAAGGTATGAGCACAAAGAAGAAAACAAAAATCGTCCGTAGCCCCAACTCAGAGGCGGGTGCTGCTGGAGTCTTTTGCATTCGTGGGGAGATAAAGCCTGAGCAATCTTATTGGTCTCATATAGCACAAGGGTCTGGGCCTTCGTTCCACTGAGACAGGAAAGAATTCTGGTCCCCTGGTTCTGTAACCCGTAACAAGAGCACAGGCCCAGACTGGCCCCCACCGTCCCGCAGTCTGTAAACGCCCAGACAAAATCCTCATGGCCCTCTCTGCCCCCCGACACTCCACGGCGAGCCTTAGCGAATCCTGTCAGGTCTACCTTTTATCTTTAAAGCATCTTCAGAATTTGACCACCTCCCAGCAGCCTGGCCCAGCCCCTGTCTCTCCCTTGCACTTGGAGACAACCCAGCCCCTGCTATCCCCCCAGGCCCCTCCACCTTCTCTACACAGAGGAGCCAGGAAAATGGGTCAGATCAGGACCCTTCCACTCCCGGACTTGTCCATGCTGCTTGTGCTCACGCAGAGCAGAGGTGGACAGTGTCTGACCAGCAAGGCCCCTCTGCCCCCTGTTGCCGCCACAGGCACCCTGCAATCCCTGCTGTCCCGGCCCCGGTGGGCTCCTGCTTTAGACTGCGGGTGCCGCTCCCTCCCCGGCAGCGCTGTCCTCAAACAGGTTTTCTCCAGGGCTGGTCTGAGCTGTATCCTCCACCTGGGATCTCCCCAGCCGCCCTGCCTGAAATGCCGCCACGCCATCCCCGCTTCCCTTCACGGCTGTTTGCCCCCAGCGGAGAGCGCCGTGCAGTCTGTAGGCTGCTTCTAGTCAGCCTGGACCTGAGTTGTGTTTGTTCACACTCATGCCACGAGCCTGGAAGGCAGGCCCTGGCCAAGGTGGCGACCAGGACGGGGGTACAAATGGTGGGCAGGCAACCTGGTGGGCTGCTCCCTTACCCTCCACCCTGCAACACGTTTGGCTGCAGGGACGACCGCCGGGAGTCCATCCTTGTGTCGTGGATGGGCTTCTGTCTGCGCTGGACTCTGTCCTCACCTCATGGCCTCCAGATGGCTTCTGTGCCTGCAGGCAGGGAGGAGGGCAGAGGCGAGTGTCACCTCCCTGCCTTCTTCCTCAGGGCTGCCCTGACTCCCACTGCTCACTCCTGCTAACGAGTGGGCGAGGGGACCTGAGACTGGCTGCCTGGCGCCCTGAGCAGCCATGGAATGGGAGGAGGGATGGGGTTCCCGTGTCCCCGCAGGGGCTCTGGATGCCCTGGAAGGAGCCACTGGCTGTTGTCAGGCCACAGAGGCTGCTCCCCTGCGAACCCCTCACCCAGGCTGGTGGGGTCACAGGCTCCACTCGGCCCCCACAGTTCTTCCCTGAGCCCGGATAGCGGCATAAAGGTGTCGTGTGGGGTCCATGGGGGTGGAGAGGAGGAACTGGGTTCTGGAGCCCGCCACGCCCCTGCCACTGCCAGCCCAGAGGCCCTGAGCAGGCGGCCTCCCCTGCGTGGTTTCCAGGCAGTGCTGTCACAGGTGGGCTGCACCACAAAGCAGGACACCTCCTGGCTGTGGTCCAGGAGAGGCTTCTGGTGAAAAAAGGCTGGAAAGTGGGATCATGGGGAGATCTTAGTGATTTTTTTTTTTCCTTCATACCTTCCTCGGTTTTCTAATTTTGTTCAGTGAGCATATATTCCTTTTATGATTAAAAAAACAAAACGGGGGCTTCCCTGGTGGCGCAGTGGTAGAGAGTCCGCCTGCCGATGCAGGGGACACGGGTTCGTGACCCGGTCCGGGAGGAGGCTGGGGCCGTGAGCCATGGCCGCTGAGCCTGCGCGTCCGGAGCCTGTGCTCCGCAACGGGAGAGGCCACAACAGTGAGAGGCCCGCGTACCGCAAAAAAAACGCCAAAAAACCAGCAAGCCTCTTTCTGCGCCCCACGGAGGGGCTAACATCTGCATTCTTGCAGTTCATGCGGGAGATGGCGGGGGCCTGGCAGATGACAGTGGAGCAGAAGTTCGGCCTGTTTTCTGCGGAGATAAAGGAAGCAGACCCCTTGGCTGCGTCGGAAGCCAGTCAGCCCAAACCCTGTGCCCCCGAGGTGACCCCTCACTGCATCTGGATCGATGTACGTACCCCCGTCTCCCCTGTGCTCCACCCACTCTTCCCCGGGGTCGGGGGCTGCCCTGGGACTCCAGGTTGAAGACTGCCCCACCTCGGGGGTAACTGGCCCATCTCTCTCCCCACGCCCCGCCGGTCTCGTCCCTTTGCCCCGTAGACCCCACCTGCCCTCCTGTGGGCCTGAGCCCCTCCTTGGCAGGCAGTGGTGGCTCGAGGGTGGGCGGCCACCTGGCCCCGCCAGCAACATGGCCCCACCAGCAGCGTATCCCTTTCCGTCCAGTTCCTGGTGCAGCGGTTCGAGATTGCCAAGTACTGCAGCTCTGATCAGGTGGAGATCTTCTCCAGCCTACTGCAGCGGTCCATGTCTCTGAGCATTGGGGGCACTGCGGGGAGCATGAACCGGCATGTGGCGGCCATCGGGCCCCGCTTCAAGTGAGAGCTCACCTCAGGGCCTGCTCCCCCGGGTTTCCTGTGGTTGGTCACTTGTTCACCAGAAACTGACCGAGCCCGCCTGGGAAAGGCATCCGCACATGATGGCCGAGGCCACCACGCCCTCTCGGGGCTGGGGACATGGGGCAGCGTGCTGTCCACAGCAGGGAAGTGCGCAGGAGGTGCTTCATGTGGGGACCCGGCCAGCCAAACGCTGGGGGTGGGCAGCAGCAAAAGGATTCTGGTGACACACTGGAGAGGGAAAAACGGCCAGCTGTGTGGCAGAGCCTGGTGTGACAGCTCAGGCCCATTACCCTCTGGGGCCGATTGTGCCAGTTGCACACCAAGCCCTGTGCAAAACCAGCAACACCGGGGGAGGGCACACACCCCAATAGGCAGCATGTGGCCCAGTGGGCCTCAAACCAGGTGCGGTGGTCAGGGGCGCTGTGGACGCAGCAAGAGGGCCTGGCCTGGCATGGGGAGGGCTCTTGACTGGGCCTGCAGATACCTGGGGGCTCAGATGGAAGGAGGGTGAGGGGCCCCTGCAGGTGGGCACCACTCCGTCTACCTGTTCCCCTCCCTGAGCTCTTGACTCATGTTCCTGAAGCCCACTGGGCACGCCCTCGGGCCGTGCTTCTCAAACCAGTACCCAAGGGCTAGTTCTCTTTTTCCCTAATTTTCAGTCTGTTGTGGACCTATACTTTTACAAATTGCAACGAGAATGGGTTAGTAGGAGAGGATCCATGCTGGACCGTCCCAGCCATGGGAAGTGGCCATGGAGACGAGCAGTAGGGCTGCCCATTCCTGACCAGCGCGTCTGCGGATGCCTGCAGGGCAGCCCTGATCTTGCAGAATCCAAGCAGATTGTTCTTAGAACCTGAGTTCTACCTTCGTAGTCCCCGTAGGTGATGGTACCTCAGGGAGTGGTTTGCAGTTTGTGGGACCAAAGCTTCTGGCCGAGGGGCAGAGTCACACACATGTTGTTTTCCCCCCAACAAAAGTGAAGATTTAAAAAATCTTTCGTAAGGCATCAGGGTACAGTAATCCGAGACAGGTGACCACCTGCCCGATCCACAGCCCTGGCGGGAGGGCTCTGCCGCCTGCAGGTGGGCCCTGAGCTCAGGGAGAGGTTTGCAGGAGGCGCCACTCGCTGACCGGGGCCGTCTTGCAGGCTGCTGACCCTCGGCCTGACCCTCCTGCACGCGGACGTGCTTCCCAATGCGACCATCCGCAACGTGCTCCGCGAGAAGATCTACTCCACTGCCTTCGACTACTTCAGGTGCTGCCCCCACCCCACCCCCAGCCCCCAGGCCTGGGTCACTCGGCCTGCTGGGTGCCGACCCCCGGCTTAGTGGCCCGACTTGTCATTAGGAGGCTGCGCGCCCCACCTTGCCGCGCTTCCTGACTCCTAGACCCTGGCACTCACCCTCGTCCCTGGCTGTTTGCAGTTGTCCCCCAAAGTTCCCTACGCAGGGAGAGAAGAGGCTGCGTGAGGACATAAGCATAATGATTAAGTTCTGGACCGCCATGTTCTCAGATAAGAAGTACCTGACTGCCAGCCAGCTCGTTCCCCCAGGTGAGCCCCAGCCTCAGCTGTGCTGCATGGTCACCAGAGGCCCATGCCTGCCCGGTCACCTCTTCTCTGGCCGCTGCTGGGGAGCAGGAAGGAGGGCAAGGTCTCCAAGCAGACAGGCAGACACCCCCTGGTGTAACTTCCCAGCACGGGGCCATTCTCAGGGGCCCCCTGCATGCCCGACAGTCTGTATTGGACTACGGCCTATGTGCTGGAAGGGATAGGGCACGGTCCATTGTCACCTGGTGGGGCCAGTCTTACCGGCAGGTGACTCCAACATGGGGGGTCGTGGGAACGTCCCCTGAGGACAGGCACTTGCCCTGCAGCAGTTGGGGACCAGGGGCAGGTTTCTGGAAGAGGTGACGTGTGAGCTGCATCTTGGAGCATGGAGGGTGGATGGGGTCAGGGAAAGGCGCTGAAGTGGGAGCCAGCAGCCGCCCCCACAGGAGGAAGCCCTGCTCTTGTTTCTCTGAAGCATGTAGCTGGTCACGCGCCCAGGCTGGGGGAGGCGCATGTCTCTGCAGGCAGACCCACGTGGACAGCCTGGCCGCCACGAAAGGGAAAAGCAGGCACAGTGATTGTAAGCAGCTCTTGGCTCCACTCAGAGCAGGGCAGGCAGCCCTGCCATCTGTCCCCACGGGTCCCCGAGTCATCGCCATGTAGGAGGACACTGGGAGGTCAGTGCCATAACTGATCAAGGCGGCTCCTCGATTTGCTTTGCTTTGGGCTCAGGGGAACATAACACACTTTAGAAAGCTTCCATCTGCAGTGGTTCATGAGGAACTTTGCAGACGCCTGGTTCGTCCAGGGAAGCCGTCACCGGCCGTCTCCCCCACCTGCTCCCCCACAGCTGCTTTGTCTGTGGTGAAGGTCCAGACACCTCTTTCTAGAATGCAGTGTCTGCCCACAGATAACCAGGACACCCGGAGCAATCTGGACATAGCGGTTGGCTCGCGCCAGCAGGCTACACAAGGCTGGATCAACACCTACCCGCTGTCTAGCGGCATGTCCACCATCTCCAAGAAGTCAGGTCGGTGGGGCTTTGCTGCCGGGTCCCTTGGGTCCTCAGGGTCATAGAGCAGCTCCAAGGGACACTCTGTGCCGTCCCCCCCCCCCCCCCCCCCGCATGTCCAAGAAGACCAACCGGGGCTCCCAGCTGCACAAGTACTACATGAAGCGCCGGACGCTGCTGCTGTCCCTGCTGGTGAGGCCCGTGCGCCATGCCTGCAGCGCTGGGGTAGGGGAGGGGCGCGGGCCACGCAGAGGCACATCCGTGTCTGTGTCCCTCACCAGGCCACTGAGATCGAGCGTCTCATCACGTGGTACAACCCACTGTCAGCCCCGGAGCTAGAGCTGGACCAGGCTGGAGAGAGCAGCGTGGCCAACTGGAGGTCCAAGTACATCAGCCTGAGCGAGAAGCAGTGGAAGGACAATGTGAACCTCGCCTGGAACATCTCTCCTCATCTGGCCGTGCAACTGCCAGCCAGGTGGGCTGCCTGAGAGGCCGTGCCGGAGGTCCAGCACAAGGCACCTGGCAGGGGGAGGGCACGTGTCACAGCCAAGGACTGTAAGGGAAGAGCCATCGTAGCCCCAGATGCTCCCCAGTCCTGTGCAGTGGTAGGGTCTGTCCTGCCAGGGGCCCAGCACCCCGGAGCCCGAGGAGATAACATCAGGGCACCCCAGGGCCTCACCTTGTTCGATGAGGAAAGGAAACACCTGTGGTTACTCTGGGAGGTAGGCCTGGGGGGTCTGGGTTGGTTCCTGGGTGGCATCTTCAGGCAGCAGGCTACTCAGAGGGGTGGCTGGCAACTGAGTGTCCTGTGGGCTGTCCTGAGGCAGCTCTTAACAGGGACAGGACTCAGGCTGGTAGGTGCTGAGAGGGGCTTCCCAGGCCCCCTGTGCTGCATCCCAGTAGACTCCATGTGCCTGCGTGCAGGGTGGGCCTTTCTTCCCCAGAGCCCATGGTGCATACTTACTGCTTCCTTCTTCGGGTCCTAAGTCCTCCTCAGGACCGGATCGCAGCCTGACGGTATTTAGGCAGCAGCTGCCTGCCTTAGCCTTGGGCGGTCACACCTGAACACTTTGCACCCACCCTCCCACCTGCTAGCGTGCCTTCTGGCCCACGGGTGCCACAACGTGGATGGGTGCTTTGGGGGCCAGGCCAAGGGAGGTGTCCTTGGAAGGATCATTCCTGCTCCAAGGAGTTCTGCCCTTGGGTCACAGCCGGTCACAGTAAACACCATGTCAGTAGCCACAGTGCTCAGATGTCACTGGGTGTTGGTCCACATCCCTTAGTCCAGGGCTCCCCCAGCCCCCGTCTTCAGTGTCTGCCACCCACACCCTCTTTGCCTGTAGGTTCAAAAACACAGAAGCTATCGGCAATGAGGTGACCCGTCTGGTTCGCTTGGACCCAGGAGCCGTTAGTGACATCCCCGAAGCCATCAAGGTAGCATGGCGGGTAGTGTGCTGGGGCCTGGTCCTAAGTGCACAGAAACAAAACTGCCTCCAGGGATGCCTGGAGGCGAGGAACACAACCAAAACCCACTGACCTCAGTGGTACCACGATTTTTCTGATCTCTTGTGTTATCTACTCTTCGGATGAATCATTTACTGTGTTTATAGTAGAAAAACGTTGAGTGTATTTCACCCTGGTTGAAGTTGTGCTGTTGTATGTAATGTGTCAGAAGCTGTTATAAATGCCTTGCAGTTTTCACTCCTTGGGGCCATCCCTGTGACTCCCTTCTTCCTCCCCAGTTCCTGGTCACCTGGCACACCATCGACGCCGATGCCCCCGAGCTCAGCCATGTGCTGTGCTGGGCACCCGCAGACCCACCCACAGGCCTGTCCTACTTCTCCAGCATGTACCCGCCGCACCCACTCACGGCGCAGTATGGGGTCAAAGTCCTACGGTCCTTCCCGCCGGTGAGCCCATCTGCTGGGTCGACCTCGGGGGGCTGCCCAGCCCCACGGGGGGACAGAGGGCAGGCCTGATTGAGGGTGAGGACGTGTCCTGGGGGTGGAGTGACAGCAGGGCCAGTCCAGGTGGGGTGGGGCCCTGGGACCCCTGTCCTGCCTGGTGCTCTCACCCCTTCCTGAGTCATGACTGCTCCTCCCCCACCACACAGGATGCCATCCTGTTCTACATCCCCCAGATTGTGCAGGCCCTCAGGTATGACAAGGTAAGGCATGCAGCACAGGGCTACCAGCCTGGAGGGCCGGGCGGGCAGCGGGACGGAGCCCAGGAGCAGGGCCACTGAGCTGGGACCTGGGCCTGAGGTCTCTCACCCCCATGTGGTCGTCCAGCACCCAAGGCCCAGTCCTGCTGTGCTGGGTGAACAGGTTCTGGAAACATTGCTGGCTGCTTCCTCAGGGTGGGCGACCTGGCCTGGGACCCGTACCTGCTGGATGGGGGTCTCAGCAGGTCCCCTAGCTCCCAAATCCAGCTCCCCGTCTCCTGGGTGGAGTGGCCAAGGGGTTGGAGGAGACAGCATGTGTATTAGTGAGCTCAGGCCACCCTGGCAAAGTACACAGACTCGGGGCTTAAACTACAGGGAGCTCGTTCCACACAGTCTGGAGGCTGGACATCTGAGATCCAGGGGTCAGCAGGGCTGGTTTGCCCAAGGCCCTCTCCTTGCCGTGTAGACGGCGGCTTCTCCCTGTATCCCCACATGGCTGTCCATTTGTCTGTGTCCTAATCTCTTCTTATAAGGATATAAGTCAGATCGGATCAGGGCCCCCTACTGATCTCATGTAACTTCATCAGTTCTTTAAAGGCCTATATCCAAATACAGTCACATTCTGAGGTACTGGGGAGTACATGCACATAGGGGCCTGGCAAAGGGCCTGGCCAGAAAACACCCACGGGGTGACCACAGCCCGGAGCCCTCACCACCCGCGCTTCATCACGGTGCCACACCCAAGCCTGCGTCTGAGGGCAGCAGCGTCTACCCCTCCTGCTCCTGCCCATACACCCCCCTGCCCTGGGCTCACAGGGCCCCAGAACACCCCATGCCCTGGCCAAGCCTGGAGACCCTGCACTGGAGGTTGCACATTCATGGTTCATCTTTAGATCTAGTTGCTGGGTTAGAATTGGGTTATTTGAAGTTTGACCTGTTTGGGAAGCCCACCCACCCAAGTTGAGGACATCTGTCCAAGGAATACTTTACCAGATGGGCCGCAAATGACTGTGGAGAGGGAGAGGCTGCACCCCCGGAGTCTTCCAGAAAGGCCAGCTGCCTTTGTAACCTAGGACATGGGAATTCAGCCTGAGCTGGGAGTGACGTAGGGTTTTCTGGGACCCGTCCATCACTGGGCAGCGTCTTCTAGACACCAGTCCACAGGGGCGCATTTGAAACCCGCCTGCCCACGCGTCGTGCTTGACGACAGCAGAAGCTGGTTAGAGTCTAGGGCTTAGAGTCCAGAGGAGGGAACAGAGGAGACAAAAGCTGGTGCATGCCTGCATAGACAAAGACCCCGGCGGCTGGCCAGCCAGCTGGACTCGGGCTCAACTCCGCCGCGCAGGAGAGGTGCTCACAGCCGGCACCGCTCAACCACGCTTCTTTCTGGGTCTGCCAAGCGTGGAGTTATTGCTGCTTGGATAAGAGTGGCCTCTCTTGGTGGAGTGTGGCCAGCCTGGGCTGACCTTGCTTTCCTACAGATGGGCTATGTGCGGGAGTATATTCTGTGGGCGGCATCCAAGTCCCAGCTCCTGGCACACCAATTCATCTGGAACATGAAGACGAACATCTATGTGGATGAAGAGGGGCACCAGAAAGACCGTGAGTGCCCGTCCCTCGGGCCCCACCCCGTCCTCACCACCTGCCCAGGGTCATCATTCCTCCACTCCCACCTCTGACCCCTGCCTGGCTCCCAAGACCCTATGGCTCGGTCCTGCAGCTCCACGGGCAGTGCTTCCCAAACCAGGTCATCTCAGGATCCTCACACCCTTGAAAACTACAGACCCTCAAAGAGCTTGGGTTTATGTGGCCTTTGGCCATCCATACTCACCAACATTAGAAATTAAAAATAGAGGGCTTCCCTGGTGGCGCAGTGGTTAAGAATCTGCCTGCCAATGCAGGGGACAAGGGTTTGAGCCCTGGTCTGGGAAGATCCCACATGCCGCGGAGCAACTAAGCCCGTGCGCCACAACTACTGAGCCTGTGCTCTAGAGCCCGCGAGCCACAACTACTGAGCCCGTGTGCCACAACTACTGAAGCCCGCGTGCCTAGAGCCCATGCTCCGCAACAAGAGAAGCCACCGCAGTGAGAAGCCCGCACACTGTAACGAAGAGTAGCCCCCGCTCGTCGCAACCAGAGAAAGCCTGCGTGCAGCAACAAAGCCCCAAAGCAGCTAAAATTTAAAAAAATAGAGACCCATCTCACATAAACATAACTTTTAAAGAAGTGAGCAAGAAGAGTAGCATTGTTTAACACGTTTACAGGCCCCTTTAGTGCCTGTGGGAGATGAGGTCATCAGTGCGGTGGGAGATCCCCTCACTCTGCCTCTGCATTTCATGTCAGAATATGCTGTTTGGGCTGAAGTGGCTGCAGGAGATTGGGCCTTGCTGACCTATAGTTGGAAACGGAGGAGTGTCTGGTGTTCAGGCCCCCATGGGTGCCCCCCGCCAATGCTACCAAGCTTGGCGGGATGGTTTCTCAGGGGTTCAGTGCAGTGAGGAGTCTGAACCGTGTTGTGAGCCTCACTCTCTGTTCATCCAGCCCCTGCTTGCCCTGCACTCGCCCCTCGCAAGACCTGTAACACCCGCTGTGGTCACACCCAACGTGCAGGGCAGGGTCTCCAGTGCTGACGCATTTCATGACACAGTATTTAAAGATCTTGTGTGTGGAGCCCCAGCTGCCTCACAGGACAGAAACGTTTCTGACTGCTGGGAAACTGTCAGGCTTTTTTGTCAAGCTTAACAAAGTTTTGTAGTTGTTTTCCTTAAATGGCAGATTCATTTTATTGATTTTCAAGAAAATATCTGCCATAAGTCTACATCTGAGTGACTTTACCTTATCTGTTAGTCACTCCTTCAAGTAAAAATGACGTTCCCTGGAAGAGGGGACAGTCAGATGCAGGTACTCCCGTGAGACCACCACACGCTTCAGGTGCGGCCCCCGTGAGCATCCGTGATCCTGGGGCCCTTCACTCGCCACAGCCTCACGGGCATCAGCACCCTGAGGAGGGCAGACCTCCTCTGGGTGGGGTCTGGAGAGAGGGTCCCCAGGACTGCAGGCTCACCCTCGGTTTCTCTGCAGCTGACATTGGCGACCTCCTGGAACAGCTGGTGGAAGAGATCACAAGCTCCCTGTCTGGCCCGGCCAAGGACTTCTACCAGCGGGAATTCGACTTCTTCAACAAGATCACTAACGTGTCAGCCATCATCAAGTAAGTGGCATCTTCTCCAGGCCCCACTTGTGGGAGCTGCCCAAGGAGCTTCGTAGACTCCTGACGTCTCCTGCTAAGGAACAGCCAGACGGGGAGTCTGCTCCCACCGTCCAGGGCCCCCGTGGGCATAGAAGATGCACAGAAAACAACATCTCAGGTTCACTTTGGGTCTTGCCCAAGCCTGAGGACACCTGCTCTCCAGGTTCTGATGGTCCCCGTGGTGTTAGGGAAACCAGACTCCTTTGCAGCCGCGAGGTCCTTTCTTGATTCACCTCCTGGGCCCTCATTCACGTGGAGTAGACGCCAACCTTGGACGTCTTGGCCACCCATTTGTGCAGGATGGGGCCCCAGGGTTGCAGATGCTGGCCAAGCGCCTGGGGAGGCAGCAGGGGAGCCCTAGTGCTGTTCCTCCAGGTGCCTAGTCGCCACACTGTCCCCAGTGCTCAGGCTCCCCCGCTACCCCATCACTGCGGGCCATGTGTCCCATGGTCCTCTCCTGACCAGTTCTAAGCAGAGCGGCAACGTGGCTGCAGAGATGGAGGGTCAGGGTGGACTCCCTGGGCCTCTGCCACGTGAGGCGTGATTCCATTTCACTCGCCTTGTCGTGGGGCGCAGAGGTCTGAGGGTCTGCCCGAGGCCACACTGCCAGTAAACCACGTAGCCCGCAGCCTGACCCCCACAGCATTGTACACCCCCTTCCCATGCCCCAGGTGGCAGAGTGCAGGGCTAGGGCCCTCGGACAGGAGGGCCTGTCTGTGCCCCGAAGCCACAGACACCAGTGTCTGTGTCTTGTTCTCCAGGCCCTACCCTAAAGGTGACGAGAGGAAGAGGGCTTGTCTGTCGGCTCTGTCTGAAGTGAAGGTGCAGCCTGGTGAGCAGGGTTCGAGGCCAGTGAGACGGGGGTCTGGGGGACCCTGGGTGCCCAGAACCCCTCTCCAGAACCTGCCCCTGCCAGTGGTCACTCTTGGTTCTCCTAGCTACAGCTGTTTTCTGAAGGCCGAGGCCCTGTCCTTGGCAGCTGTGGTTCTAGAAGTTTCCTGAGCTCCAGTGTAACAGAAGCAACGCAGGCCACACAGTGGACTTAGGGAGGAGCAGGGGTGTCCCAGGTGTGCTAGGGCCTGTAGGATGAGGGCGCCCATGCCCCACTCCCTGGTGCTCTTGCCACGTGGTCAGATCCATGTCTTTTCAAGACAAGATGGGAACCCAGACGTCACCGCACAGCTCTCCGTTCTTAAGTCTTACACACTCGTTCTTCAAAACCCTGGCCTTGCACACTTGCCCACTGCCCGCCTCAGTGGTGGGCACTAGTGCAGGGCCCTGGGTGGGCCTCTCCTGACTGTGCTGAGCCCTGCCCAGCCCCGCCCCAGAGAACACTCAGCCTCCCAGAGGACACCATGCTGCTGGGTCGTGTCCCCGAGGCACTGGGGAGCCAGCTGGGCTCT
This sequence comes from Neophocaena asiaeorientalis asiaeorientalis, assembly GCF_003031525.2. Classification (NCBI taxonomy): domain Eukaryota; kingdom Metazoa; phylum Chordata; class Mammalia; order Artiodactyla; family Phocoenidae; genus Neophocaena; species Neophocaena asiaeorientalis. Next base: position 7,251,106 of record NW_020175053.1, read on the forward strand.
AGAGCAGAGTGGAGCTTGGGCCGTGTGAGGGAGGCTGGGCTGGCGAGGGAAGGAGAGTGGATGAGGTGGGGGCCTGCATGCTCCCCAGGGGCCCAGTCCCTCCCACCAGGACCCCGCCTCAAGCACCCCCACCTCCGGGGGCTCGGGGAACTGTGGTCCCTGACCAGGAAGGGCCTTCTCTCAACCTGCGCTGACAGGGTTGAGCTGGGGGTGTCAGGTGGATGGGTGCTGGGGCTCCTGTGTCCTGTGGCATTGGCGGCCAGTGGCTTGAGAAGCTGAGGGTTTAGGGTGTCCTCTTGGAGAAGCGTCTGCGGGAGGTGGTTGCCCCATGTGGAACGTCAGGATGGGCCCAGGGAAACAGCACAGAGTCAGGGAAGACAGCCTTACCGGCCTTGGAACAAGGAGTCGGCGGTGCCGCAGGCAAGGCCCTTGAGGCCTAAGCACAGCCCCGTCTGCTGGGAAAGCCTCATCCTGCTCGGGCCCTGGGATGTCCCTTCTGTCCCTCATAGGCTGCTACCTGCCCAGCAACCCCGAGGCCATCGTGCTGGACATCGACTACAAGTCCGGGACGCCCATGCAGAGGTGAGGCACCACCTGCAAACTCCCCCTCACGGGCTCCCATTCCCTGTCACTTGCACCCCATTCTCTTTTGTTTTCCAGCGCTGCAAAGGCCCCGTATCTGGCTAAGTTCAAGGTGAAACGATGCGGAGTTAGTGAACTTGAGAAGGAAGGTCAGTGGGGCACGTCCGATGTAGTTTGGGGTCCCCATGAACGGTGACAGCCTCCGGCCAGTCAGTCTGGGCCCTTGTCTGGGGGTGGCAGGCACGTGTGCAGTGACAGAGGCCCCGGGGAGGACTGGTCGGCTTGGCTGCCGTGAGTGTGACCGCAGGCTGGCAGCCTCCACAGCAGGAGTCGATTCTCTCTGTCTGGAGGCCGGGGTGTCAGCAGGGCCCTGCTCCCTCCTGAAGTGCTGTGAAGGATCCTTCTGGCCTCTTCCAGGGACAGGGCATGGTTGTTCCTCAGCTGTGGCTGCCACATACATCACACTCTGCAGTTCTGGGGGGGGCATGAATGTCGGGAGCACAGCAGCACAAGGGTGTGGACCTGGGTCCTTGCTCCTCAGCTGTTCTTAGGAAGAGACCCTGGCCCTGTGGCCCCACCCACTGACCCCTGGTGTCTGCTGGGCCTCGTTGGCCTCTTTAGGGTTTTGCAGAGATGATCCCTAAGGTTCTGTGTTGCTTCAGGCACATGATCAGGGCTCACCCCCAGCATCCTCAGAGGGCCTCTCTGCCCGCCGCTGACAGGCAGCCTCTCCCTGTGCAGGTCTGCGGTGCTGCTCAGACTCCGAGGATGAGGGCAGCACGCAGGAGGCCGATGGCCAGAAAATCTCCTGGCAAGCAGCCATCTTCAAAGTGGGAGACGACTGCCGTCAGGTAGTGGGCTGGGCAGGCAGGGCAGGGCCGGAGGTGTGCGGGGGCCGGGGCAGGCCCGCCTCTCTCCAAGACTCCAGGCACACTTCTCAGCATCATACAGAAATAGGAATCCTTGGTTTCCCATTTGGTTCTGTTGCCTTGGAGTACATCAGGGCTTTCTGCTAAACCCGGAGGCCTCTCCAGTGGCCCCCCTCCCGCTGTACACCCTGGCTGCTCAGGGGGAACTGCCCCGGGGAATGGGTGCCCCTTACTCACACCCACCGCCAGGCAGTGCATCCTCGCAGTCTGCCCAGGGAGCAGTGGGCAGTGAGGCTCAACGGGGCCTCCCTCCCTCCTCCCCCTCCCCCTCACTGGGCAGGGCCGCAGGCACCTGGAGCCAGCAGCCCACTACGACCCTGAGTCTCTCCTGGTTCCCAGGACATGCTGGCCTTGCAGATCATCGACCTCTTCAAAAACATCTTCCAGCTGGTTGGCCTGGATCTCTTCGTCTTTCCGTACCGGGTGGTGGCCACCGCCCCTGGGGTAAGTTCCCCAAGCAGTTGCTTGGGTGCTGCCCCTGTCCCTCACCCTGTGGTGTGCCCGCAGCCTGAGCCTCGGCCCTTCCTCCCTAGTGCGGGGTGATCGAGTGCATCCCTGACTGTACCTCTCGGGACCAGCTGGGCCGCCAGACCGACTTTGGCATGTACGACTATTTCACACGCCAGTACGGGGATGAGTCCACGCTGGCCTTCCAGCAGGTGGGCAGCAGGGCGGCCCCACTGCCCGCCAGCCCCAGCTCCTGCGTTGGTCAGCACCCTGTTTTCTAAGTCCTCGTATGTCTGGGGGTAAAACCAGAGCATCTGTAACCTTCCTTGGGATGAAAGGCATGCCTCGAGAGGGGCTCCCCAGGAGAAAGCTGACAGGAGTTGAAGGGGGGAAGGGGCCACAGCCCTGCACTTCAGATGCACCCACTTGTCGCTCCGACTACCAAGGTCTGGCTTGCTGATCTAGGTGCAGGCCCAGGGGTTCCAGGGTGCCCGCAGGCCCAAGAGGGCACAGCTCCAGGGCACCCTGAGCATGCTGTCTCTGCACAGGCACGCTATAACTTCATCCGCAGCATGGCTGCCTACAGCCTCCTGCTGTTCCTGCTGCAGATCAAGGACAGGCACAACGGCAACATCATGCTGGACAAGAAGGGCCACATCATCCACATCGGTGGGTGGGCATCCTGCCGCGGGGGCACCGGGGCAGGGGCTCTGGGGGTTGGGGAGCTGGGCTTCCTTTCCAGCCGCTGCTCCCCAGTGTCCCCAGGAAACAGCGGCTACAGGGCATACACCCAGCTTTGCCCTGCAGCTGATCCCAGCACGATGGCTCTTTGGGGTATTGCAGACTTTGGCTTCATGTTTGAAAGCTCCCCGGGTGGCAACCTCGGCTGGGAACCAGACATCAAGCTGACGGACGAGATGGTGATGATCATGGGGGGCAAGATGGAGGCCACCCCCTTCAAGTGGTTCATGGAGATGTGTGTCCGCGGCTACCTGGCCGTGCGGTGAGCCCCGCGGGTGGGGCGGGGGGCAGGGAGGGGCTTCCATACTGGGCCCGTTCATCCAGCAAGCCCCGCCCACCCCTCAAAGTTCTCCTCGGGTCATCTCAGGCCTTTGGTGGACACAGAACTGGGGTTGGGGCAGGGGGATGCACGGGAGGCCCCCTGAGCCCTTGCCTTCCTGTCACATCTCTGCCACCTGTGCCAGCAGCATCTTGCTCCAGGCATCAGTGACCCACCACGTTCTGCATCTCCCAGGCTTGACCTCGCCTGCCGACGCCTTGGGGCCCCTCTGAGCACCCCACCTGCCCTTCCTCCCTAGCCTGAGCCCCTGCACCCCCAGGCTGCGTGCCGGGGACTCAGGTCCTGGCTTCCAAGTGTCATGTGGCTGATGCCACAGAGCAGTGTGGGGGCACCTGGACTCCAACCCGAGTCTGTTGAAGCCTGCATGGCACGTACGCAGTTCCCTTCAAGAAGGGAGGATCCCTTCCTTAGCCAGGCACAGAACCATGGCAGGGGCCGAGGGCAGGCCCTGGGCAGGGGCTGCATGTTGACCACAGGCAGGGCCCCCACCCAGGCTGGCCTCTGTCCACCTCCTTCCCTGCCTCTCCCCAGGCCCTACATGGACGCCGTCGTCTCTCTGGTCACTCTCATGCTGGACACGGGCCTTCCCTGCTTCCGCGGCCAGACAATCAAGCTCTTGAAGTAGGTCCGGCAGGCAGGCCACTGGGGGGCGGCTGTCCCCTGAGATGGGAGCCCTTCGAGTGCTGGTAATGGGGACTGTTATCGAGGCCAAGTGCTCCCCCTTGGACGCCCAGACAGACGGGGTCCTGGGTGAGGAGCTGTCCCCAGACCTTCCGTGTGTGAGGTGCCTTGACGTAGGCGGAGGATGTACCCTGCGGCCCTTCGTCCCTCAAGGGTGTGTCTGCGCCAAGCCCCGGGGCTGCAGTGGCTCAGCCCCCTGCCAGTCCTACCCTGGCTGCAGGGCCCTGGGCCCGGGAGGTTCTGGGAAGGAGCCCAAGCCCTTGAGGCCAGCTGGGAACCGTGTCCCCACAGGAGGCCAGGCCACGTCCCTGCAGGGAGGGCAGCCTGGAGCCCTGGGGGCGGCAGCCCTGACACGGCCCTTCCCCCCACCAGGCACAGGTTCAGCCCCAACATGACAGAGCGAGAGGCCGCAAATTTCATTCTAAAGGTCATTCAGAGCTGCTTCCTCAGCAACAGGCAAGTCACCCTGTCCTGCCCCACCCATGCACCCATGTCACCTATCCAGTGTTCAGTGGGCACTTGTGCAGGCCCCCACCTGGGCCAGGTGACAGGATGCACTGCCCCGAGACGCCCAGCCCAGTGGGGCAGGAAGTGAGTTTTGAGAGGCTTCAACCCCCTTCAGCTGCTGTGGGTGCCGTGACAGGAGGGGCCTGGTGGGGGAACTGGGGCCACTAGAAGTGGTGGGGCCAGGCCTCAGTGACAGGCCTGGGAACAGGCTCTCAGGGGCTGTGACAGTCGAAGGTGGCCTTGAGGTTTATAGGCTCAACAACAGGGTGAGCGAGGGGAGTCCAGGCCCCGGGAGGTGCAGAGGCCCCAGGTCCACACCCTGGGGACAGAGAACTGGCTCCGGTGGACCCGCCGAGGTCCAGTGGCACAGGAGCGCCACTTGGTTTTGCTGACTGGGGAGCAGAGAAGTGGGGTGGCTCAGGGCAGCAGGAGGGGTTTGGAGGGCGGCATGAGGCAGGCTCTCCTGATGGTGATGTGAGGCGGGGCAGAAGGGGAGTGCACAGACCCCTTCCAGCCACATGTGAGGCCCCAAGGCTGGGAGTCAACTCCTACAGACGCACGCCCGGGCCACATCCCGGGCCCCAGGACTGAGGGCAGGCGTCTGGCTGAGGAAGGGCATCCTCTTGAGCCCACTTTGGGGCCCATGAGCAAGGAGGAGACAGGGCATAACAGGGAGGCTGTGGCCATGGGTGAGGGAGCAAGTGTCCCAGGGAGAGAGGGGCTGGCGGGCAGACAAAAAGTCTGCGATCGGGCACTCGACCTCCAGGGGTGTAGCAGGGTGGCTCAGGGGGTCGGGTCCCCAGACCAGCACAGGCCCCTCACAATCCCCTCTGCTCTCTGCTCCCAGGAGCCGGACCTATGACATGATCCAGTACTATCAGAACGACATCCCCTACTGAGGGGCAGAGTGCCGCAATCACTGCTTGCTGCTGCGCACGGCCTGCCACCTCATCAGATGGACAGATGGGCTGAGATGCCCCTGCAGAGCCCGGCAACCCGCTGCCTCCCAAGGTGTCGCCTACATGGCCCGTGTGGCTGGAATGACAATCAGAGCCAGTCTTTGCGCAGGTGTGAGCTATGCTTACACTGGACACATTCCCTGTCTTGTTCTCAGAGGTACATGAAGTATTTTCTTGTGTATAAAAAATGGAAAAATTATATTCAACCTAAGATTCAACCAACGTGAACAAAATAAAAACAAAAAAACTGCGTTGGAACCAATCCAGTACTAAGTGCATGTTCAGCTAGGGGTGGGGGGCGCCCGCCCAGGAGCCTCGCAGCCACGAGGGGCCATCCCCGGTGCCCTGACTGTGAGCTTCACAAAGACGACTCACCACAGCACAGATGTACCGAAAATAGCACTGTATTTTCCCTGATAGCTCTCAGGGCTCCCGCAGAGGCCACCCGGCCGCCCCGTTCTCATCTCTCCTCCGTAGGCGTTGCTCTGCATCCTGCCTCTGCTCCGGTCCTTCCCGGTGTCCCTCTCGACCACCTTCAGGTCCTCTACTCCAGGACACCATCGTCCTCATGCACCAACCTCCCCGCAGTATCCATCCCCACCCACATGACCCTCCAAAGACCCAAAACTAAAAAAACGATGACAAAATATCTAGAAGTAAGTCACATATAAGATTGGTTAAAAAGCAGGTAAGGACTTCCCTGGAGTCCCAGCAGTTAAGAATCTGCCTGCCAATGCAGGGGACATGGGTTCAAGCCCTGGTCTGGGAAGATCCCAGATGCCGCGATCCCAACTAAGCCCGTGTGCCACAACTGCTGAGCCTGTGCTCTAGAGCCCGCAAGCCACAGCAGCTGAGCCCACGTGCCACAAGTACAGAAGCCCGTGCGCCTAGAGCCCGTGCTTCACAACAAGAGAAGCCACTGCAATGCCAAGCCCGCGCACTGCAACAGAGTAGCCCCTGCTCGCCACAACTAGAGAAAGCTCACACACAGCATCGAAGACCCAACACAGCCAAAAATAATTAATTTTAAAAAGTAATTTAAAAAAAAAGGTAAGATACAGGTGAAGAGACTGCAGACAGTGAAAGGCAGAACAATGAAATTACCAAAAATGAGGCAAATGAGGAAATTACCAAAAAAAAGTCAAAAATGAGGCATAAAGAAAAGGAGAGTTGAATGAGACGCTCCAGTCAGCCACAACAGGATTCCAGAGTTGGTGAAAAACACCCACTCAGCTGCAGGAAGCACAATATAAATAAATATAAAGAAGCAGCCAATATGTAAGTTAAAAAAACTTTTTAAAATATTAAATTACTCCAAAAGAAGGCAAGAAAGGAAAAAGAAAAGATGGGACAAAAAGTTTTGCAATAGCAGACGACAGTCCCACTGCATCATTAATTCTGTTAAGTACGGACAACTGAGCACTCCAGTCAGGAGGCAGGAATTATAAACATGGATAAACATGAGACCCAATTATATGCTGATGACAAGCAGTGCACTTTATAGTCATGGACCTGATGCAGAAGTAGAGGAAATAGATTCATCATCATTGTGTGTACGTGTGTTTCCGAAGCAAAATTTGACAGAATTCAGGGGAGAAATAAACTAGTAGAGTTGGAGATTTCAACATCCTTCTCTGTACAAGTGATAGAACACAGGATGCCGTCACACATGTAGCCCTGATGGCGATTATGAAATGCAGTCCGGGGCTTCCCTGGTGGCGCAGTGGTTGAGAATCTGCCTGCTAATGCAGGGGACACGGGTTCGAGCCCTGGTCTGGGAGGATCCCACATGCCGCGGAGCAACTAGGCCCGTGAGCCACAACTACTGAGCCTGCGCGTCTGGAGCCTGTGCTACACAACAAGAGAGGCCGCAATAGTGAGAGGCCCGCGCACTGCAATGAAGAGTAGCCTCCACTTGCCACAACTAAAGAAAGCCCTCGCACAGAAACAAAGACCCAACACAGCAAAAATTAATTGAAATGCAGTCCATCAGCAGCAGCACCCCATCCGTACCTGTTCACCACGTTAGGCTGATCCCACGGAATTGTTAGGAATCAATAAGATATCTGGAAGAACCCTAAATACTTAGAAATTGAAAGAGTGGAACTGAAACACCAGACAAAATACACATAAGAGCCAAGGGGATGATCCAAGTTAAATGCTTTAAGGTCGGGTTTGGGGAGGTGGGTAGAGGTGAGCCTGTTCAAGTAGAAAGGAAACCAGAATATCGGGTGTGACTTCCAGAAAGATCAAACAGAAGACCAGGAAGAGGGGGGAGCATAGGAGGTGCAGGACAAACACACTATAAAATGTAGAAACACACGCAAACACAGTAGAACTGATTTGAAACCACAATACTTGGAAAGAAAAGCCTGTCAAACTGGCTTTAAAATGAAAGTCAATTGAATGGCACGTCCAAGACTCCGGCAATATGGCAAATTATACATCTTGAAAAGTTAGAAATGCTATTTACAGTACTGGGTAGAAAAATCTAAATCCACAAGCTGACAAGCAAATAGATTTCTTTAGAGACAGAAAACAAAATGAAATTTAAAATCTTAAAACAGTCAAGTTCCTCTTTCGATGACGCAGGAGACAAAAGACCAACCCAAGAGCCTGATACCTTCGAGGAGTTTCTGGGGAAGCTTGGTCCACAGTCAGGACGGGGTGTACCCAAAACATCACTCTCTTGATGTGTCTGCGAAAAACTCTGAAATGCTTAAAGGTGATATACTGACAGCTGTCCCCTTAGACAATACTGTGTTTCACCACCTCTGTTCAGCTCTTGGCACTGGGGGCCCTCACCAGTCTAGTCAGGCCACAAAAGGAAACAGTGTAAGAATCTGGAAAGGAGAAATAAAACTCAGAGATGGCCTTTGTGTACATAAAAATCCAAAATAATCTGAATATATTCTATAGTCAAGGTTCAGAATACAGGTTAATATACAAAAGTCAATTATGTGTGTGTGTGTATGTGTGTACATATATCTTACAACAACAAAAATGAAAATAGTACCATTTACAATTGCACCCTAAACAAATACCAAGAAAAAAATCTAATGACCTACTCATAAGAAACACTGAAAACTACAAATGTTGAAAGAAAGAAGATCTAAACAAATATTCATGGGTTGGAAAACCCAATATTATACAGATGTTTGTTTCTCCCCAAATTGATCTGTAGTTTCACTGCAAATGCCAATCGAAATCCCAGAAAGTTCTGTAGTGGAAATTGGCAAGTCTAAAATCTATATGGGAATGCAAAGGTCAAAATATAGCGATTTGGATCTTGAAGACCCACCAGCTAGATATCAAGAATTATCCTTGGGCTTCCCTGGTGGCACAGTGGTTGAGAGTCCGCCTGCCGATGCAGGGGACACGAGTTTGTGCCCCGGTCTGGGAAGATCCCACATGCCGCAGAGCGGCTGGGCCCGTGAGCCATGGCCGCTGAGCCTGCATGTCTGGAGCCTGTGCTCTGCAACGGGAGAGGCCACAACAGTGAGAGGCCCGCATACCGCAAAAAAAAAAAAAAAAAAAAAAGAATTATACTTAAGCCATGGAAGTTAAGACACTGTGGCTTCCTGGTTCAAGGAAAGACAAGTGAACAGTGGAAGAGATGAAGTCCAGGGACGTATACCCACATACATGCAGACACTGCAGAGCAGTCAGGGAAAGATGGTCTTTGCAATAATGGTGCATTAACTGGATAGCAGTATAGAAAATAACTCAACCTCGACTGCCTACCTCACATCAGACATAGAAATTAATTCCAGGTGGACTGGAAAGATGTATGTTAAAGGTAAACTTTAAAGGCTTTTAGAAGAAAATACAGAAGCGTGTCTTGATGACCTCAGAACACACAGATTTCTTAAGCAGAACCAAAACACTAATTATAAAGGGGAAAAAATTAAATTGGACTCTATGAAAATACATGCCACAAACCTGGGAAGATATTTGCAATTACCTGTATCTGTTCAAAGGACTTACAGCCAGAATATATAAAGAACTACTAAAAAATCAGTAAGACACAATTGAATAGAAAAATGGGCAAAAAACCTGAACAGGCATTTCACAAAAGACATTGTCCAAACAGCCAATAAACATAGTAAGAGGTGTTCAACTTCATTAGTCATCATTGCAAATTAAAACCACAATGTGATACCCACTCACCCCCCTGCCTGTCTGAAACATAAAATGATACATAATGTCAAGCATTGGGGCATGTGGAGCACCTGGAACTCAGTTGCTGCTGCTGGGTGTGAAGCATCCAGCAAGGCTGAGCAGCTCAAGCCAGCAGTTCCCCGCCTACACACATACCCGACAGACTTACGAAATCTGGGCAGGAAATAGTGTCCTGAGGTCGCTACTCCTAACAAACAAAACCTGTAAATGACCAAAATGTTCTTGGACAAGAGAGAAATCATTGTGGTTATTCATGCAGAAGAATACAGGGCAATAATGGAAATAAATGAACAACTGCAGCAGGCAGTGTGGATGCTGCTGAGCAAAAGGTACTTGCTGAATGACTCCACCTGAGGTTCCAGAACAGGCACCATTATTTGATGGTGTTAGAAGTCAGGACACAAGTTAGTTTTGAAGGAGGGAGCCACTAGGAAGGCAGGGGGAGAATCAGATGCTGGTAACATTGTTTCTTATTCTATGGAAATTCACTGAGCTACATACACTGATGACTCATACGTTTTTCTGTGTTAAAATTATTGAGGTGTAATTTTTTTCATCATAAAGCCAAGATGGGTCTCAATATGTAAGGAAGCAATAATGCCAGTGTTACACACTATCCTTCAGAAAAGAGAGGAACAAACACTTCCCTATTCATTTTTTTATGAGGGCAACACAGCCCTGATATTAAAAAGGACCTTCTGGGACTTCCCTGGTGGTCCAGTGGTTGAGAATCCGCCTTCCAATGCAGGGGACATGGGTTCAATCCCTGGTGGGGGAACTAAGATCCCACATGCCGCAGGGCAACTAAGCCCACGCGCTCTAGAGCCCAAATGCTGCAGTGAGGAGCCCACACTACATAATGAAAGATCCTGTGTACCGCAACTAAGACCCAATGCAGCCAAATAGATTAACTAATTAAAAAAAAAAAAAAAAGACAAGGACCTTCCAAGAAAATTAGAAGACAGGGCAACATCCCTCTCATGAACACAGGCACAAAAATCTTTAACTAAATATTAGCAAATTGAACACAATGTGTAAAAAAGGACCATCATGACCAAGTGGGCCTTATCCCAGGAAGGCAAGGTTGGCTTAAGATGCAATCAGGGTCATTCACATTAACAGACTAAAGAAGGAAAACCATATGATCAACAGGTGCAGAAAAAGCACTGCACAATATTCAACACCCATTCGTAATAAAAAATCAGCAAACTTGGGAATTCCCTGACCATCCAGTGGTTAGGACTCGGTGCTTTCACTGTTGTGCCATGGGTTCGATCCCTGGTCGGGGAACTAAGATTCCTCAAGCTGTGCTGCATGGCCAAAAAAAAAAAATCAGCAAACTAGAAATAGGAGAACAGTTCCTCAATCTGATAAAGATCTCTAAGAAAAACATGGTTAACATAGTCATGATGAAATACAAGATCCAGAGCAAGATCAGGGCACTCCTTCTCACCACTTCTAATCAGCTTTGTACCGAGTGTGTGGCCAGCGGTAGACAGTTTGGAAGGAAGAAGAGAAACAGTCCTGCCTCACAGACAATAAGATTGTTTATAAAATCCTGAGGAAGCTACGGAAGAGTTTCAAAGCACTAACAAGGGAGTAGTTCAGCAATACCACAGTTTACAAGGTCCATACACAAAAGTCATTGTATTTCTATATGCCAGCAATAAACAGTTGGAAATTAAAACAAAAAAATCCTATACCATGTATAATAGCACCCCAAACATAAAATCCCTCAGAATAAATGGAAAGACATGAAAGACCTTTACACTAAAAAAACCACAAAATGCTGAGAAAAATTAAAAATGGAGAGAGATGTCGCCCGAGGTTTGGAAGACATTTCTCTGCAAACTTATCCTAACTTCAGTGTAATCCCAATCAAGCAAATGCAAAAGGTCCTCACATCCTAAACCATACTAAGTCCCTACCTCCAGAGGCAGACAACAGGCTGAATATAAACTAAGGAAGCATGCAAGTGTTGGAAGAAGACGGGAACAGTTTCCTTCATAACCCAGAAAATCCAGGATCAGTACAGGAAAGCAAATTGTTACCAAAACAACACATAGCAAAAGAGCACCCCAAACAAAGCGAAAGACAAACTGGGGAAATATTCACAACAGATCTCGAAGGTAAAATGCATCCTAAAAAAGAGCGTTGAAAAAACTGAGGGAGAAGGAAACCCTACAATCCTATAGTTTTAACATGAAAAAATAATATGAATTGTTTGCAGGAAAAGAAATGCACCTGGCCCTTAAATATAAAAAATGTGCCCAGGGCTTCCCTGGTGGCACAGTGGTTGAAAGTCCGCCTGCCGATGCAGGGGACACGGGTTCGTGCCCGGTCCGGGAAGATCCCACATGCCGCGGAGCGGCTGGGCCCGTGAGCCATGGCCGCTGAGCCTGCGCGTCCGGAGCCTGTGCTCCGCAACGGGAGAGGCCACAACAGTGAGAGGCCCGCGTACCGCAAAAACAAAACAAAAACGCACGTATGTGTGCACAGGAGATACAATTTCACTACCAAAAAAAAAAAAGTAAATAATAAAAATCGAGCAGCGTCTGCATCAGAGACTAAGTGAAACGCGAGGTCCATCTCCATTAAGCAGAACATTTACATAAATGAAGAGACGATGCCCGCGAAGACCGCAGTGGTGAGCGCGCACGGTCCGCACAGCCCGGACGCGGGAGAGCGCCGCGGACCAAGGGGAGGAGAGGCGCCGCGGGGACTGTGTAACCACCACGCGGACGCGGGACACGGACCTCCGCGGGGACCCGCCAGCCGGTGCCCCGGGGCTCTGCTCGCCGGAGGGGAGAGCGGGTTTAGTAACAATTCCTACCCCTCCCGAGTGGGCGGCGGGGCTGGAGGAACCGAGGGCCCGGCAGCCTCTCGGGACCAAGGTCCACCCGGAGGAGCCCGGCGTCCGATGGGCCCGAGGACACATGACGCCCCCGCCCCGGTGTCTCCCATTCTCTCGCCGCCACCCCCGCGTCTCGCCGTCTCTCGCCGCCACCCCTCGCCAGTCCCCCTTCCCCTCTCCCCTCTCCTCCCCAGTCACCCCCGCCACCCCACCCCTCCGCCTGACGCCCAGAAACCACGCGGGAGACACGGGTGCTGGCGGCCGCAGCCGGCGTGATGCACTAGGCGGGCAGTAGCCCGCGCGCGCGCAGCTCCAGCAGCGGGGCCAGCGTGTAGCGCAGGCGACGGATGGCGGCGTCCGAGCCGGGGCGCATGAGCCCGCGGCGGAGGGCCGAGGGGTTCACCAGCGCCAGGTAGAGCAGCGGCAGCGCCACGACGCCCAGCAGGAGCAGCAGCAGCGTCTGCAGCGCGCCCAGCGCCCACAGCCTGCGGACCACGACGCACCGGCAGACGGGTGGTGGCGGGGCGCCGGGCGCACCCCGGACCCCAGACTCCAGCGCCGCGCCCGCCGCCGGCTCACCTGATGCCCGCCGCACCCGCGCCGCCGAACAGCCGCTTCTGCGGGGAAGAGGGAGCGACGTACAGCTCCGCGCCGGGGAGCGGTGGGGGGAACCCCCTGGGGGAGCGGAGCCCGTGGGTGCGCGTCGCTCCGTGGGGGGCGTGGCACTACGGGGCGGGTCCCCTATGCGGAAGTGGTGCTTGGGTGGGCCGTCCCGTGGCAGGCGTGGCCGCCCAGCGAGGTTGGTATCAAGGGGCGGGTCCCTGGGGGAGGGGGGAAAATCCCTTATGGGGTGGTCATGTGTGTGTGGGTGGCCCCGGGGGCAGGTCCCGGCTCCAGCCCGTCCCAGCCCAGGCCCGCACTCACACAGTCCGCTTTGGCCACTTCCTCCATGAGCGAGCCCGCGCATCCCTGCCCCCGGCCAGGCTGCGACTCGCACCTGTGGAGACCGGCATGGCGATGTGCCCTCTGTCCGGGCCCACAGTCACCTCCCCACACCCGACATTCCTAACCCCTTACGGCTCCGGGCCGCCCTGCGAGGCGTCCAGCGCAGTCGCCGCCTCCATCACCTTCCCCTGCAGCTCCTGGAAGGGTTGGGAGTGAGTCCTCACACCTGGGAAGACCTTGGTGAGGCAGGCCCCGGCAGCTCCGGGGGAGGAGGCCGCAGTGGGGTCGGAGGTGAGCGGCTCTCCGAGTGGAGGGTGGCGGCACCTGCAAGACTCCGCTCTGCTCCTGGAAGCTGGCCCAGGCCTCTTCCATCCGCTGTGCGCTCTGGCATGAGGGGAGCCCTGATTAGACTCGGGGAAGTCAGCCCTCTCCACCGTCCGGCGCCTGCCCAGGCCCCACCCACACCCCAAGCCGACCCTCCCACTGAGTACCCGGCTCCGCCCGCACCTGCCGCAGGGCCTCCGCCTGCCTGGCGTGCTTGGCCTCCACCAGCTCCAGTTGTTTCTTCCGGAGGATCCAGGGAAGGTCAGGAGTCCGGCACCCCCCGAGCTCGCCGCGCCAGACCCCGCCCCAACGCCCGGCCAAGAGGTTCATGCCCCCCTCCGCCCGACCTCAGCCCCAAGGCCCCGCCCTCAGGTCATCAAAGCCCCGCCCACACCAGCGCTCCTGCCCTCGGGGCCCCACCCAAGCACCTGCAAAGCCACCAGTTGGGTCCCGAGTTGCCGCTCTGCGCGCTGCGGACTCAGTTGTTCTCCATAGTAAAAGAGCTGGGGGGTGGGGCTTGTGAGGGCGGGGCTTGCGGGGCTTCTAGGGGTGGGGATTATCCTGGGAGGCGGGGAAGCGGCG
>NW_020175053.1:7265207-7272973 GCF_003031525.2 Neophocaena asiaeorientalis asiaeorientalis
GGGCCCCGCCCCACCAGATCCCACTTGTGCTGCTCCGCAGCCTCCAGCCGCCGGTGCGTCCGGCCTGCGCACTCCCGCGCCGCCTCGCTCGCCTCCCCGCGCAGGGCCCGCGCCGCCTGGCTCCGCTGCCGCTGCAGGCTGCGGAGGGGAAACTGAGGCTCCGCGGCCCGGGGTGACGCCGGGATGCCAGCCACCTCGCGGTGCCCCCGCACGTCGGCTCGGTCCCAAGGCCCGGGTGGAGGTGAGGAGCAGCCCGCACCTGCGCTCGCGCTCGCTCAGGTCGTGCAGGCGCGCTGTGAGGCTCTCGCTCTCGGCCTCCAGCCCGCGCACCAGTTCCTCCAGCTCCTGCTTCCGCAGGCGCCCGTCGCGGTTGTCCTTCAGCAGCTGCAGCAGTAGCTCCTGCGCCTCGGCCATGCCCCGGCTCTGCCCGCCGCCGCCGGACCCGCGTCACAATGGATGGAGCGCGGGGCGTTTCGGAACCGCTGCTCACGGGCAGCCATCGGACCGCGCAGGCCGGTGGGTGCTCGCACCTGAAGCAGAAGGCGAGGCTGGCTTGTTCCCGCTCGCTGCCGACGGCACTGCGGACTGAGAAGCCTCCTGTGGGAAAGAGATCAGGATCCGTAAACAGGTTCTTATCTTTGGACCCAATGATCCCACTCCTGGGAACTTAATCTAGGAAGAAAAAAATAAAATTCTTAAACCACAACACGTTAAGTGGGTTCACTCAGGTGGGTAGTTACAGTCATCACAAAGAGGACACCACTGTAGTTACTGAAATGATGTATTTTATGTGGCATACATAGAGATATGATGTCTAGTGAAAAAAAGAATATGATTTACTATGTATGCTGAAATAACTAAGATTGTAATGTACACGGATAAGATCTTTAAAGGAAACAAGAGAAAGACAAGCTATTTCATTGGTGAAATTGCAGGTAAACTTGTCCTTTTAAAGTCGGCTTTCATTTGGCCAATTTAGACTATGAAGCTGGATGCAAAAGACCTAAATAATTAGCTGACCAAATCCAAAGGGGTACATTGAAAAAAAAAAGGTACATGAAACCAAGAAGACTTTATTCCAGAGATTGTTCAAGATCAAAAAATTGACGTCATTCACCACATGGATAAAAGAGGGAGAACACCAGCTTCAGTAGAGCATTTCAGTAGGAGCAGCACGCGGGATAGAGCTCCTCATCTGTGGAAAATTTAAAGAGGGATCGAAAGGGACTCTAAACTGATGAAAGCTGCTTAGTAAACACACTCCTTAGGGAGGCAGTATTAGCAGTCTTCCCGTTAAGATTTTAAGAGACAAGAATGACCCTCCTGCTCAGGTCTAACAGTGCTGGAGGACCTACAAGGAAGCAAGAAAAAGAAATAGGAAAGTCTGAGGAGTCAGCAGATACAGCTGGGTGCCTACCATAAAGCTGTCCCTCCTGCACTGCTGGTGGGAATGTAAATTAGTGCAGCCATTTTGGAGAACAGGACGGAGGTTCCTCGTGAAACTAAAGATAGAGTTGCCGGGACTTCCCTGGTGGCACAGTGGTTAAGAATCCGCCTGCCGGGCTTCCCTGGTGGCGCAGTGGTTGAGAGTCCGCCTGCCGATGCAGGGAACACAGGTTCGTGCCCCGGTCTGGGAAGATCCCACATGCCGCGGAGCGGCTGGGCCCGTGAGCCATGGCCGCTGAGCCTGTGCGTCCGGAGCCTGTGCCCCACAACGGGAGAGGCCACAACAGTGAGAGGCCCGCGTACCGCTAAAAAAAAAAGAAAAAGAAAAAAAGAACCCGCCTGCCAATGCATGGGACATGGGTTTGAGCCCTGGTCCGGGAAGATCCCACATGCTGCGGAGCAACTAAGCCCGTGCACCACAACTACTGAATATGCGCTCTAGAGCCTGCAAGCCACAACTACTGAAGCCTGCACGCCTAGAACCCGTGCTCCACAACAAGAGAAGTCGCGGCAATGAGAAGCCCGCACACCACAATGAAGAGTAGCCCCCAGTCGCCTCAACTAGAGAAAGCCCACGTGCAGCAGCAAAGACCCAACGCAACCAAAAATAAATTAAAAAAAAAAAAAAAGAGTTGCCATATGATCCAACAGCCCCGCTCCTGGGCATATATCCAGACAAAACTCTAATTCGAAAAGATACATGCACCCCAATGTTCATTGCAGCATTACTTACAACAGCCAAGACATGGAAACAACTGACAGATGACCAGATAAAGAAGATGTGGTATATATACAACAGAATACTACTCAACCATCAAAAAGAATGAAATAATGCCATTTGCAGCAACATGGATGGACATAGAGATGATCATACTAAGTGAAATAAGTCAGAAAGAAAAAGACAAATACCATATGATATCACTTATATGTGGAATCTAAAATATGACACAAATGAACTTACCTATGAAACAGAAATAGAGTCACAGACATAGAGAACAGACTTGTGGTTGCCAAGGGGGAGGGGAATGGGGGAGGGATGGATTGGGAGTTTGGGATTAGCAGATGCAAACTATTTTATATAGGATGGATAAACAACAAGGTCCTACTGTATAGCACAGGGAACTATATTCAATATCCTGTGATAAACCGTAATGGAAAAGAAAAAAATAAAAAGGTGCTGGTGTGAGTGCCCCACATCCCCCTCCAGCTCTGCGGCTTGGTTTCTCCACCTGTAAAGTGGGGCTGTTACCAAACTCCCTCATAGAGCCAGGGGGCCAGTGACTCACACCACATGGCTGAGGCTCTGAGCCTGGCACCATCACTGGCTCCAGCGTTGGACGTCCAGCCCCAGAAGGTGGCGCCGAGCTCCTGAAAGTCTGGTCCCGACTGAGATGTGAACCCTGCGAAGCACCATCTCATTGATAATTTTTGTATCGATTACATATGAAATACTGTGAATATACTGGGCTTAATGACACACTAGAATCTGGCCCACTTGTTTCTCTTTCCAGTTTCCCGTGGCTCCTGGAACACAAGCTCCAGTCCCGTGGGACAGCTCTGCACTCCCGGGGGACCCTCCATCCCCTCACAGCGTCCCCATGACCACACCGCGCCCACTGCCTAGGCGTCCTGATCCCGGTTTACGTGGGGAAGCTCAGTGACGACAGGTCACCAGGCAGTGGCAGCTCAGGTGCCCTGTCCCCGCGAGAAGCTGGGCCTGCATCCAGCCCTCACGGCGGTGACATTGGCCACCCCCTGGGTTGCTGTTCTGCAGACTCAGAGGGTGAGCCGAGGGGCGCTTTGACCCCTCCCCGCCCCTGGTCTTTAGGAGGAAACTCTGCAGGGAAAGCCTGGGTCTGAGGAAGCCTCCGGTGAAACCCAAGCCACTTCCCTGGCGGTGGGGGCGACAGGAGCCATGGAAACAGACCCCCGGCTGTGGTGCCCCTGCCCTTTGCTCCCACTGGACCTGGTGGAAGCACCTGCCTATCTTCCCACCCAGCCTGCTGGCCCTGCTCTGCCCCTCCCCCAGGACTCAGGTTCAAGGTCCTCTTCTCCGGGCCTCCCTCCCCACACACGCCCTCACCGAGGGGCACAGCCCAGGAAAGTGCAGGGCCCCCAACCCTGTCTTCAGGGCTGAATGCAGTGGTTGCACACTCAGTGCATGGTCGGGTGAGGACATCTGCGTGGTGCCAGGAGCTCAATAAATGTCTGTCCAATCAGAGAAAGAATAGTTATAAAATCCATGCCTGTTGCGCACAGTCCCTTTTTTTTGTATTTGAAACTTGTATTTTTTGCCTGATAAGAGAAAAAAGGGGAATTCCCTGATGGTCCAGTGGTTAGGACTCTGCGCATTTACTGCCGAGGGCATGGGTCCGATCCCTGCTCCAGGAAATAAGATCCTGCAAGCCTAGCTACACGGCCAAAATAAATAGAAAAAAGATTCCCGTAAACCACAACGTATCAAATAATGGCTCAATGGCACAGAGTACCCCCAATGTGGGCCCGCCTGCCAGCCCCCCACTGTCTCCCACGCCAGCCACAGGGAAGCCACCTCAGTCCCATAAACAGACCACGTGCTCTGATGCCTCCACACTTTGCATGGACTCTTCCCCACCCGTGGGGCGGCCCTGCCTGAGCGCCTGGTGTCTGACCAGCTCCTCACAGCTCTTCACCAGCCTGTTTAATGGTTAGACGTTGAGTTACTGTGACGGCAGGTCAGGTGATGAGCTGTCTCATTTGCTGCCCCCACCTGCAGCCCCACCTCCTACCAAGGGCCGGAGGAGGCTGGTCAGCGGCTGCCTCCCCCGCCCTGCTCTTGAAGACTGAGGTCTTCATCCCTGTCAGCAGACAGGCAGTGTGGGGACAGGAAGAGGAATTCTTGGGGGGTGCACTGACGGCCACTGGCATGAGCTCTGCCCACATCCTGGGAGGCACCCCAGGGCCGAGGGATCACTGCCTGTAGCATCACAAAGTGGGCAGGTTCTGGGGATACCCCCGACTCCCCAGGGGGCACACTGCGAGGAGCGATGCCTCAGTGAGGAGCTTGTGACCCCAGCAGGTACCTGCTGAGGGCAGAGGTGGCCTGTGCCCCAAGGCAGGAGAGAGGGTGCCAATGGCGCCAACACGGACAGAGGGTCACTGGGGACCCCCACAGCCACCCGAGGCCGCACATGGCAGGTCTGTGTGCCCCGTGTGGGCTGAAGCGTGTCCCCCAGAATTCCTACGTTGAAGGCCTGCCCCAGCATCTCAGAATGTGACTGTGTCTGGAGATGGGTCTTTGGGTTGGACCCTAACCCAGTCTGACCAGGGTCCTTGTAAGGGGAAATCTAGCCACAGACACACAGAGGGACTAACAGATGGGGACACAGGGTGATGAGGGCATCTACGCGCCACGCAGAGGCCTCTGGAGAGAGACCACCTGGTCGACACCTGGGTCTCAGACTTCCGGTCCTCAGAACCGTGAGGAGTCAACCCCATGCTCTGCTCCCAGCCTGGGGTCCTTTGCTACATCGGCCAGATCCCCCACAGCCTGCTTTCCCCCGCTGTGAGGGAGTCCTGGGTGGCCCCTGAGGGCAGGGCAGTGGCGGGAGGGTCACCCGGCCCTTTAACCAGGGGTCAAGCCCAGACTGTCAACTGCATTTTTCAACTGTGGTATAGTTGACACATAACATTAGTTTCAGGAGCTCAACACGATGATTCCATCTTTATGGACATTGTGAAATGATCACCACAGTAAGTCCAGGTAACATCGTAAACCACAGTGACCAGAAAAAAATCTACCCTCAGCCGCGTTCCCAGGTGCCCCACGAGGCAGGGGGCCCCTCGGAATCAGCAGCAGCGACATCCTGCAGTGTGAAGACCTTTAACGACACGCTGCCCCACCCCCCACCCCACCCCCGGCTTCGGGGGGAGCCGTCCAAAAGCTTCCTCTCCATTTGCTGAACTCAGAAAAGGTCTTTCCAGAAGGTCTATGAAAACATTCCGCTTCGGGGCTGCCTCCTGCGTGAAGATGGGAGCAGCCTCCGGCTCACTCTCCTCGAACTTTCCTTTCTTCCCTCCCTCCGTCCCTTTCTTTGGACGCCAGGGCACCCAGAGCAGCTCTTTTCCTGCCCGACTCCTTTTCTTGGCTCAAACGACCTCCATCGCACAGCCCTACTCAGATGGTTTTCAGAAAGAGGCACATTTTAAAACCTTTATGAAAGGAAACAGTGGTGCCTACAACTCAACCCCATCCTTGACCTCCACCCACAGAATGACTCTGTAACCAGGCCCAACTCACTCAGGCTGTGATGGAGTAACCCCTCACCTCCCACCTCCTCCAATGATCCGCACTAAGAGGCGTGAGGCCTCGCCTTGGCGCCTCCGTCAAAAGCACCACGGCCAACTCTGCACACGGGGAAGTGGTGCTCATTCCCTCCATCCCACCTGCAAGACGAGTGCGATGAAACCCACACACCCTAGGTGACAGTTGGACTGGTTCCGAGTAGCTTTTTAGGGTCTCATTCTTAAATATGAACTGCCAAGACCACCCAACATTTGAGGAAAAGTCTTTAAAATTATAGAACAGGATAAAAACAAACCAAAAGTGGATCTAAAAGGGAACTAGATACAATGCAAGGAACAGTAGAAAGTGTCAAAAAATTACAGTTTCCTCAGAAAGAGATTACATCCAGGAAAAGAGAACAAAATGCAACAATCAAGGTACAAACAGAAGAAAGAAAATTTAAAATAATCGCTAACACAACAATTGTAAACCAACTATACCTCACCTAAAAAAAAAGTTGCTAAGATGCTTTAAAAATCAGTAAGAGTTTACTGAAGGGAATGAGCCTGCAGAGTAGAACCAACCCATCACCTGCCCAACGAACAGAAAACCGTCTAAATGGAGAGATGACACCAAAGCTTCCAGGGAGGAAATCAGGTCACACATAGGGGACTGGGCTTCTTCTCATGCTGGAAGGTAGAAGCCAGGGGAGCAACTCCTTCAAACTTCAGCAGGAAAATGACATCCAATCCACAGTTCTATACCCAGCCAAACTACCAATTCCGTGTCATTTAAAAGCATTTTCAACATTTTAAGTCTCAAGAAACCCACTTCCCATGTGTTCTTTTGTCAGGATGGTACTGGAGCAAATACGCTACCAAACAAGCGTGTCACCCAAGAAAAGAACACACAGAAGCCAGAAAACAGGACTTCTGTTGCAGGACAAAAAGGCAGGACGCCAGCCCAATCTGTGCAGAACAGTAGGCGTCAGAACAGACAGTGTCTGATTCTGTGGAAAACTGTACCGGGAGGCATTTCACAGAGTCAAAGGGTGGAGAAAGAAGCTCAGATCAAACCGAGCAATTAAAAAGATAAGATCGTTATTAAACCTCAAGAAAAATAAGAAGGGCCAATACACTAGTTGGCCCAGCAATAAACAAATGTACATGGTGATAACCATTATGGCTTGGCCAGTTGCACACTGCACCAGGGTTTGTAAATGCAATTGAACGGGACATGGCCACACCCGTCTGCTTACACCCTTTTTGGCTGCTTTTGCTCTGTGACTGCAGAGGTGAGTCACCACAGAGACTGAATGGCCCACTTACTATCTGGCAACCTTACAGAAAAAGTTTGCCAAGCCCTAGATCACAGGAAATGTCCGATAACTATTTGCAGGGGTAGGAGGGAAGGGGAAGAGGGTAGAGATGAACTGAAATGATCACCTGCTGTGAGGCTGGACTCTGGTTGCCTGCACGATGTGGGGATGGGCTGGGAAGATGAGAAACCATTTTTTGTTTTAAGCCTTTTTAAGAGCCATTTGATAGTTCAAACTATGTTTGAGTATTGCTTTGATATACCAAAAAAAAAAAAGAATTTTAAAACAATTGAACAGAACTTACTGAGATTTAGAGCAGCAAAGCCCATGTTCTTCTGGGGGCTCGCCTGCTGCAGCCCTGTAGCTGCCTGAATGCCTGCAGTACATGGAGTCTGAGGGCTGAGCTGGCTGACCACACTCCCAGGCCCAGCCCACTCCTCCTCCTGGGTCTTCACTCAGTCTGGTACCCCCACCCTGGTTCAGC
Source organism: Neophocaena asiaeorientalis asiaeorientalis (assembly GCF_003031525.2). NCBI lineage: Eukaryota > Metazoa > Chordata > Mammalia > Artiodactyla > Phocoenidae > Neophocaena > Neophocaena asiaeorientalis. The sequence continues at coordinate 7,272,720 of NW_020175053.1, forward strand.
AGGGACAGTCCTCCAGGGAATAGGGTCTACTGTCCCCGACCCTAGAGACTAAGATTATCCCCCTTCCCGGCTCCCACCCACCCCACCCCAAGACCAAGCGGCAGGTGGGGGGAATATTGCAGTAATGAGCACCCCCTGCCCCAGTCCAATCCTGCTGTTCCAATGCATGGTCCTGGGCATGGGCCAGACCTCCTCTCACCCAGGCTACCGGGTCCACACCCCACCCACACACCCCCTGCTTCCCAAACTGCCTC
>NW_020175053.1:7273081-7281877 GCF_003031525.2 Neophocaena asiaeorientalis asiaeorientalis
TTCTCCTCCTTCCCGGCTCCCACCCACCCCACCCCAAGACCAAGCGGCAGGTGGGGGGAATATTGCAGTAATGAGCACCCCCTGCCCCAGTCCAATCCTGCTGTTCCAATGCATGGTCCTGGGCATGGGCCAGACCTCCTCTCACCCAGGCTACCGGGTCCACACCCCACCCACACACCCCCTGCTTCCCAAACTGCCTCGGCCAGCTTTGGCCAACAATGCCAGAAAGGATGCTGACCCAACTGCCAACTCCAGACGCACACATGCCACCGAGGGCCTAGGCCCCTCTGAAACCCACCCTTAGGCCTGAGGCAGGAAGATGTCCACCCCAACTCCCACCTTCCCAGGTCCTGGAAGCACTGGACAGAGAAAGGAAAGCAGTTTCTCATTTAGCAAGAGAACAGCCAGAGAACAGAGGCCTCACACAAGTTTTCAATCAAGCTTTTAATGAAAAGATCATAAAATAACAGTTTCTCATCACTGTACATTAAGACTGCACGCTTCTGAATGGAGAGATCGGTGAACTGCTTTACTATGACACTTGAGGGTTGCATACCTGCAGCTCTGACCTGAATTTATCCAAATTCTCGAGGGAAGTGAACTCAGTGTGATGACTGACAGTGGCGGTGGCCAGTACAGGAGTGCGATCGTGGTCCCCCCTTCCGGGGAAGGGCGCGTATAGCAGGACATGATCCCTCTTCCAGTTCCCATTAAACAAAACAGCTATAACCCCATCCCTCCCCTCCCCCTCGAGGTATTTGTGAATGGGCCAGTGCCCAACCTGGGGTCCCTCAACGGGGGAGGGGGAAAGCAAGTGATGGGTGGGGGACAGAGAGGTTCCCCTCAGCACCTGGCCCCACAGGGCCCCGCCAAGTGGAGGGGGGGAGCCCTGGGGATCCTCTCTGCCCTGAGTGAGGTCTGTTATGCAGCATATTTGAGGTCAATAAATTACAGCAATAAATAGCAAGGTGAGGTAGGGGGAGGGGTTCCCGGTAGAAAATTAAAGTGGGGTGACAAGCCCGGTGGGGGATGGGTGGTCCTAGGCAGGGGGTCCCAGGCAGCCTCAATTCCCACAGCGTACACCCACCCCGATTTGGAATGTCAGACTGAGGCTCTGGTCAGGCCCGGCTCCACAACCCCTTCCTGGCATCGGGTTCACAGGTTCAATGATGCCCAACCTGGCTCTGGGGAATAGCGAGGGCCTTGGTCCCTGCAGGGGGCCGGTAGGGCTGGGATCCCTGGTCTGTTCTGAGGCCTGACGCCTCTGCTTTCGCCCCCACAAGCCAAGGGGACGGGACGGATGCGGCCGCCTCTGCCCTGATCCCTGCCCTCCCGGCTGCCCAGGCCTCACCCTGACTCAGGACAGCCGCGGGGAGGGCGGCTGGGGTCCGCCTGCCCAGCCAGCCCGCCCCGATCGCACTCCTGCACACAGCCAGTCCAGTGAATACTGACAGGTGGGTGTGGGGGCGGGGGGCGGCGGACAGCCCAGAGCCCCCAAGTGGCGACCAACAGTAACACACACGGGTGTGTGAGGTTCTGAAAGTCCGTCTGGGTCCAGATTGTTCGTTTCACAGGCTGAGGTGTATGGCTATGCTGCAAGTCTCTGAGATTCGTATTTGCTTAAAGGTTCATCTTTTCTTCTTTACCTTTTTTGCAATCCTGGAGGAGCCCCGGTGGTGGGCTCGGTCTGGCGGGAGCGTGCGGTGGTGGAGCCGTCTACCGCTCACTCGCCCCAAGTCTGAGAAATAAATACATTCATCACTGCACAAACATATTGATACAAAAACAACACTGTTCAGAGTGTTTGCACCGTCTGTGTAGGTAAGGACCGGCCCAGTGAGCCCCTCCCACTGCCGGGGTGGAGGTGGGGGTCCCCAGGGGGCGGGGACCCGCTGGAGTCCACGGAGCTGTGCAAAGGTCCTGGCTTTTTGGCTTGAGAGGGACCCTCACATCAACCCACCCAAGGGTTGCAGGCAGAGCAGCGGGATGGGGGCGCACCTCCATCCCAGGGCCCAAGCCCAGGCTCAGGTCCTGTGGCCAGAACTGACAGCCACCCCTGCTGTGCTAGCTGGCAGGACCACCACAGTCTAGCCAGGAGGCCTGGGGGGGCGGGTCAGCACGGGCCCAAGCTCTTTGGTGCCAGCTGGGCTGGGAGAGGCCCGGGCTGGGAGGAGGGCTCAGGGGCCTCCACGCCTGCCCCGGCCCCACGGCGGCCCCTCTGCCCGTGAGCCATTCCAGGGCCTACTCAGAAGGGGCTCCGGCGGAAGGTGGGGTTCACTGGGACTGGCCTTTTATCTGCTGAGGTCTGAAACTGTAAAAGTTTATGTAAACAATGAGATAAATATATTAGTATCTTTTTTCTGAGCCCATTGAGGTTCCATACGCATTCAAAATGTGCTTTGGTTTAAAAAATAGGTTTTGTGAATTTGGATGTGAGCTTTTTTTCTTTTTTTTTTGTTGTTGTTTATCCTCTTTCCTACATGACATCTGCTATTTTCTGTTTCCTGTTTCTCCGAAACATTCAGGAATTAAGTGACTAAAGCAGAGAACTGTAAGCCGCCCTTGGCCTCCAACAGCCTAATCTCCTGGTGAGGCTCTAACACACATCCATGCACACACTCACAAGCACACATTCCACATGAAACCAAAGGAAAAGTAAAACAAAACCAAGTGTCGTGTTAACCCTGCCCGCCCCACAAACCCTTAAAGTCTTAAATAGGAAACTAGTGTTTCGCTTTCTTGTTAAAATACAGAGAAGGCTCGATATATGATACAATACTCAGGTGGGTACAATACTACGTCGCAGGAAGGTCGTCGAGTGAGGGCCTCTGCGCCCAGTCCCTGAAGCTCTGCCATGAACCACCTGCTTCACCGGGGGCCACGCCCAGGTAGCTCCCGCTACAGACTTCTGTCGTGTGGCTTAAGTGCTGACGGAGTAGGGGGGTCGGGAGAGCAGAGGCGCTGGAGGGGCCCCCGCCTGACTTGCTGGAACACAAGTCCCCAGAGGGGAGAGGAGCAGCCCGAGGCCGGGGGTACCCCAAGGGCTCAGCAGGGCCCCACGTGGCCTGCGTGCCCCCATTCCCAACACCCACCACTCGGGTCCCTGAACTCAGGCTCTGGTTTCAGCTGGAGGGTCTCTGGAGGGGTGGAGGGTGGGGGTAGGGGATGACTCCGGAATTTTTTGGTCTGAACTTAAAGTAGAAAAAAGAAAAAGAAATGAAAACATGAAGCAAAATGAAAAAGATAAAGCTGCTGGTCCAGCCCTGTGGCTGCAGTAGGCTGAGGACAGTGGTGCCGACCTCTCAACCTTGGCCTGGCCTTGTGAGCATGGCTCTAGGCCCATGGAGGTGTCTGAGGCTGGTGGAGAGCCCAAGGCGAGAGGTGAGGGTAGGGTGGGATTCAGAGCTGAGCCCATGGGTGGCAGCCAGCCTCTCCCCAGACCGCCCAGAGATGCCAAAGCAGAACAGGTCCCCACCCTGCCAGGGGGGTGGGAGAAAATATACACATCCCTGTGGTCAGCCCCTCTGCACTGGTCAGGTAGGGGCTGTTGCTCTCCCGAGGTCAGGCTCTTGCAGGCCCAGGGGACAGGATGGGGGGGGCTCACTTCCGCCCCATCCTGGCCTGGCCGGGAGCCTCCAGGAACTTGTCCCACTGTGTGGCTCCTGTCTCCCGGCACCTGGTCCTGTGCTGGGGTCTCCCCAGGGGCTGGAGCACCTATACCCCCACTCGGGCCCAGATGAGAGGCAGCTCGGGCTCCCTGACGCCCAGCAGCACACTCAGAACACCTTCAGGGTGGCCACGTGGCCACACGCGCACAGAGGAAGTACAGGTGCCCCTTCTGAGAGGGGGCACAGGCGGGGGGCCCAGGAGGGCGACAGAAGGAAAACACAAGCGTCACGGCCACAACTGCCATCACCAACCAACGTTCTGTTCTCACAAATTCAAGAGGTAGCAAAAGGTCAGAAGTCTCTCCACCTTGATGGGCAAGGAAGGAAGGAAACGCGACATGAGTCCACACGTACCGCGCACACCACACACACGGAGAAAATGGAAACGCGTACCAACGTCCTGGCACCGCGGCCAGCCTCCCCCCGCCCCCCACCAACCCCAGACCTTCCAGTTCCAACATTCACATACACGTTACACGGGGTTTTCTCTTAATAAAAAACAAGTACCTCTAAACAAAGAATATTCCTCAGAAACTATGGGAAAAGCACTCTCTCTCCTGAGGCAGCCGAGGCAGGGCTCGGGGCCCAGGGAAGCCTTTGGCCAAGAAGGGCTTCTGGGGCCTGGAGGGTGGGCGCCCAGCCCACAGTCGGGCAGGGGGGGTGGCTGCCCCGGTACATTCAGTCTGCAGACCCAGGCTCAGCCCCGAGGGGCCGGAAGGAAAATAAACTCTTGTTGGTTTTGGTTTAAAAAACAATTCAAAAAGAAAAAAGGAACAGATCAGTAGGAATAACAGCCACACAGGCCCAGAGGGCTCTTTAGCTGTGGAGAGGTAGGCGGTGGGGGCCCCTGACTGTCCCAGCACCAGTGAGCGGTGACCCCTGGCTCGAGAAGGGAGGGCGCTGTCCCCTCCCTCTGGCACCGCTCCCCGCAGAGCCAGGCTGGCAGCACAGACACCCCGGCCACGGCAGCCCTGCTCCCCGCAGCATGGAGGGAGGCCCCCCTCCCCCTGCTCCAACACAGCCTGCGGGACACCCCCCGTGACCCACTCCCGCGGGCCCCGCCATGGCCCTCACGGGGAACTGGGCCGGGCAGGATCAGGAGGCAGACAGTGCAGCAGCCACATGCACTCGGGCTGGGTGCTGGCTGCCCGCTTCTCCCCTTGGTACAGACTGTGGATTAAAGCTCTGGGGGGCGGGGGGGGGAGCTGCACCAGGAACTGCCCCACACCCGGGGCCTGGCCACTGTGCCCCTGCTTTCCTGGGCGCCCGCAGGCCAACAAGGGTCTTTGGCTTCTAGGAGGGGGAGGTGTGCATGCGCAGGTGGCTGATGAGGTTGCGCTGCTGCGTAAACTTGCCCCCGCACAGCTGGCACTCGTAGGGCTTCTCGCCCGAGTGCACGCGCATGTGCTCAGTGAGGCGGTACTGGCGGGTGAAGCGCATGCCGCACTCGTCACAGGCAAAGGGCTTCAGGCCCAGGTGGCTGCGCATGTGGCGCGTCATGGTGCCGCGCTGCGTGAACATCTTGCCACAGATGTTGCAGGGGAAGGGCCGTGTCAGCCAGTGAGTCTTCTCGTGCTGCCGCAGAGTGGCCGGGTCCTTGTAGGTCTTCTCGCAGACCGAGCACTTGAAGGGCCGGGGCTCGGCTGCGTAGGCCGCGCTGGGCGCTGACAGGTCCTCGGCCTCCTCCTCGGCGCCCCCGCTGCCTGTCTCATAGGCACCCTCCTCCTTGATGAAGAGCTCCTCCTCCGTGTGCGTCTCCACGTGCGCGTTGAGCTGCTCGGAGCTGGGGAAGCCCTTGGCGCAGGGGATGCACACATATAGGTTGTCCCCATAGGACACCGTCTCATAGCCCTCCTGCCGGTACATGTAGTGGGCGCCGGCATGGCCGCTGCCGCCCTCGCTCCCGCTTTGCCCACTGTCCTCACTCCCATCCTTGCCGTTCTCCTCCTCCTCCTTGCAGGGGTATGAGGGCTCCCCGTAGGGCCCGCCCGCCACCGCATTGCTGGCCAGGATGCCGTTGGGAACCCTGTCCCCAAGCCCTTCGGCCTCCTCCTCTGGGCAGGGACCCTTCGGCGCTGCTTCCCTCCGCTCAAAGGGGGAGGCGGCCACGGGCTCCTTCTTGGCCCACTCCTTCTTGCGGGCTGAGTGCCGGAGGCTCTTGCGGGGGGGCTGCCCGCCCGGCCCCTCCAATAGGCTCAGGGGGTTGTCCTCGGCCCCCTCCAGATCCATGGGCTCACTGGGGTTGCCCCCCAGCTCGGCGTAAGAGGCACTGTTGGCGACGGGAGGGGCGGAGGCCGAGAGGGGTGAGCCTTGCTGACTGTCGCTCAGCTGGGCTGGGTCGTAGCCCCCACCACTGCCATTGGTGCTGCAGCCACCCAGGCCGGCCTCCCCGCTGGCTGGACAGACTGGCCGACCCAGGCCGTGCACGCTCTCCTGGCTGGAGCCGCCCAGGAAGAGCTCCTCATCAGAGCCTTTGGCCTGGGGGAGCTCCTGGGGGGTGTGGGCCCCCTTGCGCCCGTCCACGAGCCCTGGATATCGGGCCTGGATGACAGAGGCCGTGGACAGCCGCTGGCCGCGGGGTGGCCTCCCCAGGCCGGCCCCACCCCGCCCGGAGCCAAAGGGTTTGCCAGCTCTCTTGAGTTTGCGCCGGCAGAGGGCTGCCAACTCGGGCAGCTGGAGGTAGCTGGCGGCGGTAAGGAGCGTGCTGAAGTTGGGCTCGGCTGGCTGGTCACTGGGCAGCAGCTTGCCGGTGTAGATGAAGTCCAGGATCTGCTGGAACACCGTGGAGCTGACCATGTCCGTGTCCAGGTTGATGAGGTTGTCGTGCAGGACCAGGGACTTGAAGTAGATGCTGCTGGCGGCCAGCACGTTCTTGTGGGCCCGGAAGATGGAGTTCTCCACCATGATGATGACGTCACACAGGAAGCCCTTGGTCCGCTGCTGGTTCAGCTGCAGCAGGAGCTGCTTCGAGTGGCTGGGCAGTTCCATGTCGGGCCCCATGTCCCCACGCCCTGCCCACACGCACCACCTGCGGGCAAGAACAGGTACGCGTGCGCATCAGCGGGGGACCCTCCTGGGGTCCGGCACCTGGGCAGGGAACTCATGCCACCCAGGCTGCCTGAGAAGGGGGGCGGCACCAGCCCATCTGCAGACTTGAAAACACAGAGGACAATGAAGGGCACATGGTGGCAGGCAACCAAACTGGGATTTGAACTTGGCCCAAGGTATCATCTCCTCACTAAAGGAAGCCAACCACGTGCCCAGATGGGACCCAAAGGTCTTTGGCCCGTCTTTGGCCTCATAGACCCAAAGGCAGGGGTCTATGAGGTGCTGGGTGGCTGGACTTCTCACGTGGGCATGCAGCTTCCCAGCTTTCGAGACAAGCCAGAAATCCAGGTTTTCAGGTGAAATCACCCCATGCAAAATGAAGGTTCTTTTTCCTTAAATACCACGTGGGCCAGGTCAAACATGCAGCCTCTGGTCTGTGACCTCTGCTCTAGCCTGGGTCTCTCTCCAACAACCCTAGAGGCTTCCCAAACTCTGAGGTCTACCAGCATCACGTGACACTGCAGCCCAGCTGCCACCCCCACCGCACAAGGCCTTGCCCCACCACAGGCACTGAGCACCCATCCCCCCTACCCCCTGCCTGGGCCTCCAGGTGCCGAGAAGGAAAGGCAGCCTGGCCAAGCCCTGGCACCGCTGGGCCCCAGGGACTTTCTGGGCAGGGCAGGCAGTGCTGTCTGAGCCTGAGAAACTCGCCAGACTGGCACAGATGCTAACTGATGTCACTGAGGAAAACACATGCAGAGGAATTCTGTGGTGGCTGCGTGGCAGTGTGCACAGGGGTCTCTGGGAGCAGCGTGCCCCAACCATGCACCCACCCCACTGGGCAGCAGGGCCACAGCGCACGGCCGTGGCTCCCCACCCCTCCAGCCACTCGGAAGCTCGTGCCCTCCCACAGGTGCTTTGAGCCGTGAGGCCGACAAGGGGCTTTCATGTCCTTCTGCTCACGGCCCAACCTCGGAGAGGAATTGACTGCTCTGAGCCTCCCCCACCTGGGATCAGCTCCTACCAGGCGCCCAGCCCTGCCTCCCTCAGGACAGAGCCCGGAGGGGTTGCACCCACCTGCCTTCCTCCCACTGGTCCGTACCTGCCCTTGTTTGCAAAGACAGAGGAAAACCCCCCATGATCCTGTGTACCCCAAGGAAGACTTTGAGCACCCAATGACCCCGTGGGCCGGCACTCAGGGCCTGACAGCAGGAGGCAGCAAGCACCTCAGGCCAGCTCGGCCTTGTCAGCCTGTTCAGAAGCTGGAGCCCAGATCGCGCAGAAACCAGCCCTCCGCCACTCCCTGCCCCCAGAGCCAGCCAGGCAGGGACAAAGAGCCCAAGGCGCGGCCTCCACACTGGCCTAGACACCTAGCCCCAGCACCCAGGACAACTGGCAAGGGGACTAGCCGAGGGCAGGAGGTCCTGGCCTCCGAGAGCCAGTGAGTCCACAGCAGCCCTCCTCCCCAAGCCCCAGCCTCCCCTCTATGCTGCCAGCGCTGCCCGCACACAAAGGACTGCAGGCCAGGACACAGGCTGAGAGCTGCAGGCTGCCCAGAGTCCCAAGGAGGAGGAGCAAACATCCTCCCTCTGCCGCCCCCGCCCCCAGCTCCCCCTCCCTGACCTACCGGAGTGCCAGGGGCCCAGAAACCATGTGAGCAGCAGCCAGCGGGGGTGGCCTCCTTGAGCGCGTGGCCTCCCTGGGGGTGCATCAATGCCTGGTCACCTGGGGAAGGGAAGACAGACAGACATGGTCACCCACAAAGGCATCAGCAAGGGGAGGGGGGAGGTGCTGGGGGACCTCGCTCCCAGGAAGGTCTGGGGGTCTCTCTGGCTGGGACGCCCAGACAGCTGGGCAAGAGACAGTGGTCATAGTGCCCACAGTCAGTCCCCGTGGTAGGAAGAAAGCAAATTTGGGGAGCTCGCCTGCACCCTCTTCCCACCCACCCCCACAGATTTAGGATACTGCAAGGGCCACCTAGATCTGGGGGGCTGGTGGCAGGCACACAATTCCCGGAGGGCGGGCAGGCGTGGTGGCAGGAGGCCTGGGCAAGGCCCTTTCCAGGCTGGCCACATTTACA
>NW_020175053.1:7282030-7291586 GCF_003031525.2 Neophocaena asiaeorientalis asiaeorientalis
CAGCCTGACCACATGGCGTTTGCAGGCTCGCCCTTTCAATACCAGCCCGCCAAGGCCACTGGCAGCTGCTGCCAGATGTGGGTGGGCTCCACCTGCCCCCCCCTCCGCCAGAGCTTTGGGTCCTGCGGGAGGGGGTCCTGAGGCTCCAGCTCCTTGTCCCCCACTCCAACAGGCCTGGGCGCCCTTGGAATGGAGCCAGGGGTGGGGGAGGAGGCCTGCAGCAGCCCAGAGCCCATCCCTGCCTGCCCTTCCCCCGCCCCCAGGGCCAGGGAGGCTCAGCAGGTCCCTCAGGAATGTGACCAGACCCGGGGTGCAGGGTGGCCGGGAGGCCTCGGCTCCAGCCTGCCAGCTGTCTCTCGGCCCCAAGCACAGCTCCCCTCTTGCAGGGGTTGCTAGGGGGAGGGGGGCACGGTCAGCCCAGAGGGCAGGAGAACCAGCTCTGTAGGTCCAGCAGCCTGAGAGCGTCCACGTTTCCCCGAGGGCAGCCTGGGCCCCTCATCAGGCTCCCGGCCAAGAGAGGCCAGAGACGGAGCCAAACCCTGCCTGGGGAGGGGGGCGGAGACCACTGCAATGCCGCCGCCAGTGAGAGTAGCCCAGGAGAAAGAATGGGAAGCCATATCAGGAACCCCACCAGACCCAATGACAACCCAAGCCCCGCCCGGGCACAATGCCCACCACCTCAGCCTGGGCCGGACCCTGCAACTGGGGCTTCCTCGCCCTTGTTGGAGATCAGGTCGACCAGCCTGGTCACTGCAGCCTGGAAAAAGCCCAGCAACTGACCAAGTGACTGCCCTCGAGCCTGACCTACCCGCAGGGAGGCCCAGCAGGACCAGGCAGAGCAGGCTGTGCCCTCTGCCGGGCAGGGGTGGCGTTGGCGTCGCACAGAGCTGCCTGCTGGGAGTGCCCATCCACCAGGAAGCTGCCCCGCCTGCCAGGCACCCCAGGCTGGGCCGAGAGTGGGTCTACATCATGTCCATAAGCAGGGACACACCTCACCACAGGTGAGGGCCAAGACCCCTAGAAAGTGTTGCTCCTTCCCTCCCAGAGGCCTCTGCCCTCCGGCTCAACAGTGGGTGTGGGAGCAGCAAGCGCCCACCCTGGAGAGCCCACAGCAGCTGGGGAGAGAGGGCTAGAAATAGCACTGTGGGGCTGGCCAGGCAAGCTGGCAGCGGGATGCCCACTGGGTACGGGGCTGGTGCTCAGCCCTGGCAGGAGCCCACCATGGGCTGGAATGAGGCTGCCGCCTGGCCCCAGCTCCTGGCATCCATCAGCCACCTGGCAGCAGGCCCAGCAGCGTGCCAATCAGCCCCAAGGATCCCATGCCCAGCGCAGCCACACTGCCCACCCGGAGCACTGGCTCCAGAATGCCCAGGATCTTGGGCAGTGGGACAGGTCAGTCAGATGGGTGCGTGGTTGTCCCCAGATGGGCTGACCCTGACCCCGGCAAGGAAGGGGGGAGGGGGCAGCTCTGCTCTCTTGTGAACAGAGGGGCCTGGATCACCTTCCCAGGTCTCTGTTCACAGGACGGCCAGCACCCACCTCCCCAACAGGGCTGCTACACGGTGACGCAAGACAGGTCCTGACTGAGATCTTATTTCCTCTTCTTCCCTCCAGGCTCAGGCCTCAGAAAAGCCAGGGAGGCTGGCCCCCGACCCCACACACACTGAGGACAGGCCCGGGGCCTACAGAGCACGTGCCCAAGGCCAGGTCCCTACAGCTGCACAGGGATCCCAGGCAAGACAAGGCCCCACCCATGTCAGGTGGTCTACATGGGCTCAGGGCTCGTGGGGAGGTCTCCCCTCCTGGAACCCACAGAGGGCAGGAAGCCATGAGAGGAGGTCTCCACATGAAAGTGGCCCTTGTTTAAGCAGGAAGCCAAGGAAAATGGCTCCAACCCCAATTCCAACAGGAGCCAATCCAACTTAGCCTGGACACCCACTGAGCCCAGAGCCTGGGCGCCAGGAAGCCTGGGCCCTCAGGCTGCTCCATCCTTTAGCCTTCAGGTGGAACCCCCCTGGGGAACAGGCAGGCAGCCCTGCCTCCCTGGAGCCTGGCGGCAGGCACCCCTCCCTTCTGGAGACAGAGGGCATCCCATGCCTACCTCCAGCCCACAAGGGGGGCCCAAGCTCAGGGTGTGGTTTCACCCTTGGGCGATGCTCCCAGGAGACTGTGGGCCCCTCTCTGCAATGTCCTATCTCCCTAGGCAAGAAAGAGCGCCCAAAGAAGCCCCGCGCACCCTGGCTGAAATGACTCGCCCCGCCCATACCCAGCCAGGATGGAGGGTCCTGGAGAGAAGGGTGAAGACAGGAAAAAGGGGCCCCCACGCCTCTTTGGGCAGGTCTCGTCACCCAGGTCCCCGGGAACCCTGACCCCTCCTCCCTCCCCAGAGCACATTTTCCGCAGGAAGCCCAGAGCTATGCTGGGTCCCCCCCGGAAAAGTTCGCTCCCGGCCCAGCCCAAAGCACCCAATGGGAGGCTATTCTTGCTCCTTAACCACCTTCTGGCCAAAGAACAACAGCCAGAAGTCACAGAAGAACACAGGACTCTTCCAGCTGAGAGCTGGGGGGGGGGCTGCCCAGCACCCACCGAGGGCTCCACTGGCGGTGGGAGTCACAAGGACACCAGGCCACCGCCACACCCCCAGGGGCTTAAGCACATCTGACCTTGTCATTGAGGGCCTCAGACACTCGTATCCACTGCCCCCACAACTCTGGGCCCAGCCGACCCCTGCTGTGGCCACCTGGTGCTCCAGGTGTGGCCCAGACAGGTGTGAGCACTGCCCCTCCCTGCAGGCCCGGCCCCTCCCAGGCTGCAGGAGGGCAGCTGGAGGGCAGAGCAAGAAGGCCTGGAAGGTCCCAGCACCCAGGATCCAGAAGAGCCTAAGGCCCAGCCCCCAACCCACCCCCCCAGCCCCAGGTCCTCCTCACCCCATACCAGGTGGAGGGCACCCTGCCTGTGGGGAAGCCTCAGAGGTGTTCTCTCCACCTCCAGTGCCAGATAAGAAGACAGGTTCTGGGGGTTAAGCAACTTGCCCAAGGTCACAGGAGCAAGCAGGTGGCAGAGCCTGACTCCAGACTTTCCTACCCTGAGGTCAGACACCTGCACCTCCTTCTCCCAGGGGCAGGGCAGGGGAGCCAGGAGGAGGGCCTCGGCCTGCAGCTCCCCCTCATCTCCCCCTCCCACAGCCTACCTCACAGCAGGCCTCACCTGGGCTACACCACCCAGGGGCAGGCCTACTCTTGGGGACCTAGGCTGTGCCCTCTCTGGCCTGCCCCTCCAGACATGGGTTGGTGGTGGGTGGGACCCACTGCTCTGGGCAAGCCCAGCGGGTAATCTGGCCCAGACCTGGATGCCTGCCAGCAGCTCCTGGCTCGTCTCCCAGACCATCCTCCTGGAAAGCAACGGGCTCCACGAATGCCAAGAGCCCTGCCCTCCTTCGGACAAGACTTCTACGAAATTAACACTCAGTTCCATCAGCACGCTGGTGACGTGGTGATCGGGGCCTGGGGCTGGGCTTCTCCCTCAGGTCCCTGAGCAGTGCGGGAGGTGGCATCCATCCACCCCAGCACGACCTCCCTGAGTCTGCCCCCAAATGCCTGCAGCCCCACCTTCCCACATGTGCACTCCCACCCAAGAGGCTCGTGGCACCACGAGGGGAGGCCTGGCGGGGCCACAACCACAAACCCCACTCTCCAGGGCTCCAGAGTGAACCTTGCACACTCATCTCACCCCTGGCCTACAACCCGCCCGTTACTCCCACTCCCAGGACAACCCGGGTACCTGCAGCTGGATTTCCCCTGCTGGCACTGGCACAGCTAGCTGGCTGGCACCGGGGAGGGTGCGGGGCAGGGTCACACTGGGAGGCCCCCAGCCTGCCTGAGTCTGGCCAAGAGTGTTGAGCCAGTGAGACAGGGGGTGAACTGGGGAGAGGCAGGTGAGAGTTGCCTGGAGCACATTCACTATTATGAAAACTTCCAGACTGTACCCACACTGCACTGCCCCCCATCCCCACCTGAAGGGGCCTGAGCTCTAGGTAAGAGGCTTGCTTGCAACAAAAGAACTAGAGCCTGGAGGCAGGGAGCCTGTGGGAAGCTGGCGGGGCGGCACGGCCAACAGGGAGCATCCCAATCAGGCAAGGAGCAAGGAGCTCCTGCTGCAGGGAGACAGGCCCTGGCAAGCTGGCTCCTGCGCCCCCAGCCCCACTTCCTACTTGTCCTGCTGGGTGTCCGGCACGGTCCAGGGACCAGTGGCAGCATCGCCCAGGGTTTTTGTTTCTTCTTTTAGTTTTTTTTTTTTTTTTTTTAATATTCGTTTATTTGGCCATGCCATGTGGCATGTGGGATCTTTGCTCCCCAACCAGGGATCGAACCTGCGCCCCTTGCACTGGTAGCACGGAGTCTTAACCGCTGGACCACCAGGGAAGGCCCTCGCCCAGGGTTTTGAGAAACGCAGACAGTCTGGCCTCACTCCAGACCTCAGAACCAGAACCTGCACGCACAATGGACTGTGGGTTACAAGCTTTCTACTCCCCAGAAAGCCCGAAGCTCGGCAGGTAGTAAATGCTCAGTGATGGGGGTCAAGAGGAAGGAGGCGGCCCCAGAACTTGAGAGATCGAGGTGGCACTCTGTTACTGCGGGCGTCTTAGAGGCAGGACAGTGGCCGCGGGCGGGCAAGGGGCTCTGGGCACGGGTGGCAGGCAGAGTGCAGGGAGCCTGGGCCACCCGCTGCAAGGAGTCACCGTCCCCCACCTACTCCGGGATACCTTTCAGGAGTCACAGAGCAGCAGCTGCCCAGCCCACGGCTCCTCCAGGACAGACTCCAACATCACAACTTCAAACCCAACCCTAGAAGCTCACTATGTCTTACACTAACTAAGGACTCTCAAGTATTTAAAAAACAAAATAAAAATACTCTGCATCTTCTATCATCATCCCTTCGTACCAGAAGACACTTCATAACTGAAAACCAAGAAGAACCACCTCAGGGTATAGGAGTCCTTCCCCGAGAAAGGGCAGCTGACCCATCCACCCACGCAGCCGTCGAGACTCCTGGTGGCCGGCACCCAGGCCCTGTGCCCTGCCTGTGATGGCCTGGCCCTGGAATCAGAAAAACAAAACCCAAACCGGATGCCAGATGGCAACGACGGGCTTCAACTAGCTGACCAGACACTGAAAGAGGTCATCGCAGGCAGAAAAGAGAACGGTCAGACTTTAAAAAGACCCAGACTGAAGACACACAAACCCTGGGTCCCAGAAGCCATGCAGGCGTGGAGCCCCTCCAGCAGTGGGCAGGCCCCAGGGCTCAGGCCAAGCCTCGCACTCGTGCCTTGCACGGGTCAAGAAGAGCTGACTGTCACCGTATCCCACGGCCTGGCTGCCTGCACGGGGAGCCTCCAGCAAGCGGCTGAGCAAAGCAGCCAGACCCGAAAGGGACAACACAGCCAGTTCTGGTCAAGGTGGAAAGCAGGGGTGGGTGAGGGGAGGGATTGGGGAGTGGAGGGGGCTTGAAGGACACACGAGGGCCTTCTGTTCCGGTGTTTTCTCTCAGGATGGATGCTGGATGCGTGTCCACCTGGGAAGAGTCCGTGGCGCTGTTGCTCACAACTGGGCACACTTCTTAGGTATGACTATGATGTACTTGGCTTCAACAGGTGCACAGAAATCTTCAGGAGGGGCAGCAGGGCCCGTTCCAGGCCTGATGAGCAAGCTGACCGAACCCCCAACTAATCACAACAATCCCCAGACAAGATGCAGCACCAACAGGACAGGAGGGAACCCTACAGTCCAGCCACGGACCCACAGGACACCTAATAAAGACCACCTTAAAACCTCTTATCGGGGCAGATCTGTGCCTGCCATCTGAAGGCAGCAACAACCTAATGACATTTTTAACCATCCTAGTGTCCAAGGAAGAGGGAAGGGGTCTTCAAATCCTGACAGGCATGCTTAGGAGAGGAGAGGACATTCCAAGTGCAGCCAGCAAGGCACCAACAACGGCCCCAGGAGCTCCAGGCTGGACAAGGCCCTCAGGGGTCGGGAGTCATACAGAAGGATCCCAGCCCTGAGTGAAGGACCAACCCCCAAGCCCAGGGCCTCTGACCAAGGACTCAAGGAGCTAAACCAAAGATCAAGGATCAGGTTGTTTTAGTCCAAAATGGAAAAAAAAAAAAAAAATCAAGTAGACACATCTTGGGCACCTACCAGTTTTTAAAAAGCCATTTTTAAGGAAAAAACTAGGGAACCGCTGTGGAAAACATTTCAACCTGTGGCTCTGTGCCTGAAACGCCTGCAGGATGGCACTTACAGAGAAGAAGTCTCACCTGTCCAGCAGGTAATGTGACGGGCCCAACAGAGGAGAGGCCGAGCTCAGAAAGGGAGTCAGACAGAGGGGCCCCCAGGACTCAAAGAAAAGTGCTCACAGAGCTTCTTCAGACAGCATCCCGGGGGCGCTTGGGAGGGCTGTTTGGCATTAAGGAACCCGGTTTAGAGACAGAAAAATAAACAGGCTCTTCTCTGCCTGAGGAAGCAGAGCTGGGGGAGGGGGGTGAAAGCCGGGCTACTCAGGCAGCAGCAAAAACAGAAACCCTGACATTGCCCCATGATGACATGTGGGGTCAGTGCCACCTTGGAACACGACAAGGGGGGGGCCGGGGCGCAGGAACCACAGTGATGCCCAGCACTTGGGTGAGGCTCAAAACCACGATGAGCGCCCAGCTCTATGTCCACAGAGAGCAAACCCGCTGTCCAAGAATGTGGACGAGTGCGGGGAACCGGCACACACTCGCAACAGTTAACCCCAAATTTGGAAAAGCAGTGACATTAGGGGCGGCCCAGGGAGCAGCCCGGGGCGTGGGGGCCATTTCTTACAGGGGTGGGGGGAAGGGTGCACGCCTCCCACTCTTCACAGCCAGATGTGTGCACACATAACTCACACCTTGTGGTTCATACTCATGACAACCCACAGCACAGCCCAGGTCCACAAGGAGCCAACGTGCTCGGTGCGGAGAGACTAGGGTATTCCCGATCCAGGGAGGGGTTGAGCACCCCCTCCCACCCCAGGGGACCCCCGCACGCAGCCACATGGCCGGGAACAGGGCAGCACCGTGTGAACCAGGGCTTCGGGGGCCAGTCCCACAGGACATGCCCAGAAAGTGTCACCCAGTCCCAAGAGAAAGCAGCAGAAGCCAGAGCCCCTGTACCTGGGGGAATCCTCCCGACGGGAGCCACTTTGAAGGACCGTACAAGTCCAGCATGTGATCCCGACCCCCACAGTCCCAGCTGTCAACCCTCAGTTCTCTCCTCAAACGCCAATCCCATCAAGTCACTCTCCTGCTTACAGCTCTCAATGGACTCCCAGGGCTTGGATAAAGTCCACACCTGGGCCAGCCCATGGAGGGCTTCCAGAGGACCAGGCCACCCCTCCACGCGGCCCCCACCAGTCAGGCCCGAGTGCCCCCTCCTCAGCGAAGCCACCCAGCACTTCTCCCCCCACCCAACGTCAGCATTAGCTGCCCAGCTGCCACCCAATAGGCTCCTGGGGCCAGGGACCTTGTGTCCCACTAGCCTGACGGCCACAGCTGCTCCTACCACGCAGCAGGCTCCCATGCAGGTTTGCTATGGGAGCAAATGCCAGAGGGGAGAGGCAGGGCTGAGGGGACAGGATGGGGTGGGGGGAGGGGAGGTGTAAAGGAGGATGCCACCCGCCCGCCGCCCCAGCCCTAGCCCACCGGGTCAGAAACTGTTGTCCACATTCTTGAAAACTAGGAAGGACCCCCAAAGAACTCTTGGTGGCTTGTATGCTACTGTTCTATTTACTGTGTTAGAAAAACTGGTAACTTAAAAAATATTTACTTGATTTAAAATTATCAACAATAAACCCATTTTATGTTAACATAAATGATGTTTTTATGGAGGAAAGAAACTATCCCAAAAGAAAAGAAAATCAACGAGAAGGGTGGCACTGTTTCACATTTTTGCAAATGTCTTTAACGCCTGGCTGAACAGATGTAGCTGGATCCTCACATCTGCCCAGCGTTCAGCCAGTGAGGATGCATGGTTCTGACTGAAGTCTGTGGAGAAATCCAACCTCACACAGACAGATGGGAGGGGTATTTTACCCTTTTCAGATAATGGTGGCTATTCTTCCTTGTTATTACACTTAAACTCAACAAGTGGTAGGTTCTTAAAAGGTGCAATGTAGACTCTGAAATTGTATCGGTGACTAATTCATATCTGGTTACACAAAAATCCAGTGGCCTACCCTGCACTCACATCCACCCAGGATTTTGCAACACTGAGCGCTAGTCATTCGGAAAACAGTGGTCCCCTGAGTCAATCACATCTTCCCACTGTTGTCAGACTTCATTATACGACACCAAAACCCGAGTGCTTCCATCACAAGACGTCTCAAGTCAGGCTCGCAGTGAAGGACAGTGGTTCCCAAAACTGTCCCTGTCCTCTGCTGGCTCTATGGCTGGCAAGGAACACTGTCACCTGTTTTCCTTCCCATGGTAAGGCTCACTTTGCTCACCTGATTAAAGGTCTGACCAATTCTCCAAGTCTGAACAACCACCTTGCCTGTCAGCCCTTCTTTCAAGTAAAACTAACATTCCATGAAAAAAAGCAGCTCGCAGACACTGCTGTTCCTGGAACGACATCTTGCTTCGGTCTGAGGCACGAGAACCCACCGGGTCCTCCCCAGCTCACCACAGAGAACACTTAACATATGTGTTCTCCAGGGTCAAGACTCACCACTGGGTCACCTGCACGGCCTCCCTGGAACAGCATGAGGAAGACCAGTGGTCCTGGCTCGAGCACCCAGGGCTGGAGCATGCAATGTGCACCTTGGGCAGGGCTGCCCACCACGTCTTCACACCGATGATGTGTCAGTGCGGGGACAAAGGCCAGTAATGTCTCAGTATTTTGAAGAGTCCTGGGAATCCCCCAGGGGTCTGCAAACCACTCTGAGAACGGCTGATGGCCATTACCGCAAATATTTCTACCAACCCATTTTACAGGCAAGGAAAATGAGGCACGGAGAGGTCTGGTCTGGCACCTGGAGGAAACAGGCTTGACATCAGAGTCCTCTTCCCCCAAAATCACAGTTGTTCACCAAATGCTGAAATCCCAGGCAAAGGGCCACACCTGAGAGTAAGGAATTTCAAAGAAAAGAAAGGAAATGCCACTTCAAATGGCCTCTAAAAACACCCTTAGAGGCAGGGCCGGCAGAAACCACTGTGGGGCCTCCAAGACCTGCTAACTAGAGGCGGCAGTGTTGCCTGAGCAGGCGGGCGCCTGCAGGCTGCGGACTGGGTGCTCAGCCCCAGAGGTGGGCAGAGTGGAGGCAGGGAGGGGTCTCGGGAAGCAGGTGTGCACTGCCTGCCCACGGCACCAGGCCAGCCCCACTGCCCTTATCAGCGTCAACATGCATGGAATGTGGGACTTTGGAAACTATCCCCTCCCCTGCCCGCACCCCTCTGGGGCTCGAGTTCACCTACCACAGCCACAGGGCAGCCAGAGCCCACGCCCAGCACCCCCCCCCCCCCACCCCACCCCCC
>NW_020175053.1:7291658-7297494 GCF_003031525.2 Neophocaena asiaeorientalis asiaeorientalis
GGCTTCCTGGTGGTGACCCAGGGCCCCTCCCCTTGCAGCCCAGCCGGGATTGCCCAGACCCCCCAGGCCCCTCTGCCAAGAGACAACCCCACACGCCAGAGGGAGACCCCAGCCGGTGCCCCCTATGCTGAGAGAACACCAAAAGGAGGACCCAAGCCTGGTTTTGAGCTCCGGGCTGCCCAGCCCTGCCGCCAGCCCCCAGGCCCTCCTGGAAGTGGGAGCACAGGCCCAGGCCTCCAGGGGCAGAAGGGAAGAGCCACCACCGTAAGGGGTCCTCTCTGCCCCCAAGGCTTGGGGAAGGGGCCTCTCTCAGCTCCAGAACCAGACCCCCGGGCTCTGTCTCAGGCAGCCGTCTGCCCCCCACTCAAATGAAAACCCGGCTGCCCTCAGGCTCAAGCCCTGCTCAGTGGCAGGAGTCCACACGTGTGTCCAATGCACCCTCGTGCGTGTGTTGCATCGTGGTTACCCTACTCCTAGACTTTCTCCACCACATCCCAGCAGAAGGACTCTAGACCAAGTGCATAACCTCTCCAAGCCACTCACACAGCAGGGACTGAGAAGGCAATCGGGACTGCCCAGGTGTGTCCCACCAGGCCCAGCCCGGGATAGGATCCTGAGAGGGAAGGCCCAGCCCTCTTGTGCTACCTCCCCAGCATCCCATCAGGAGCTCTGTGGGAACCATCCTCCTCCCAGTTTGCAAGCAGAGCTGCCGGAGCACCTGCTGGAAAGAAACCATCAGCCCTTTTCTACCAAAGGGGTCCCAGGGAGGGGCGGGGTGAAGAGGCCAAACACCTGAGACAGGAATCCACCCCCAGGACTACTCACTCTCAAGGGAGAACCCATGGGTCCGTCTACCAAGATGTGCGCAGGCCAAAAACAGTGACAGAGGACACCCTGACTGCCCCGGACCACCCCTCCCCCAACTGCCCAGCCCAGACCACTCAGTCCCACTCCTGCCTGGCCCCAGGCCAGGTTGCTCTTCCTGCACCTCCCCCCCAGGACACCAACCAGGCCCATTCCAGACCTCACCACGCCCAAGGGCCTTGCTGCTCTCCTCCCTCGTGCAGTAAGCTGCCCAGAGCAGGCGGGGGCTGTCTTGTGTCCTGGCTGCCCTCAGACGTGAACTAAGCCCCAAGACAGCCCATTGTTCTGTCCCAGCAGAGGAGGCTGGGCTGGGCTGGCCATACCTTACCTGAAGCCCCACCTCCAGCGCCCCTCCCAGCCCTCACCCCACCTCCTGGCCCCTCGTCAGTAGCTCCCTCACACACCTGACCCACGTAAATAACCTCAACCCATCTCTCTCTCCCAGGTACCCTGAGGTCAAAGAGAAAAAGAAGGGGAAAGACACAGGTCCCAGGGGTCCCCAGCTGCAGCCACAGTGGGCTTGTTAGGGAACCACGAGGAACTCCAAGGTCACTATGCCGGGGCACAGAGACCAGCCAGGGCCCAAGAATGCAACCAAGAGACCAGGGCAGGCAGTCCCTTAAAGTCAAGCAGGAGCAAGAGTCCTGGGGTCAAGAGCAGCAGGTGTTTCCCGGGGGACCTCCTAGGAGACGCCCCCTTAATACTCACCGGCCTGGGGTCACTACCACCCCAGGAAAAGGGACCATGAAAAGGGTGAGCCCCCGCTGCACATGATGCTTCTCCCAGACCCTGGTACCTAACAGAAGCCGTGGCTTGCTCTGTAAGCACAACCCCACCGGGCAGTCTGTGACCACCCTTGCTGGTCTTTGTGGACTCACCACTCCCTGATTCTATTATCAACACATTTATTCCTGCTAAAGCAGCTGGCTGCACATTGGATTCATTTTAAAAGCCTCAGGAAGCATAGATGGCTGGGCCCACCCTAGAGGTGGGCCGGGCTGGGCTCCACCAGCTCCAGGTGATCCTGATATGCAGAGGTAAGAACCAGGGCACCATCAGGCAGGCCTCCACCAGGCAGCACGGGGAACAGCACACACACTGGAGGTCAGTGTGGAGCCCGTGCTCATCACAGGGTAAGTTCCCTGTGTCCACATGGGGCAGACACTGAGGCTCCAGGCCCCACCCTCCTAGCCATCAACTCTACTCTCCCTTCTCATTCACTCTGTGAACAAGAATTCACCAAGAGCTTACTATTAGCTTCCAAAGCAGCGCAGGCAAGGGAACTGCAAAGACCATGGAACAGTCCTGCCCCTTAAAAGGCCTATAACCAGGTTGAAGAAGAGGCCAAGGGGCTGCGACCCCAGCGTGGGGAAGGAAGCAGCACCTCCAACCACCTGTTTGTATGTGGGGGGGCTGTGCCCAAGGCACTGGAGCAGCCCCTCCCCACATTCACCTGAGAACCCTCGCCCCCCCTCCCCCGCAAGGTGCTGCTGGGAGAGAAACCCGAAGCGGCAGCAGCATCCTGGACCACTGGAGGCCAGTGTGCACAGTGGCCACAGCCATGCCAGAGCCAGTGGCCCCTCCAGGCCCACAAGAGGTCAACTGCCCACCTGGAAGCCCCCTTCCCCAGCCAAGCCCAAGCCCCACCTTTCCTTAGGGGTCCTCAGAATTCCCACAGAATGGAAGGGGAGAGCCTCGGGAGCCCCAGGAGCCAAGCCACCTGCCCTGTCGTACCCCACCCTTTTCACCCACACACTCAGAGAAGGTGGACCCCCGACAGGAAACAGGCACCCACCCTGCCAACACGCTCAGCAGCAGGGGACCCTCGACAGGACCTGCTCTAACCCCAAGGCCACGCTCCCCCACCCCTCCACCCACCCACACAGGGCAGGCGGAGGCAGGGCTCTGAGCCTGGCAGTGTCTCAGGGTCCCTCTCCCCACAGTCTGGCCACACCCTCCCAGACTGTGCTCCCTCAGCAGAGCCCCCCGGCCCCGGGCCTTCCCTCCTGGACTGCGCTGGGGTCTGGAGTTGGCACCGTTTTCCCTTCCTCACCAAGCGTGCTGGGGGCCCACTCGCAACCCGCACCCCACCCCCACCTGCTTTTCTGGCTTTGCCACTCCCAGCTCACACCAGGTTCTGGGGCTTGGAGCCCTCCCCCAGCCCAGGTCCCTAACCCTTAAGCAAGGCCCCTCCCAGCAGGAAGCACAGCCGGCTGCCAGGCAGAGCCTAACTGGCCCAGCTGGCTGAAAGCCCCTAACTGAGGAAGCCAGGATGGGATCTCTGACCTCTCCAGACAGAACACCAAAGGCGCCTACCCTGCAGCCCCAGAACGTTACTTAACCTCCAGTTACTTGACCTCCAAGTCTGTGAGAGTGCTACACCCAGAGCGAGCCCTGAAATCTCCCAGTGTCTCTACATCCCAGCTGAAGGCTGACCGCTTAGCGGCAAGTCTGAGCAACAGCACGATTTAGTCTAGCCACACGGGCTGGGCACTGCATTGGTTCTCAAAAAACTTCGCTGAACGGATAAAAAGCTTGTGAAAGAGACTCACAGGAGCACGCAGCAGGTGCTCCTGCGCCAGCTTCTCGCAGCTCAACATCTGCAGGGCCACACTCCTGTCGCCGTTCTCCTGTCTCCCCAGCACTGCCCTCCCCAAACTGCGTGCGCTCCCCATTAAAATCCCCCTCCTGAAGCTGCCCACCCTCCGCCCTTGCCACCTCGTGCTCCCCGCAGCACGGTGCGGCCCTATCACCCCATCCTCCGATGGTCTGTTTGCCAGTCTGTCTTCCCCAGGCTGAGCTCTGGAAGGCAGCGATACGTGAATGTGAACTCTAGCTCTGTTCCCATTTTAGAAACGGGGACACTAAGGCTCAAAGAGTCAATCCCTGTCCAAGGCCACAAGGAGAGTAAACAGTGCTGAGGCCAGTGCCCCTCACACTGCCCCCAGGAGTCCCTCCTCAGTCAGGCTCCGAGGGCCAGGACGGGAGGAACAGGACTTGTGGCTTCTTCTCTGCAGAAAGAGCCAAGAACAAGAGCCCCCACCCTCTAGTGATCAGTCCCGGGGGGCACTGGCCCTCAGCCCCAGTGGGCAATGATGCAGGCAGGCAGTGGGGTGGGGCTGACTGCTGGAGGCCAACAGGCCAAGCCAAAAAGGGCAGGGCAGCAGGTCCCCCGGGTAAACTGAACTTTATTCCTTCTTCACTCCTCAACTCTCGAGAACTGCCCTGCCAGCCCTTCCACGGGGGCGAGCTGCTGATTCAAAGGCACTGCCCCCACCCCCGCCCCCACCCCCTGGCAAACAATGAGGACTCAGGGAAGGCAGCAGGCCTGTCAGCTCAATAATGCAAAACCCTGTTGCTCTGAGTCCACGACAGCTGACTTCAAGTGGATCAGAGGCTGTGCTTATTAACAAAATGAGAAATCTGATCTATGGAAAGAAAACACTATGTGAGGATTAATCCAGGACTGCAGCTTGTGGAGAAGGCTGGGCTGCTGGCCAAGACCAGGCAGAGAGGACGGGACGGTGCCTACCTGTCCCCGGCAGGTTCCTCGCTGCAGGACAGGGCATATCACCTCCACCCCACCTGCGCTGCCTTCTCTCCTTCCAGCCACTGCAGCAATCATTTCGGTTTTGCTTTAATTAAAGGCCTGGCTCCCTCTGGCTGCTTCTTCCTCTACGCAGAGCCAGCAACCAGAGGGAGATTTTTCTTTTCAGGAATCGCTTGTAAAAGCCGAGAGACTAATTTACAAGTCCCAACAACTGGCAGGAAAACACTGCAGGAAGAAATCCTGGGTGCACACCAGCACTTGAGTCAACTGGCCAGAGGACAGTCACTCAGCAACACCCCAAAACTGGCCCGCAGGAAGCAGACCAACCTGGGTGCACTGACCCCAAGGCAAGCAGGCAGGCAGGTGGGAAGCCCCCTCCCAGCCTTCCTAGGCTACTACCTGCCCATGGACCTAGAGATTTCCATAATAAGCACAACCACACAGGACCGATTTCACTCACAGGCAGGGCAACCTACTCCAGGGGCAAAGGACTCAGTTCAGCCCCCAAGTATCAGCCTCCCATTCCCCCCACCCCCTTGGTACTAAGAGCCCGCTACACCAGCAATCTCACCACACAGCTTTGTCTCTGGAGGCCAGCCTGAGGCCGGCCCATCTGCTTTTTTTTTTTCAGAACATGCCAGCAACCCTGCTCTGCTGAGCGTTAAGTCCGCTCCTTGAGCCAGGGCTACAGACCAGCCACATGGCCTGTGCTCCTGAAAATGTCTGCTGAAAGGCCCAGGGAGTCCAGACGCTGGCAGATGGGAACGGAGAGAAAGAAGTAAAGCCAGGAGCCAGGAAGCAATAAATGCTAGCTCCAGAAAGGTCCAGCTCCATCCCTCGAGCGGGGGTCCCTGGAGAACACCCCCAAGTTCAGCCTAGAATCTCTGGAGGCCCCTCCACTACCTGCCAGCTCTCCCCCTCCCCCCTGCACAAGAGGCACAGCCATCCCCACATCAGTCAACAATCTACAGCCACAGGATTCCTATGGGCAAAGCTCTGCCCCTCCCCCCTACCACATATGTCAGAGAGGTGGCCTCCCCGGGTTACACTCCTCCTGCCGGGGTGGGGGGGCCGGGAACCTAGCTTTCCAGATGTGCTTGGCAACCCCTACTAGAAAAGGCACTGGAGATGGAGGGAACAGGAGAAACACGGATAAATAACTTCAAAACCGTTCCGGGCCATCCGGATCCGCACTGGGCTCCCTTCCCTAGGCAGTCCCACGCTGTTCTGGGTGGGGCCGCTGCGAGCATTATCTGGCCGCGTTCCCTCCTCTCCGTAAGTCACTACCCCCCAGGGAGAGGCATCCCCGCCTCCCTCCACCCCAGCTAAGCCTGTGTGAATATGAACCATCTCAGTAGATAAACAGAGAGTGACAAGCTGGGGCCCTTCAGCCCCCTCCCTCTGCCAGCCGGTCCCCTCCCC
>NW_020175053.1:7297619-7301618 GCF_003031525.2 Neophocaena asiaeorientalis asiaeorientalis
CGCGCGGAAAGAGCAGGGGCCCGGAGCCAGGACCCCGACCCCGGCGTGTGGCGGACCGGCCGCGGGTGCGGGGCTGGCGCCGCGACCTCAGCCCCGGAACACCGGCCCGCACCCCTCGGATGGGGGCTCGGCCCCCACACTCGGAGCCTACACATCTTGAGCCTGACCCTGACCCTTGGCAGTCCCGCTCCGTGCCCCCACGGGCGGCCAGCGTCACTTCGCAGCCGCGGGCTGCAGACGGCGTGGTCCGGTCTGGGGTCTTGGGCCTCCGGGTCTGGAGAAGGAAGCCCCCGGCCCGGCCCACCGCCCGCGGCCCCGCGCAGCCCCGCCGGCCCTATCTGCTCCGAGGGCGCGGAGGTTGCCACTCGCCGAGCTCAGCCAGCCCCTTCCGGTGGCCGCAGCCCCTCGCAGGCCCCCGGGGTCAAGCGATGCCCCCAGGCCGGCCGGCCGCCCGGACCCAGGCTGTTCGGAGGGGCTGCAGCGCGCCGAGGGCCGCGACGCTGCTCTAGGGGTCACTTGATGAACCGCTCCCCACTTTGGGCACCAAATAATAGGACGAGCCAGCTAAAGGCTGTGAGGGGCCCAGATTTACCAGTCAAGACTGGAATCGAGACTCCCCAGTAAGGCTGACTGTGGCCCCGTTCTTCCAAATAAACGTGTACTTTTTTTTTTTTTTTTTTCGGTACGCGGGCCCCTCACCGTTGTGGCCTCTCCCGTTGCGGAGCACAGGCTCCGGACGCGCAGGCTCACCGGCCATGGCTCAGGGGCCCAGCCGCTCCGCGGCATGTGGGATCTTGCCGGACCGGGGCACGAACCCGTGTCCCCTGCATCGGCAGGCGGACTCTCAACCACTGCGCCACCAGGGAAGCCCTAAAGGTGTACTTTTAATGCAACCCTAGCAGGACGGTTCTGAGACTTAACAAAATTCTCACTTCAGCTGGAAGAGTAAATAACCCCAAACAGCTATTATTTCTCTCCTTGGGAACAGAAAAAGGAACAAGGTGGACTTGCCCTAACGTATTAAAACAAACTGTGAAGGTACTGTACTCAACTCAGGGCAATCTGACCCAGAAACGGAAAGTCTACAAACAAATCCCAGAAATGGTAAAGAACGTGATGAAAAAGGAAGTATCAAACATCAGTGAAGAAGCAAAGAAACATCCCTGGAATGGAGCTCAGTGGAGGACTATTTGAAGAAACTACTGAAAAGCTGTCAACGCCAGACTTACCAAAGACATGCAAATTAAAACTTTTTTCTTCGCTTTTTTAACAAATTGGAAATCAGTTTCAAATGATAACCTTCAAACACAGTCAGGGGTCTGGTGGGTAATCACTCTCCTATACTACTGGAAGCATATAAATTACCTCAAAATTCATGAACATGAATTTGGCAGTAAAAGCCAAAAATAAAAATCTTTTAAAATGATCATACCCCTTGGACCAGTAATTCCTCTTCTGGGATTTTGTTTTAAGGAAATTAACTGCATTTGTAGACTGTATGCTTGATGGTCGGTCTCTCTAACCAGACTGTAAACTTGAATTTGGAACCCCGGTGCCAGGAGCACACCTGAGACTTACAGGTACTCACTGGTCACTCGTTTCACTTGCATTTGAAAATTAATGTATGAGTAATGATTCTCAATATCTTGTAATAACCTATAATGGAAGAGAATGTAAAAAAAGTATATATATTTATATATATATATATAAAATTGAATCACTTTGCTGTACACCTGAAACTAGCACACTATAAATCAACTATATTTCAATAAAATATTTTTTAAATTAATGTATGATCATATTTTTAAAGTGTCATTTATAATAATTGCAAAATCATACACAAAGTAAATGACAATAGGGGATTGGTTAAATGGTCCACGTGATGGAATGGTAAACAGTCACTACGAATGGTATTTATAAATACCATTTTACAATTTGGAAGCATGCAAATGATATGAAGCAAATAAAAAGGAAAGAAGCAAACTACAAAATTGTATGTACCTGATGCATGCAAAATATTGATCCGTGGAAAAGCAAATGAAGAAAATACATCAAAATATTTACAGAGGTTCTTCCTAGGGTTTGGGATCTTTTTAAATACATGGATATATTTTAGTGTGTGTTTTTTAAATATAAATTTATTTATTTTTGGCGGTGTTGGGTCTTTGTTGCTGTGCGCGGGCTTTCTCTAGTTGCGGACAGTGGGGGCTACTCTTTGTTGCGGTGCGCGGGCTTCTCATTGCTGTGGCTTCTCTTCTTGCAGAGCACGGGCTCTAGGCGCACGGGCTTCAGTAGTTGTGGCATGAGGGCTCAGTAGTTGTGGCTCTCGGGCTCTAGAGCACAAGCTCAGTAGTTGTGGCTCACGGGCTTAGTTGCTCCGCGGCATGTGGGATCTTCCCAGACCAGGGCTCGAACCCGTGTCTCCTGCATTGGCAGGCGGGTTCTTAACCACTGAGCCACCAGGGAAGTCCCTACATGTTTTAAAAGTTACTAATTCTCCCCACAGTCTGTGCTCTGAAGTAACATTAACAACTGTGCATCTACACTTCCTACTCTGATGTCAACATGTATCTCTTCACATCTTACCAAAAAAGATCTTACTTGTATAGAATAGTTTTCTAGAAGTAGAATCTATGAATTTAGTGATATGTGGGTGTTTTCAACTTGAATAGGTCCTGCCAGGTATACTTACCCAAAATGATGTAGCAATTCAGATCCTGAGCGTGAGGTTTTAGTTTTCCTGCTTCTTTAACTTTCCAAAACATTCTAAATTCTGCATACGTAGTACATATTTTTTAAAGCCAGGAAAAAAGATGGCTGGGATGGGGGGCAGATTTCTAAATCACAGTGAGCTAGACTCTCACCATCTCTGTCCTGTTTACTGGGTAGCCTTGCAGGGGTGTCCCCACCTCCAAAGGCCACCCCCAAGCCCACTTCCTGTCAAGCACTTCACAAAATCCAAGCATGGTTACGCTTCTGCTTCTAGTGCAATATCATTACATAGACACACTTAAAAAGTTGGGGGTGGTGGGGGACTTTCCTTGTGGTCCAGTGAGTAAGACTCTCCGCTCCCAATACAGGGGCCTTGGGTTCGATCCCTGGTGGGGGAACTAGATCCTGCATGCATGCCACAACTAAGAAGCCCACATGCTGCAACTAAGACCCAGAGCAGCCAAAATAAATAATAAATAAATAATAAAATAAGTAAATAAATAAATATTTTTTTAAAAACTTGGGAAGTTTTGATATAATATTAAGTGAAAATAGCAGATTTCAAAATTTTGTTTTCGCTAACAGCAACCCCGTAAAACTATATCTGGGTGGAAAGTAACGTGGAAATATAAAAACCACATAGTGGCAGGGATGGGAGAACCAGTGAGAATGAGGTGTGTTTTTTTGTCCCAACTCCCTCTGGATTCTGTGTGTCTAGTACAGGACCTAACCTCTCTGATCATCTTCCCCCATCAGTCATTTGGGAATAATAATGGCACCTGCCCCTGGGACTCCTGGGAGGATTCAGTGAGATGAGACTGGGCAGGTAGAGTCGAGTCAGGCTCTGGCAAGTCCTGGGTAAAGTAACTAGGATTGCTATGTCGCTATGTTGGTGTAGGATGGCTCAAGCCAGGCAGGAGAGCTGATCTGCTACTTTTTTTTTTTTTAATTGAAGTATAGCTAATTTACAATGTTGTGTTAGTTTCAGGTGTACAGCAAAGTGATTCAGTTACAATATATATGTATATGAATATACACATGTGTTCTTTCTCAAGTTCTTTTCCCATACAGGTTATTACAAAATATCAAAGAGTTCCCTGTGCTATACAGTAGGTCCTTGTTGTTTATCTATTTTCTGTATAGTAGTGTGTATCTGTTCCTCCCAAATTCCTGATTTATCCCTCCCCCTGATCTGCTACTTTTACCATCATCTCATCTCAATAAAAACGGAAGAAAGAAAGAAAGGAAGGAAGGAAGGAAGGAGGGAGGGAGGGAGGGAGGGAGGGA
>NW_020175053.1:7301896-7309015 GCF_003031525.2 Neophocaena asiaeorientalis asiaeorientalis
CTGTTCCAGAAAACTCTGTTCCTTGTACATGCTGTGATTTCTCCTCCCACCTCTGGGCATTGGCACCCAGGGCTCCTGCTGCCTGGGCCACCCTTCTTCCTCCTCCCCACCTCTGCCTGGAGAACTCCTACCCAGCTCAGATGTCATCTCCTTCAGGAAGTCCCCCTCCCCAATCCCAGGCTATTCATCCCGATCCAGTCCTGCTGCTGCTGCTGCTGCTGCTGCTGCTGCTGGACAGGTGCCTTGAGGGCAGGAAGACTGTCTTGTTGCTTCTTGTAGACCCAGTACCAACCCTGCTCAAGCCTGACATCAAACAGGTGCTCAGGGACTTTCCCGGTGGTCCAGTGGTTAAGACTCCATGCTTCCACTGCAGGCGGAGCAGCTTCAATCCCTGGTCGGGGTACTAAGATCCCACATGCTGTGCAACATGGCCAAAAAATTAAAAAAAACAGGCGCTCAATAAAAAGTCAAAGGAATGAGTGAATGAGTTTTCTCCCGACCCCGCTTCCCTCCTGCAACAATGTACCCCACCTGCTGCTTCCCAAGCCCTGTGGGCTTCATTCATTCCTTGTCACAAGGGTTGCATGGCACATGGTACGCACAGGGGAGAGAGCGGCACTGCAGCAACTTGGCGTTCAGGCCGCCCAACGGGGAAGCAGAATTTCTCTTGCAAGATCAGCAGCCCCACCCGAATTTGAGCTGCTGATATTGGCTGCCAACATTGGTTCCTCACTCTAGGGACAGGCAAGCACTTCATACATGTGGGCTTGCTACTCTTCAACACCACCTCTGAGAGGGGGGTGTTATTACCCCATTTTATAGATGAGAAAACTGAGGCTCAAAGAGGTTAAGGTCACCTGCCCAAGGTTACACAGCGAAGCTTGACCCAGGCCCCCCGACAGGCAAGAGCTCGGTGCAGCCTCTTGAAACAGCCAGCATCTGAAGAAAGGCCCCTAACATGCACATTCTCTCCAGTTAAGGCCCTGCCTTGTGACAGGGCCCTTCCCTCACTAGCCCCCTCCCCTCACTTTGTAATCCCACAGCCCCAGGCAGAGCCAGGCACCCTGAGCCCAAAAGAGGCCACAACCCCTGATGGTCATTCAAGCCACAGTTGCCGACACTGAGGAGGAAGGAGGTGGGCACAGGCTAGTGAACAGCACACGGCTGGGCGGGGGGCAGCCAGCCGACCAAGGTCAAGGCGGGAGATGAGAGAATGCTCACAGCAGGGCTGGACAGGGCTGGGAGCAGTGCAGGCTGCTTCAAGAGGTCCTGCCCTGGCTGGTGGGGCCATGCGGTACCCTCTGCCTGGCACACCATTCCTCAGCATCATCAGCTCCAGCACCTCTCCAGGCCCAGCGTTTTTCACTCTATCGTCACTCCCTGTTTCCCTCTCCATCCCTGCACCATCCATGATGACTCTATTGGTCATCCACGGTTCACTGCTGCAGCCAGGTGCCTAGGACTGTGATCAGTAGGAATTTGGTTCACATGTGAATTAATAGCTGAGACCCAAAGGCCAAACTTTGGGTGGGAGGCAGGGTGAGGCCAGGCAGGGGAGCAGCAGGTACAAACTCCTGAAGGGAGAGAAGGCTTTTTGAGGCACCCAGAGGAGGCTGGCAGGGCAGGTGCCAAGCACAGGGGACTGTGGGGGCATGATGAGAGTCAAGAGGTGGGGAGCATCGCCAGCCTGGGCCAGCTTCCAGGGTCTTGAACAAATTTGTGTGGGAGGCGTGCAGAGGAGCCCAATCCACCGATCACCCAGGGGAGGCAAGACAGTCCTGGAGCCCAGCTGAAGGTATGGCACTGTCCCTAGGCAGACAGGCCAGGAGGGGTGAACGGTTTACTGTTATGTCGGCCAAGACATTCTTCTAAGTGAGAGAAGCAAGATCCAGAACAGTGTGGACGATGTAATCACATTTCTGGTTTTCAGAAATTATATATATGTTTCCATTCCTATATGTGGTTGTTAAATTCCTAAAGAAAGCCAGGGCAAGAGACCCATGGGAGGAGGCGATGGGGAGGGGTGGGAAGTGAGTCTTCACATTTAACTCAAGGTGCTCCTGTATTGCTGGAATTGTTACATCACGTCTGTGTATTATTTTTATTCTTTAGAAAAATAGGGAATTCCCCGGTGGTCCAATGGTTAAGACTCTGAGCCCTCACTGCAGAGGGCATGGGTTCGATCCCTGGCTGGGGAACTAAGATCCCACATGCTGCGTGGCACGGCCAAAAAAAATTTTTTTAAAAAGAAAGAAAGAAAAATAATCAGGAATTAAAGAAAAAAAAAATCTCAGTGAAGCCTCCCTTTCTTGGGAAGCTTTGCCTGCCCCCTACTTGCTTGCAAACTCCCCCAGGCCTGGGCCTCCCGCTCCTGATCACCCCCCACCTTGCTCTTCAGTTTCCTGGTTGCCTCCACCATTAGACTGGCAGGGTCTGTTGTGGGGTCTGTCTGCAGGAAGCTGCGGCCCCTGCACCTGGCCCACGGGAATGGACGGATGAAGGTGGGGGCCCTGTTGTCACTCTGAGTTGGCGAGGGTGTAGAGCAAGGCTGGCAGGTCTGTTTCTGGGGGAAGCTCATGGGGAGGCAGTTGGACCAGGATCCAAATCCTGGCCGTGCCACTGACCAGCTGGCTGCCCTAGAACTGATATCCATCAGCCTTAGTTTTCCCACCTGTGAAATGGCGCTGATAGCAGTGTCTACTCACTTGGCTTGGGTGGCCAGGCAGAAGCCCAGCAGAGCCTCCAACCGAGGAGGGGTAAGAGGTGGGCAGAAGGAGGAGGGGGCAGGAGTGGAGAAGGTAGGCCCCTCCTGAATCCCAGCTGTGGGCAGTGTCCTGGGGACTCTGCTGGGTCACCAGAGGGATGGTGGTGGACCAAGGCTGCACAGGGCGGGGAGCGCTTGGAATTTCCAAATTCCAGCTTTGCAGTTTTCTTTGGGGAGCCTCCTCCCTCACCAGGACCTAGTGGGGCTTCCTGTGCAGTAGGGGAGGGGCCAGCACCCTCGTGGCCTGTACACCAGGAAGCCCCTGGGCTGGGGCAGCAGGCTCTGGTCACAGTCACGAGGGAGGCTGGGCCCAACAGCCCTTATCTTGCCTGACC
Source organism: Neophocaena asiaeorientalis asiaeorientalis (assembly GCF_003031525.2). Classification (NCBI taxonomy): domain Eukaryota; kingdom Metazoa; phylum Chordata; class Mammalia; order Artiodactyla; family Phocoenidae; genus Neophocaena; species Neophocaena asiaeorientalis. Next base: position 7,304,996 of record NW_020175053.1, read on the forward strand.
TTGTGGGGCTGACCACTCCCTCCATCTGGAAATATGTGGCCCCCTGCCCTCTCGGAGGCCTCTTTCTCCTTAAATCCCGATGATCCTGGGGTGGGGCCTCAGAGCCCAATTCTACCCCTTGGCCCACCACCCTGAGGTGCCTTCACTGGCCCCAGCCCCAGCCACCTGCCAGACGCCTCCCCCTGGAGACCCTGGGGCGTCTCTGACTCAGCAGAGTCTGTACCTGCCCTGCTGCCCCCCCTCCCCCAGCATCCCGCACACAGAGGGCCCTGTTGCCCAAGCCCTAACTACTGGCCACTCCCAGGCACTCCCGCCCTCCCCCACCAGCTCTGCCAATTTGAATTCCTGACTATCCCTCCCTCTGGCCTCCTCCCTAGACTCAGGCCTGCCCCCAGGCTGGGGGAAGGAATCCTCCAGATAGATGAGGGCAAGGGGCAAAGGGACACACCTGGGCTCAGACCCCCTGATCTGCCACCAACATGCTGAATGACCTTGATGAATGACCTCCCATCTCTGAGCCCGAGTTTCTCCATCTGTAAAAAACAGGAAATAATTATACCCCCTGGATAAGGTGGCCTCAAGCATACATAAGCTGAGGCACATGGTGAGGGCTCCATACAGGCCAGTTCTCATTGGGAAGTGCAGCCACCAGGAGCCCCAGGCCAACCCTTTCTTAAGGCGGCGTCCAGTTTGATGTCTGCTCCACGCCTTGTCGCCAGGTCGGGATGCCTGCATGGAGGGCTCAAGGAGGACCCAGTCTGATAGGGGAAGCAGCAGAGTTAATGAGTAATTCCAGGCCATGGGGACTGTGCCTGGAGGCTGTCCATGCACCTGGGAGGGGCAGCTGAATCCAGTGGGGGTAGGTGGGATGGGGAAGGTGTGGGGAGATGGCCCCAAGACGCAATGGAGGGCACTTGTGAAGGACATCCGGAGTGAGCTGGCTGAAGGGGCCAGGCAGCTGGAAGGCCCATTTTAGGAGAGAGGAAACTGAGCAGGAGGGTCCAAGCCTCCAGGTGAGCCCCCTCTGACCAAAGCACCCTGACCAAAGGGATGTGGCCCATGGGGTCCCTCAGGCTGAGGTCAGTGTCCTGGACGTCCAGCCAAGCAAGCACAGCGCATCAGGTGGTCAGTTACCGGAGGATGAAAGGGAATTTCCCTGAGGGCCCAGAGCACACTGGGGCCCGTAGCCAGGTATCAGAGGCCAGGGCTTTTGAGAGAGGGGGAGCCTCTGTTCTGTTCATGGGTCCCAGAACAGACCCATGACAGACCCCCCCCCAGCCAACGGAACTGGGACAAACTGGTGGGGTCTGCCATGGGTCCGTTCCTGTGGGACTGGCTGGGGTGTCCCTGGTGTCACCACAGCCCCAGGAACCCTCTGTGCCCAGGATCTGGAGCCAGCCTCACCTGGCGATATTGTCGGTTTCACAAGACCTGAGTTGGCTAGTGGGATCTGCCTTAGGTGGAACCCCTGACTCCCCGCCAGCCCCAACCCTGCTTCCAAATCCGACCTCCAGGGGGTGAGACAGGGAGACAGGGCGTTGACCAAAAGGTGAGATGAGCTTCAAATGGGCCTCGGGAGGTGTCTCTGAGCTTTTTATGTTGTGACCTCCATGCTGTGTTGCTCATATGAATACAGATTTCATATAAGGACTCTGGAATTGATCAGTTAACATTATGGTTTTTTTTTAATTATTCTGAACATAATAATTTAATATTTTCTTGAGAAGTCAGAATTGACGTTTTGGATATCAACTTTTTTTTTTTTTAGCACCTTTATTGGAGTATAATTGCTTTACAATGGTGTGTTAGTTTCTGCTTTATAACAAAGTGAATCAGCTATACATTTACATATATCCCCTTATCTCTTCCCTCTTGCGTCTCCCTCCCTCCCACCCTAACATGATGTTTTGAATATGCACATTGACAGAGGGCAGTCACTGAGAGGAAGAGAGGGACGGATGGGCTGGCCCCAGGGGCCCCCAGCAGGATGGGGTTCCCCACAACAGGTGAGCTTCTGGAAGGGCTGGAGGAGCCACACGGCCATCTTCAGGCTGGTTTGTGGGTGCAGCTCTTGTCTACTTGTCGGTGAAGGGGGGTAAATCAGACCAACATTGTGGGGAGCGAGAATGGGACATGAGGTCCCTGATGAGAAATGACTGGGAGGAGGGCTGGCGAGGTGCTGGGCCCTGGCCAGAGGCCCCCAGGCAGAAGTGGCTGGCACTAGAACAGGCTCAGTGACCCTCGCTCCAGAACTCTCCGGACTCTCCGGATACTGCCCATTTGCCCACTCCATAGCTCCCTCTGCCCTCTGGCCAGCTGAGCTTCCATCCCCCATCCCTTCCTGGGCAGGCCTGAACAGGCTTTGGGCCTCCAGGTCGTCTGGTCAGTCGGGAGGGGCCGGGGCCAGGCATCTGCTCTTCTTCAGCTGCTCACCTGGCTGCACCTGTGTGGCCTCCCCCTGCCCCTGCTCAAAGCCTTCAGGACCTCAGGGCCCCAGGGGGAAGAGAGGTGGGCCCAGAACCATCTGCCCTGCGACCGACCCACACCCCCATCACCGGTGCCCTCACCAGCTTCTTTGGTCTTCCTTTGGGTCCTGACTCTGGGCCACGTGCTCGGTACATATGACCTGCTCAAATCAACCCTCCTGCCCCAGCCCTGCCACAGATGAGGAAACTGAGGCTCAGAGAGGCCTCCCAGCTGTCCACTGGCAGGCTAGGGCTCAGACCCAGGTGGCTGCTCAGTGGCCTCCCCCAGCCTGCCAAGCCCTGCGTTTCTTTGCTCATTCACTGACACTTCCTGTGGCCTCGGGGACACTGGGGTTGGCCAGTCTCCCCAAGGATGGAGGAAGGATGGCTTCTGTGGGTACATGGGGGACCCCCCAGGGTGCTCTGGGGAGAGGGCAGGGAGAGAACAGGGCTGGGCGGGGCCTGAATCCCAAGCCTACAGGGTCAGAGACTTTTCCTGCTGCCCAGACCCAGGGGCGCGGCCCCTGCGGAGCAGCCCTCGGTGCGCGCAGGCTGCCCCCTGGTGGCGGCGTGAGAAAGCGCCCGGGGACTGACTGAAACCCTTCCAGGAGAGGGGGCCCTCGCCAGCAGGAGGGCACCTGTCCCCATCCCCTCCCCGCCAGCCCGTGCCACTGCTCCCTGAGTTTCCCCAAATGTCCAATCGCTCATTATTCCCATGAGTCGGAGCCTTTGCTGTTCCCTCCGCCTAGGATGACCCCCTCCTCACCTGCCCCAGTGCCCGCGATCAGAATCACAGCCTTCCTCTGCTTCCCAGGGTCCATGTCTGACTCTATTCCAGGGGATGGGGAGGCCCAGTACGTGATGTGAACCCCCAGAGCCCTGCACAGGAGCCACACACAGAGGATGATCAAAAATTGCTAGCTCTGGGCTTCCCTGGTTGCGCGGTGGTTAAGAATCTGCCTGCCAATGCAGGGGACACAGGTTCGAGCCCTGGTCCGGGAAGATCCCACGTGCTGCAGAGCAACTAAGCCCGAGAGCCACAACTACTGAAGCCCGCGCACCTGGAGCCTGTGCTCCGCAGCAAGAGAAGCCACTGCAATGAGAAGCCGGCTCACTGCAACGAAGAGTAGCCCCCGCTCTCCGCAACTAGAGAAAGCGTATTTATTGAGGATCTGCTATCTGCCGGGCAATGAACAAGCCAAAGAGCTCCCTGCCTTTGTGGGGCTTACATTCCAGCTGGGGTGGGGTGACTGCAGGGATGGAACACGGACAGTAGAAAAACCACAGGTGACATACCAGGTGTGGATAAGGGCAACGGAGAAAAACAGGCAGGGTGGGGGCAGGAGGGAGGGGTGGGGTGCCACTTCCTGGCCATGACACAGACTACTCTGCAGCTATCGGAAAAAAGGTGAGAGATGCTGGCCAATGGTCAGGAGAGGAGGTTAAGTAAAAACTGATGGGACGGGCTTCCCTGGTGGCACAGTGGTTGGGAGTCCGCCTGCCGATGCAGGGGACGGGGGTTCGTGCCCTGGTCTGGGAGGATCCCACATGCCGC
>NW_020175053.1:7309107-7325060 GCF_003031525.2 Neophocaena asiaeorientalis asiaeorientalis
AAAAAAAAAAAAAAAAAAAAAAAAAAATACTGATGGGACAATATGGCTAGCATAATTCTCCTTGGGTTACATTTGTGTTTCCCATGGAATGACAGCTACTGTGTTTAATTTTGGAAGTGCTGGATTAAGTTTCTATCCTCTTGCTAAATTGTCGTTGCTCTTCCAGTATGTGGGGACCATACTTGTGCCCCCCCCCCCAGACTGTGGGAAGCCCACTGAGCCCTCCAACCTGAGCCCAGGCCCCGGGAGGGGCTGGGTAGTTCTCTCTTACAAAAACAGCTTTCTTGTTCCTCATGGGCCTCAGGTTCTATTCTGGGTTGTGAGCTCACAAAGATCTGATGATTTCAAAGATTGTGAAAGCTGAGAGATGTTTGCACACCGGTGTTCACAGCGGTATGATTCACAAGGGCCCAAAAAAGTGGAAGCAACCCCGATGTATGAATGGATAAACAAAATGTGGTCCATCTATACAATGGAATATGATTCAGCCTTAAGAAGGAACAAAACTGTGACACCTGCTACAACATGGATGAAACTTGAGGACATTATGCTCAGTGAAATAAGTCAGACACCAAAAGACAATTTACTGTGCAAGTCCACTTACGTGACCTCCCTGGAGTAGTCAAATTCGTACAGACAGAAAGTAGATTAGAGGTTACCGGGGGCTGAGGGAGGGGGTGGGAAGCTATCGTGTAATGGGTGTAGAGTTTCAGTTTTGCAAGATGAAAAGACATTCTGGAGATGGGTTGCACAACACTGAGAATGTACTTAGCACTACGGAACCGTACACTTAAAAATGGTTGAGATGGTAAATTTGATGGTATGTATATTTCATCCAAATTAAAAAAAAAAAAGAAATTGTGACCCGGTCTGGGTTGCCCCTCCAGCCAGCCGAGGAGACTCTGTGCCAGCCTTCTCACTGGAAAGCCAGGTGGTTGTGCGGGAGAGGGGGTGGCCGTGGCCCTCAGTGGACAGTTTCCTTCCAGGCTGAGACCTGAAGCTTCTGCTCACAAGTGGTGAGTATGTGCATGTACCACATGGCCTCCACGCTGGTTCCTGTGTTCTCTGAGGATAAGGCAGGTTGGGTTGAGGCATCCCCTGGGCCTGCCCCTCCTTGTTCCCACCTCAGCCCAGGGGGCAGCACAGTGGAAACTTCTGGACCCGATTCACCAACTCCCCAGAGAACCTGCCCTTAGCTCCAATCCTTCTGGCCGGATGCTTCCAATCAGTTCCCCTTGCCCCCAGGGAAGGTGGTGCCCTTTCTCTGATAGCAGTGGGGACATGGGGAAAGGTGGAGCATCAAATAGAAGCAGAGAAGAATGAAGACCACCCTCGGTCCCCACCTTCTGGAGTGGGAGCCCCCAGAGGACCATGGGAGGAAGCAGCATGGCAGCCCTGTGACCTGAGACAAGGGGACCCTCTGAGTCTCAGTGACTCTTCTGTAAATGGGGTGAATGTGGACACGCCCTCCCAGGGAGGCCCTCAGAAGTGAGAAGCGCTAGGGAAAGATACAGAGGGGGACCCCCAGCTGGGATGCGCTGACCCCACCCTCCACAAAGGGCTGACCCCAATCCGCCTGCAGGGACACCTTGTGGGGCCCTGCTTCTCAGCCCTGGCTCTTCGTTGGACCCTCCGCAGCCCTGCCAGCCGACGCTGACCTGAGCCTCCCTAAAGGGTTCGCACCCTCCCCCCCACCCCCCCAGCCAGGGAAACATGTCTGCAGAGAGGGAGGAGAGGCGGGCTTGGTTCCTTGGTTGTGCTTTCACTTCTAAAACATCCTTTTTCTTTTTTTCTATGAACATTTTAATGAGGAGTTGAACAAAAGATAGAAAAAATAACATTCTGATGGCTTTTTTTTTTTTTATTTAAGAGGCAGGCTTTTCTTGAGACTTTCATACAAGGCAATGGGTGAGTAAGGCTAAACTCCTAAAGAAAACGCATACTGATGATGGAGCAGAAAAAGGCACTTCTCCCAAAACCTGCTGGTTACCAGCCTGTCAGCCTCTCGGGGGCTACTTGCTCTGCTTTCTTCTGGAAACAGGTCCATTCAGACCTAAGCCCTGCTGCCCTCGAGGCCAGGAGGACTGGGATGGCCGAGTGTTCCGAGCATTGGTGCATGGAGCAGGCGCTGTGCACAAAGTGAGGAGGGCTTGGTGGTGGGGTCCGCATGTGGGGCGCAGGTGGCTAGAGGCCACCACCCCAGCGGGGAGCTGCACTCGCTCTCCCTGCAGGGACATGTGATCCAGCAGGTGGACTGAGACCAGGCTTCTGTGGCCACCCGACTCCCCGTAGTAGAATCCCTTGTCATCCGCAGGCCCATAGACAGTGACCACATCCCCCACCCTCAGTGACATCTTGCCCTTCACCAGGCCCCCTGCCGGCCCATCCCTGGGGTCATAGTCCAGAGCCGCCACCATGGTCTTTGGAGTCCACAGTGAAGGCCTTCTGGGGCTCCCCTGCAGCAGGGGGAAGGAGCCCTGGGGGCCTCCAAGCCCCCCAAAGTCATCGAGGTGGGCCATGGAGGGCAGGTACCCTTGCCCCAGCAAATGCCACCTCCCACCAGTCCACTCCGTGCCCGTGTCCACCTTGTCCACCAGGTGCCTGGGGACGTTGCCCACTTGCCCATCGTGTTCGCCACGATAGAAGCCGTGGGTGTCCTGAGAGCCCCACACTCTCAGCAACTGCCCTTTCCAGAAGGTCAGCTCCTCCTCTGCAGCCTTGGGGGTGGCAGACATCACCAGGGGGATGTAATCAGAGAGGGCCACAAAGAGCTTGGCTGGAGGGTCTACCCTCATTCCCAGCGATGGGTCGCCACCCCTGGACATCCTGATGACCCTGCTGGATGGAGCGGGACACAGCGTCAAGCTGGGCTCCTGGAACCAGCCCTCTCTCTTGCCCCCCAGAGCCTGACCTGGCCTGCTCTGTCTCCTGAGCTCCTTCCTCTGCTCTCGCCCCTCTCTGCCCCATAGACCGAAGCGCCCTGCCTCCTCCTGCAGAATGTCACAGAAGTCAGACACGTATCGCTGGCTGGTGCCCAGCTGGGGAGGGGTGAATGCTGGGGCATTTTGCTTTTGTCTGAGGACCTTCTCAAGGGCAGCCTTCTCCTGACACGGCTCTTTCCTGGGTCCACACTCAGGGGACCGACAGATGACTCCTGCAGCAGGGCTTTGGCTGGTGCCCACGTGCCGGTACTGGTTCTCTTCCCCCCGAGACTGGCCCCGGGGCAGAGATGGCCTGTGGCTCCGGGGACTCTTCTGGAAGAGCTGGTCCTTTCTGGAGAGCTCCCGGGCCTCTGTGGGCCTCTGGGCTTGGCTGTCTGACCCTGCACTTGGAAATTCTCCGTCTGAACTCAGTCTGGGCTTCAGGGACTGCCTCCTTGGGGGTTCTTCAGGGAATGCTTCTAGAAACTTGGCCTGGGGCTCCCCGCAGCTTCCGGGGCTGTGGGGACTGGCCTTGGCCCTCGGGGGAGTCAGCACCAGCCTCTGAGGGCAGATGGGGAAGGTCATTCTGCCAGTGGACGGGTCCCCACAGGTGCAGCTAAAGGGAGACATCTCTGGCAATCGGAGACAGGTGACGCAGTTGCGAGGGATCTGAGCCGGCACCGAATCCACGGATTCTCCACAGAACGACATGGTTCTCACCGAGATATTCTGGCACATCGGTGGCAGCTGGAGCTGGGAAAATTCCAACAGGATGCTCCCGGCGGTGGCATCGGCCACCTCTGCCACCTTGAGTCCATCGGCATACACAGCATAGCCGGTGACCTGGACTCCGTTGGAGGACCCAGCTGAGTCGATGGTCACGGGGAGCCAGCTGACCACCAGGAGGCCCGGTGAGGCATGGCGCTCCACCAGCACGTCCAGTGGAGGGTCAGGGGGGCCCGCCAAGGGTGTGTTGAAGGTGATGGTTGAGGACATTGTTTCCCAGCGCTCCGGCAGCGAGTCCCACGGTGGGTGCACCTCCACCCTCACCTGGTACCTCGTGCCGGGATGCAGGTGGTGGAAGGTGTAGCAGCTCACGCCCGCTAGGGTCAGGGCACACTCCAGGTCATCCAGGTACACCATGTGGGGGTGGCTGCTGCCAACCCAGGTGATCTCGGCCGACGTGGCTGCAACACTCTTCAGGTAAAGTTGCGTAGGGGCCACACAAAAGACACTGTTGGTCCCCAGAAGAGGTCTGGAGAAGCCCCACTTGCCCATGCTCTGCTGAGAGCCCAGCCGGCCACCTTCCATCTTGGCATCTGAGATTTCTATTGCCACTTCGGTCTTGGAGCCCACCCTCACCGTTGTCGCGTGTGGCCCCCTGTCCACTGTCCCCTGGGCTTTCCCAGGTACTAAGCTGTGACCAGTGTCTTCCTTCGAAGCTTTGCCCTGCCCAGCCTGGAGTCGAGTGGGGCCAAGGTCAGGGAACTCATGGGGCAGGCAGCCCAGGATGTCACTATCTGAAATCTGCTCCACCAGGTTGGACTGCACCAGCCCCTGCCGGCCGTCCTCAAGCTCCCCTTTGTAGAAGCCGTCCTCATCCATGTCCCCAAAGACATACACGTAATCCCCAGCAGTGAGCAGCAGTTCGCTCTCGGGGTGCTTGTTGGGCCCTTCAAATGGGTTGTAGCTATACCGAGCCAGAAAGATCTTGAGCTTGGGCGTGGTGGGGGCCTCCGAACCCCCCACTTCCAGGGTTGAGGACACGCTATAGGGCTCCAGATCCTCCACCTCGCTGGCTGTGTCCACGTCCAGAGTAGGGCAGGATGGCACAGGGGCCCACATGGACTCCACCTCAGAGGAGGAGTTTGACTGGGAGCTGGTTTTCTTGGCCTGGGACCTGGAGTCCAGAGGTCGGCTGATTGGGACTCTGTCTGGCACTTTGGGGGCACTGGTTGCCTCCCCGAGGGCAACTGGGATCTCCAGCAGGGAGTCTTCTTTCTCCTGTTTGGCTCTGCTAGGCTGAGACAATGCTTGGTCCTCAGGCCCTAGCTGCAACTTGGTTCTTCCACTGCTTCTCACTTGGGACTCCGGGGCTGGCGGGGCCTCGCGGGGTTCCTGGGGAGGGTGACCAGGCTGACACTGCAGTGCCCGCATCTCCTCCCAGGCCGTCTGGAGATCACACAGGGCCTTCTGCTGGTCGTGCAGCAGCTGTTGCTGCCTGTCCTGCCCTCGTGCCGCCTGCTGCAACAGCTGCCCCGCCAGCAAGCCGGCGGCGTTGCGCTCCCGGCACGCGAGGCCCAGCTGCCCGCGCACGTCTTTGTTCTCGGCCGCCACCTTTCCCGTCCAGTCGGCCTGGGCCTGCAGCCGCGCGTTCTCCTTCGCCAGCCAGGCGCCTTCGCGGAGCGCCGCCTGCAGCCTCGCCTCGGCCTTCTCGCCGCGTCGCCGCGCCGCCGCCGCCTGCGCGCCCAGCTCCGCGCACTCTCGCCGCTGCGCGCTCAGCTCGCGCTCCAGTGCCTGTACTTGGCTCCGCGCCTCCTCGCATGGTGCGCTCTGGCCGCCCGCCTCCGCCCGGGCGCTGCTGGTGGCCTGCTGCAGGGTCAACTGCCTCTGCAGGCGCAGCACCTCCCGCTGGGACTCGCGTTGCAGCCGGTCCAGGTCGCTGACGTTGAGCCACTGGGCGCAGGCGGCGCCCCCCGCAGCGAGCGGGGCGCTGCTGAGGCCCGAGGCGATGCGCGCCTGCAGTAGGTGGCACTCCTGCCGCAGCTCTTCGATCTGCTTGTCCTTGTCCAGCAGCACGCTAGCCTGCTCCGACAAGTCCCGCGCACGCTGGCGGGCGAAGGCCTGGCACAGCTCCAGGCCCGCGCGGCTCTCGCCGGGCACAGGCGCGCTCACAGCACGCTGGTTGGTCTCCTGCAGCTTGCGGGCCCGGTCCTCCAGGCGCCGCGCGAGGCCGGTCAGCTCGGCGTGCTTCACCTTGAGCCGCTTCACCTTCTTGTCCGCCTTGTCGGAGAAGCCCGCGCGCCGCAGCTGCAGGTTCTCTTCGCGCAGGCCGGAGCAGCGGCGCGCCAGGACCTGCAGCGCCTCGGACAGCTCCAAGTTCTGCTTCAGCAGCTCGCTGTAGTCCGGGCCCGGCGGCAGGGGGTTCAGGGCTTCGCAGGGCTGACTCCCGGACTCTTCCCCTCCTCGCGGGTCGCTAGGTCTCCTGCGCTCCGATACTGGCGGCGGGGGACTCAGGGACCCCGGGATGGAGGCGTCTGGAGAGGAGGATTCGGGGGCCTTGGGGTGACTCAGGGTGCTGTCGCGCGAGAGGGAACGCGCTGGTGCCAAGGAATCGAGGGAGCTGGCGCGCGCGGGGAGCACGCTGTCCGGGGAGTTGGAGCACGCCGCGGGCACCCGGTCGAGGGAGCGGGAGCGCGCGCGGGCGCCCGCGCTCAGGCCGTCAAGGGGTTCTAGTCGACATGAGGACTTGGCGGCGGCCTCAGGGGGTGGCTCTTCTGAAGAATGCGCGGTCTGGGGGTCGGGGGTGCCGGACAAGGAGGGGTGCCAGCGGAAGTGTTCCAGAATGTACTTGAGGAAGAGCTGGCGCTCCACGTCGAGTGCCGCCTGCAGGTGGCGGATGCGCGAGGCCTGCTCTCCGTCCGTTTCCCAGCGGAGCTGCGCCAGCACTTCCTGCAGGCGACAGCGGCACTGCGCTGCGGCCTCTTCGGGCGCCCCCGCACGGCCGCAGTAGCCGCGGTTCATCAGCTCCTCTGCCAGCTGGCGCTGCAGCTCCCGGGCCTCGCGCACCACGCCATCGCGCTCGCGGTGCAGCAGCTGCTGCAGCTGTCGCATCTCGGCCTCCTTCCAGCGCAGCAGCTGCCGGATCTCGGCTTCGCGCTCCCGCAGTACCTCCTCCTGCAGCTGCCGCAGCTCCCGGCTGCGCTGCGCCTCCCACTTGGAGCGCAGGTGATCAACCAGCTGTTGCCGTTCCTGCTCGGCCTCCTCCCGCTGCTGCCGCGCTTGGGCAGCGAAGCGCCGCCGCTCCTCCCGCCCGCGCGCCCGCTCCGCCTCCAGCTCGGCCCGCAGCTTCTCCAGCTCACGCCTCTGCTCCTCCAGCGCCGCCGCCGCCGCCGCCGCCGCCGCCGCCGCCGGGCCCGAAGTAGCCGGCTTCTTGGGTGTCACGCGGCCGCCGCCAGAAGGGCTGGACGAGTCCTTGGTCATGGTGGTCGCGGCCGGGCAAGACGCCTGACCTCGCTTGGCCCAGGCCGCCGCTCGCCAACGGCCGCTGCCCTGGCCGCGGCCAACTGTCCCGCGCGCCCCTTCCGGGCTCTCTGAGGGTTCCCGCGCGCCCCTTCCGCCTCTGGGCGCGTTCTCCCACCTCTGCAGTGGGTGCGGCTAGCCCGTGCTCCTCTCCCGGCTGCCTATGTTGGCGCTGGGCTCTAGACACCCAGGCTAGACACAGCCCCTGTCCTTCCCAGGATGCCCACGAGTCTCGCTGGCCCCAGGCCTCTCCCTGATCCTGGCACCATATCCCTTACGACCCACCCCGGCCCTCTTCCAGGCACTGGACAATCCCTTTCAGGCCAAGGAACCCGTGGGAAGCCTGAGCTGCTTCTCTGGGCACAGAGAAAGGGGGCTCAGTGTTTGGCTCAAGATCACCAATGGATTCAGGTGGTGTGGTGGCTGGAAACTGCAACAGGAAATGCCCAAACTTGGGGGTGTGCCCTGGGCTCACCCAGAGGAGGGGGCATCTGGCTCCTGCATCTCCACTGTGCCTACCCATCCAAGGACCCCTTCCAAGGACTTGCGTGCATTATCTGTTTAAACCTCCTATACCCATTTTACAGAGAAGTCTCAAGTCCATGACCTGGGCATGGTGCCAGCCAAGACAGGGGACAAGTGTTCCTTCGAGGACCATAGCCCTAGCCTGTGATTTCTTGGTTCATTTTCACAATCCTCCCGCAAGGACGCTCAGAGAGATAAGGGCCTACCCACAGTCACATGGCCCAGAAGTAGCTAAGTTGGAATTCAAACCTGCAAAATTATACCTCCAGATTCCATGGGCACTCTGATGCCATCTGGTCAATCTCAGGGTCACAGGTGGGAGGACCCCTACCCAGTCTTTATCTCAGTGGGGAGCTCTACATTTCATATCTGCAGAAGGATAAGAGGGTCAAGTGGAACCCGGAGACTGGGACGGCCAGTTGGAGAGGCAGGGAGGGAGGTGAAGGATGGGGCCACCATGAGGGCCCAACCTGCCCTTTGGTCAGGCTCAGGAGTGCCTGGGGCTACCTGCTTTCCCAAAAAGTAAAGCCAAAGGCCTGTATGGGCCCTGCTGGGTCCCCACACCACCTCCCTGGATACAGCAAGGCCAGAGAACTTTCCATGGCTTTCCAAGGGGCAGTGTATCGGATGCTTAGGGCTGGTGGGACTTTGGAAGCAAATAGTCCTTAAGCTTTTCGAGCTGCTCCCATGTTCTCTTCTGTAAAATGGGCTAATAATGCAGCTCCCTCCCTTGCTGTGTGACCTCCCAGAGTTTCCTGACCTCTCTGAGCATCCATTTCCTCTGTGAGGTTTCAAGGAGGTAAGAGTATACAGTGCCCAGAGCAAGGCTCTCTAGCAGCTCACTGATTTTAATTCTAGTCCCTCTTTCACAGCTAAGGAAACTGAGGTCTGCAAGGTGGGAATTTGGCTGAAGTCAGGCAGGGCCTCCATGGTGGAGGCAGCCCAGGTACCCTCTGAGTTCCCTGGGACTCACTCCATATACCTCAGGGCAGGTGGGAAGCCTCAGAGTCCGGGGCATCCATCCAGGCTTTGCCACTTTTTGGCTGAGGGACCACTGATGACTTCACCTCTCAGCCTCCTCACAATGTGTATATTGGTAGCACCAGCCTCCCAGGGTTGGAGGCACACCAGGGCTCTGTTGGCCGAGCGCTGGGTGTATAGTAGGTGCTGCACTGAGGTCTGTGCAAGTTCCTATCTCCCCATCTAGGGCTTGGCCTGGACCTTCACAAGCTTCTTCCAGGAGTCTGAAGAATTCCCCTGGCTCGAAGGCCTCTGGGCCTTTGCATGCGTTGTTTCCCCTGCTGGGATGCCAAACTGGCCCGACACAAAGGTAACATGTGCCATGCTCCATGCTAACGCTTGCCATTCGGTATTTATTTATTTATTTGCCATACCACCATGAGGCTTGCAGGATCTTAGTTCCCCAATCAGGGATTGAACCTGCGCCCTCGGCAGTGAAAGTGTGGCGTCCTAGCCACTGTACCACCAGAGAATTCTCTGCTATACAGTATTCAAACCACCCATTTCACAGATGAGAAGTCCCAAGCTGCAGTGGGTTAAGAGTTCTGCTCAAGGTCACAGGCTGATTAGTGGGTTCCACACAACCCTGGTTTTGTCCACTCACTTATTACTAACCTTATCTTATCCTTTGGCCTCTGCTTAGCAGTTCCTCCTCCAGGAAGCCTTCCCTGACTCTCCAGGCTGGGCTGGGCGCGACCCAGGGCTCTGCAGCTCAGATCACACCACACGGTGCCTCTCCTTTTGGAGCAGGGATATATCTAATACACAGGTGCGTCTCTGCCCAGAGTGGGCTCAGGGGAGGGGTAAGAAAGTCCCTCCCCAGAAAGGTGGTACCTGAATGGGGGAGGCAGACAGGCCAGGTGGCCAGGTGAGGATGTGCCCTTCACGCCCTGCCTGCCTGCCTGGCCCTGGGCAGCAAGGGTGAGGACCCCAGGCTCAAGGCTGCCCACTGGGGCCTTGGGCAGAGGCATCAGGCTGGCCGGGAGTGAGGCTCAGTTCTCAGGAGAGGTGTTGGCAGGATCGTAAGCTGTGGAACGTGCGCGCGCGCGCGCGCGCACACACACACACACACACACACACACACACACACACAGAGCTTCCCTTAGCCTGGCCACCTGTGTGGTTGGGAGCTTGGGACCCCTACTTAAGTCCGGCTCTTCCCTGCCCTTCCTGCTGTGGTACCACATAGCTCCTGGGAAATGCGGATGGACATCTGGTACCCGGCCATTTGCATCCAGTCTTTAATGCTGTGATCCCATTAGCAACACCTCTGCTTCTCAGGGTATGGTGCCAACCTGGCCCGGTGGCACCTGGGCCCTCTCACAGCTTGGGCTCTGCTGCTCTGAGGATGGCTGTCTAACCACGAGCCACCCACCGGACACTCGGAGTGAATTTCCCACCTCCCCCCTAGCCTCTCTTCTGTGACTGACCTTCCTGGGTTGCTCCTGGGGCAGGACAGACACACAGCCCTCTCACTTACACAGTACTTTCTCCAGGTAGGCAGGTAGATGACCTTGAACCCATCTTGCAGGTGGGAAAACCGAGGCTCAGAGAAGCACTTTCTGTGTTCATTCAGCACTTGGCTCTATGGGCTCCACCCTTTTTGTTGTACTCATGTTTTTCTTTTTTGTTGTTGTTGTTTTTTGTTTTGTTTTCTTTTTTGGGGCCACGCTGTGAGGCTTGTGGGATCTCAGTTTCCTGACCAGGGATTGAAGCCAGGCCCTGGGCAGTGAAAGCATGGAGTCCTAACCACTAAGCCTCCAGGGAACTCCTAATACTCAAGTTTTTCAAACTAGGTTCTCTTGAACCCTGATGTGCCATAAGAGATGCCACTGGGCAGTGGCAAGTGGCAAGAACACAGGGAATTTTGGTTCCAGATGTTCTCTGTGAGAGGAGAGGTGGATGGGAGGGAGGGGGGAGGTTAGACACAGGGACAGTCCAGGTGGTCGTGGAGCCACGGGGAGCATGTCTTCACGGGACCCTCGGCACTGCTCTGTTTGACAGAGGCCAAGACCCCGAGGCTCAGCGGGAGCAGATGGCTTGCCAGGGCACGTGGGCAGCTGTGGCAAAGCTGGACGGTCCCCTCAGGGCACTGGGTGGGGCACCACAGCCTGGACGTCCTGCTGCAGCCCCAAGCAGGGCTGCCAACAGTCAGGGCAGGAGGGCAGACTGCAACAGAGGAGGCGGACCCCAGCCTGAGTCCCTGGGAGCCCCACAGTGCCATCAAAGGCCCATCGGAGGCATTCTGGAATGTGGATGAGTGCGTGAGCAAACTGTGCTACCCTGGTACCCGGCTCCTGCCATCCCACACTTGTCACGTTGTGCACTGATTGTCCAGTGACCTGCCTGCCACCCCCATGGACTCTGAGCTCGGGGAACTTGACTGCTTTCTCTGGTCTCAGCTTTCTTCCCTAAAACATGAATGGGATAGATTATACGGGTAGTTTTCAAACTGGGCTCCTTTAGGGTCCGGGGCTCCTGGAAGATACTGTAGGGGTGGGAAGGATATGCCAGAGCTGAAGGGGAGACACTGCCCCTACAGGACACGGCCACTAATTCGTGTCATTTATCAGGTTCTAAGGAGGACTTTGGTTGAATAGTGTTTTTTAATAGCGTTTAAAGAGGTATGCTGGGAATTCCCTGGCGTTCCAGTGGTTAGGACTCAGCAGTGCTGCCACTGCAGGGGGCACGCATTTGAGCCCCGGTCGGAGAACTAAGATCCCACGAGCCTCATGGCGCAGCCAAAAAAAAAAAAAAGGTGTGCTGCTGGCAACAAGTTTGAGAACCTCTGGGTCAGAGACCCTCCTGTCTATTATGGGCACAGACACCACTGCCCCAACACCCCATGATTCCACTGATCCTGAGAGGGGGCACATGCCCCTCACGTCTGGCTTTGCTCCACATCACCAGCCCTGTGCTCCATGTGTGACCTCTGGGTCATGTGGAGTCCTGGGATGCTGATCCGCATCCCTCCTTTGCCACCCACGCCCCACGTTTTGCAGAGCTTGAGGCCTTGGTGAGGGCCCTGGGCTCCATCCTGAGAGCCCCCTGGAGAGTTTTAAGCCCCCAATCTCTGTGGCCACAATAGCCCCAGCTTTCCAGCCCACTTCTCTTATGTGTGAGTCATCAATGTGTTTTCTGTCTGTTCTCTGATACCTCCTCAGTGTCTAGAACAGTGGCCAGTACATGGTCCACGCTCAGTGAATACGCGACTAAAGACAGAGGCAGGCTGACCAGGTGTGGCCTCCGTCCTCGTGGAGTTTACAGTCCAAGGGCAGACACAGGCATTAAACACAAATATGGCAAAGGGACGTAGTGAACTCGGAGTGTGGACCAGTGCTAGGGGCTGAGGGTGGTGCTAACGGGGAGAAGACCCCAGCTGAGCTGAGGCAGGAGAGCAAGGGCTGCCCAGAGCTGAGACTGGATCTCAGGCAGAGAGACCTGCCAAGCTCCCGGCCCCTCTCAGTCTGTCATGGTCCTTGTGTGCCTGAGGAGGGACTGGGGCTCAGAAGGGAAGGGTCACTCAGTCGCAGCCCACCCAGAGCTTCCTGCTCCAGGTTGTGGGAGGCCTGGCACCCCCAGCACAAGCCCTTCCTGGATGGATATATTCTCTGCCTCCACTCCTGGGCCCTGCTGCCTGCTCTGGCCAGTCCACGCCCTCCTGGGCAGGCAGGGACAGCGTGTGCTAGCTTCCAGCTCTCCAGCTGGGGCTCTCTGGCCTGCTGGGCTGGCCTCTCACCTGGCAGCCTCAGCCTCACTCCCCACACATGTGTCCCCGTGGGTGGCCAGCCCCCCCCCCCCTCCCCCGCACATAACATAACAGGCCTGACGCCTGAGGTCCCACCACAGCTGGGGTGGCTGGCACTGTCCTCTTCAGAGGAGGAAACTGCCTTGGCCCATGCGACTCAAGTCTGGGCTCTGAACTGGTGCCGTCAGAACTTGTCCATGGGCTCTGGCCACCCGGGTGCCATCGTAATCCCCAAGCTGCTGCCTCCTGAGGACCCCGCGGGGCTGCCAGCAGCGTCTTGACTTGCAGCTGCCCGCTGTTGCCAGGACAGAGCCATCCTCCGTCTTCTTCATCTGCATTCCTCTCCGCTCTGGGCCTATTCCGACCACCCTTCTCTCTCCATAGCCTGAAGCTCGAGGCCTTGTCCATCTCCCACTGACACTAGTGGCAAGACCTTTGTCCAGTTATTTGGCCATTGCTCTAGGTCAGGGGATGGTCTTTCCTTCATCAAAGGGCACCCAGTCTGGCTGAGCACCCAGTCTGGTCTGGGCAGAGAGTGGGGGGCAGGTGCCATGTTAATTTCTTCATTCACTAAACAGAAATCCTCCAATGGGGTTTGTGAAGGAAGGGAGGAAGGAAGGAGGGAGAGTAGGGGGGCATAGCAGGGAAGGAGGGAAAGAGGGAGCCCTTTGGGTTGGCTGAGTCTCCCAGCCCTTACTTTACCCCACACAGTCCAGGAGCGGACTTGGACTGGACCCTTAGATGGCCAGGGGGCTGAGAAAAGCTTGATTGACCACTTGAGCCTCAGTTTCTTCCTCTCAATGGGGCTGGTAACAGTTCTGACCACAGAGGATGGTAGGGGGCGTCAAAGAAAGGCTTGTGAATCAGCACCGGCAGGACCCAGCACACTGCACGCCATCAAGTTCCCCAAGCAGGGTGGCAAGTCATGTGCTGAGGCCTGACTGGCACTTGCAGAGGGACAAGTGGGGGAGGGAAGGACAAAGGCATCTTGGGCAGTGGGGGCAGCGTGGGCAGAGGCCAGGGCACAGGCTGTGGGCAGGTAGGGATGCGGGACTCGGGGGTTTGGGCCAGCAGAGGGAGGTCAAGGCAGAGCCTCACCACATGGACCACATTCGGGTCTACTCCTGGAGCCCTCTTCCCAGCTGGGTGAGGTAGGGCAAGCTACTTCTCTCAGAGTCTCAGCTTCCTCCCTGTGAGACAGAACATCTAAGTGCATGGCCCTGTGGTGCCGATGAGCTCAGTGGAGGGTGTAAATGTCCGGCCCAGGGCCGGACACCCCTTCAGCCCTATGGAGTGTGAATACCGTTGCCAAGTCCCTGCCTTGCCAGAGGCACTTCATTCTTGCTGCAATGCCTCCTCCCATTCCTGGCCCCTCCCCTGTCCTCTGAAGGGCCCCTGTCTGAGCCTGAGTGCCTCAACAAACCCTCACACCTCTGTCATTTTCCTTGGTGCCTCCCCGGGGTGTAACAAGCCCCTTGAGGGCAGGGACCTGTATCTCCTCCCTGAACCTAGAGGTGAGCACCCAGGACATGTGCTGACTGGAGAAAGGAGCAGCAGGTGGTGAGTTTGAGCAGAAGGGCCTGGAACCCAGAAGGAGGAGGGAGAGGAGGAAGAGGTCACTCTTTTTTTTTTTTAATTAATTAATTAATTAATTATAATTTTGGCTGCATTGGATCTTCATTGTTGCGTGTGGGCTTTCTCTAGTTGTGGTGAGCAGGGGCTACTCTTTGTTACAGTGCATGGGCTTCTCATTGTGGTGGCTTCTCTTGTTGAGGAGCACAGGTTCTAGGCGCCCGGGCTTCAGTAGTTGTGGCACATGGGCTTAGTTGCTCTGCGGCATGTGGAATCTTCCTGGATCAGGTCTCAAACCCGTGTCCCCTGCACTGACAGGCGGATTCTTAACCACTGCGCCACCAGGGAAGTCCCGAAGAGGTCACTCTTGATGGGAGGCTCGGGGAGGTACCACAGAAAGGTCAGGTCTGGATAAACAGGATGGCTGAGTGGAGGGGAGCTGGTGTGACCAGAAGCCAGGACTGCTATGCGGAACAATGAAGGTTTAAGACCCAGAGAAGGGTCCCAAAGTCCCACCGGGACTGTGTGCTTGTTTATGGCCTTCTGCTTTCCAGGGCCTGTGCCCACTTGCAAAGTGGGTGCCAGGGAGCCATCTTGCGATGGGGGTGAGGATACAGGAGATGCTGCAGCAAAGGTTAGTTCTTGGCACTCGGCCTCTTCCAATCCCACCCCTCTATTCCTGGTTTAGCACGTCAAGGTGAAGGGTATGCACTGCACTTCCTCAGCTGGCTTGGGATTTCTTCAGGGCAGGGTCCCCTTCCCTCTGAGGAAGCAGTTCCCAATAGAACTGTGTTCTTTCATTGACCTGGGCCCACTAAGCACCAGGCCCAGTGCACAGGAGGACCATAAAGTCATTTCCCAGGCCAGGCTCCCAGGTCCCCTGCAGCTCTAGGGAGTAACTGATGGAGTCCCTCATACATTTGCCAAATGTGTCTTGTTGTTTTTTTTTATTTATTTGGTTGTGCCAGGTCTTAGTTGCAGCATGCGGGCTCCTTAGTTGTGGCATGTGAATCCTTAGTGTGGCATGCATGTGGGATCTAGTTCCCTCACCATGGATCGAACCCGGGTCCCCAGCATTGGGAGCGTGGAGTCCTAACCACTGTGCCACCAGGGAAGTCCCTTGTTGTTTTTTGTTTTTGGCCACGCTGTGCAGCATGCCGGATCTTAGTTCCCCAACCAGGGATCGAACCCGCGCCCTCTGTAGTGGAGAGGGGGAGTCTTAACCACTGGACCACCAGGGAAGTCCCACATTTGCCAAATGTTTAGGAGCACTCACTGTGTGCCAGCCCTGGGGGTAGATAAAGGACAGGCAGGGTCCTCATTGCATGAGGCTTATCATCTAGTTTCTTCCCCACTCTCTCCCCGTGTTAAGCCTGGGCTCTCAGGTCTCTGGGTGGGAGGCCGGCTCTATTCCAGGCTATCCATCTCCAGTGCTCTTTTCCTCTGTCTTCTAGTGGGAAACCAACTGCTCTCAGAATGGAGAAAAACTCCTTCACAAGGCCTGAATGATCTGAAGCTGCACCCTCCACTTTGCCTGCACTGCCACCGAGGTCCAAACCACCATCACCTCTTTGCCTGGATGGCCACAAACAGCTTGTACATGGCCCTGCTCCCCTTCTTACCCCCTACCTACCTCATCCTCCATTCTCCAACCAGAGTCTTCTCCTTATACGCATGCATCTGACCATGCGCTTGCCCTTCGGTTCTCAGAGCTGCTCCTCCCCACCCTTCACAGGTCCCAGTGGTGGCTGTGGAGCCAGCAGCCCCGTCTGGAACAGAATTGGGCTCTGCTCCTTGCGGGTTGCATGACCTTGGGCAAACCCTTGGCCTCCACTATGCTTCTGTATCCTGTGAAATGGGGCTGTTCGTGGTGTTGGCCATAATTACACTATTTCCTCAGTGAGACTCCCTTGATCGCCCCCCCC
>NW_020175053.1:7326249-7344222 GCF_003031525.2 Neophocaena asiaeorientalis asiaeorientalis
CAGACTGTCGCTGCGACTGCCGGCAGACTGTCGCTGCAACTGCAGAGTCACACAGCGGCAAGTTCGGCCCCGGGGTGCAGGAGAGCGGGAGGGTGGAGGGCGGGGGGCGGCCGGCCGCGGCGCGGGCCTCCTGCCCGGTCCTCGTCATCCGCGCTCCGGGCCCTGCTGGAGCAAAGTGCCATTTTAGGGGTGGGAGTGGGAGTCAAAACCAACCAAAGTTTATAAAAATAACTTGCTACTTTGTATCTTGAACGCGGCGGGGTGCATTCTTGCTCGCTGGCTCGCCGGGTGAGGAGCACAGATGTCACCCGGGCCCAGTCCTTTCTCGAGTGTGTTTGCCGGCGTCCCCCAGAGCCGATCTCGCCTAGGTTTGCGAGTCGGCCGCCCTGCCGGTGGTGCTGCCGGGCTGCACCGGGCCGAAAATCAAAAGGGCCCAGGAGCTGATTTCCTGGGGGGAGATAAAGGGCTGGGGTTCCTCCTGGGCAGAGCAGTGCTCCGGAGAGCCAGACGTTGAATTTGGAGTCCCAGCCTCCGGGCCCTCCCTCCCTGGGAACGTTTCCTTTCTTTTGTTCCCTAAGGACTAGACACGACATTGAACTTCATAAGAGTGGATTGGAAGTGGGCACAAAAGAAGAGTCAGCAGAGTCCAGATTTCTCTCTTCTCTGTCAGTGACACCACCGTCCACACAGTCGTCCGGATGGGAAGACTGTTATTCATTTATTTCCCTCTGTACTTCCCAGAGGCAGTCATCCTTGATGCCTTTCGGATTTTACTTTAAAGGTTTCTTGAGTTCCTGACTTATCTAATCTTACTGAGATTACTTGAATCCATACCCTCACCTCTCAGGTGCCTTTCTGAGTTCTCTCCTTCTCTGACTCGCCTTCTTGGCCACCACAGTTCTTTTTCTAAAGCAGATATTTAATCCTTTCATGCTCCTGTCCTAACCTCCGTGATTTTATTGTCCTCGGAAGTTAATCCTAACTTCCTGGCAGTAAGACCCTTAGACTGCTGGAAAGTAATCTGTTCAGCCACACCTCCTGCTCCTTGGTTTGCCATCACTCTTGTACCTAATCACTGTAGCTGCCATTTTCCTTAGCCTTGACTTTGTGCAGCTCCGTACTTCATGTTTATGATGGTGTGTAATCCTCCCTGTGAAGTAGACCCTATTATTCCCATTTTGTAGGTGAGAAAATGGAATGCAGGGAGAATCGCTGGCTTGCCCCAGTTTTCTAGCTAGGGAGAGAGTGAGCTGTGATGTGACTAGTTCTGTCTGACCCGAGAGCCCCCGGCCCTTAGGTGGCCTCTGCACACGCTGTTTGCTCTCCCTGAGAAAAGCTGCCTTCCCCTCGCCTTTCATCCCCTTCCAGGGAAGTCCTGGGTTCAACTCCGAGGCCAGCTACTCTGAGGCCTCGCCTCCCCCATCAGAATGAGTTGTTTCCGCCTTTGTGTGACCACAGCACTTTCTTTATGTTTCTCTTTGAGCACTTGTCACAATCGGATTTGTGTTAGACTTGCCTTTCCTACCAGGGTCTGAGTTCCTCAAGGGCAGGGATCTTGACCTAATTCATCCTGGTATCCCTTAGTCTAGGCCAGTTGACCCAGTTTGGGGCTCCCAGGCTCCCAGGGGTCTGAGAGGGGAGTTACTATGGTTTTTCAATTATTTTTGTGTTTCAAAAAAATTAGAGCTTAGGAAAAAACATGTAACATTAACTGAGTACTTGTTAAGTGCTAGATCATTTAGGTAAATTTTTTTAATGTTTTCAATAACTCTTAAAGGTAGTGTGTTGTCATCTTTATTTTACCAACGAGAAGGTTGTGAGGCTTAGCGGACCATCCTGGGGAGAGATGAGATGCTACATCTCCCTGTCTCCATATCCCAAGTTCCACGCCCCTTATCACATGGCCTCCTTTCTTATTCCAAGGATGCAGGGAGGAGTATGTTGATTCCTGACTCTTGCCTGGAGATTCTTTCAGTTTAGTAGGGGATGCTCGTTACAAGATGGTAATCATTGGCTCTGAGAGTCAGTGTTCAGGCCTGGTTAATTTAGAAAAAAAATTATTGAATCAGGTTGGTCAGTACACGGGCTGGATTATAAAAGGGATTTTCAGTGGTGAAAAGTAAACATGTTGAATAATCAAATGGATTACATCTTAAAGAACTGGAAATTTCCTCAAAAACCATTTTCTGAGACACTTGGAGTCAAAGATTTCTTTGTAACAATGGACTATCTGCAGATAGTATAAAATACATTATTAAAAGTAGAGTGATTTGCATATATCAGGCTGAGAAGTTATTTTAGGCAAAGTGAATATGATAAAGTCTTTAATTTAAAAGGCAATTGCCAGAAGGATTAGCCTTTTTCAGAACACTTTTTAGGAATTACAATGTTAATAAAACATTAAATACATTTTAATTTGCAAGCAGCTAATTCAGCATTGATGGCAACCACCAGATTGTAACCATTGCTTCAGTCAGGAGGGGAAACCTACAAAAGTGAAACCTGTAGGTGTGGCTGAGGGAAATTGATTGCAGTCTGTTCATTTCTTTTTAGCCTCTCAATTGCACACATCTCCTGGAAGGGCCCTCCAGCTGGGTGTCTTCCCAGAAGGGCTTTTCTCAGTGGGGAAATTTGTAGATTTAAAAGAGGAGTGACATTTTATTAGTTATTATGGCATAACTCTTGAGATAAGGAATTGAGATTTGTAGCAGCCTGTTAATGCTATTTAAATACTGCTCACTCAGAGTTCCATATTGGTGTACTTTCAGCCCATAATCACATGTGAATGAGTAGGAGGAGTTGCTAAATAATAGTTCATTCCTTGGAATTCATTGTACTAAGCAGTGAACTAGTTTGCTCTTGAGTGCAGGTATAGTACTCCCTGAGGTTGGGTAATGAACACAAGGAGCGGTGCGTGTGTCTGGTGGGTGTGTTGTGCGTGAGGGGAGTTTTACAGATGGTGTCAGTGTTCTGAATCCACTGGGTTTTTGGGACTCGAGGAAAGCACAGCATTTTTTACCCTAAATTCATGCATCGCAGTGAGTTGGGACTATTTTGGCCTCCCTTAATGATACTCTTTGTAAATGTTTCTCTCTTAAGAGACAATTGGGACAGGCCCTGGGAAAGAGAGTATGCTCATTATTGCAATATTGGAACCTTTTCTTGAGGTGTACACGAGAACAAAAACACTTGTTTCAGGGTACTTAGACCTATTCTGATTTTGCTACAACTCTAAGTTAAGAGGCTGTTGATTTAGTGTTTTATTACATCAGGTCACTTGAAAGTATTCTCACTCTTGGAAAGTATCACTAAATATTCAAGAGATAACTTCTCTTTTCTTTGATGCAACAGTAAGTTGGGAATTAAAGCTTACAGAACCACAAAGCCCTCCCTCCTGGGCCTGGACTCTGGTGGTCCCCCATACCCCATACCCCCGCCCCTCCTCAGGAGTTTCCTTTGAATGGCGCCAGACCTGCAGGCCTCCGGGTCTGAGCCCTGCCTGTGCCCCCACATCTGTCTTGCCTCCCTTAGTTAATGGGCCACTTGTCTACTCCATCACCAAGGAAGAACCTGGGGGAACCTGCCTCATCCCTTCCTTCCACATTGAGCCACTTGCCAGATTCTGCTGAACTAGGCCTTTATCTCCCTTCTCCTTCTGTCTTTTCTGCATCTCCACTGCCATGCCCTTAATGCAGGCCGTCCCTGTTGTGGTGGACACCTGCCTGGGATCGCTCAGTGGGTTCTTTGTGCTCGTCCCCAGTCAGCTCCTCACTCCCACGTCATCCCTAAGCGGCAGTGCGTTGGAGAGAAGTGCTCACGCCCAGGCCTTGCCCCCAGAAACCGGATCCGGGTTCAGTAGGGCAGGACCCGCACTCCTCAGCGTGTCCTGTCCGGGGTTGGGCTTGTCAGTCTCGTCTCCCCCGCTTGCCCTGGGATCCCCTGGGCCCGCGAGCTCTGCACTCCTCGGCCTCCGGGGGCCACCCGGCTCATCTCTCTGCACCAGGGCGACTCCTTGACTCAGCTCCGGGGGGGTCTCCTCTGCACTGTGCCCTCAAGGAGCTGAAGGAGGGAGAAGAACGGCCCAGCCTAGAACAAAGGTCCTGGGCTGCCTGTGTGTGCTGGACGCCTGCCAGCTGAGGAGTGAGGGGGGGCGGATAAGCCCCTCTGGCGGGAGGAGGCCGAACTTGGTCTGGCCCTTCACTCTGAGCAGGGCTTTGGTAGCTTACTGGGCAGCTGGTGAGGGTGAGGAGCTTTCATCCTTCAGAACAGATGTAGTAACCCCTGGCCGTGTGCTTCTTACCTTGCTTGGTCCCGTCCTTGAATTTTAGGGAGGCCACCCCTGTGGCGCTTTCCAGAAGCACTGGGGACTGACCTGGTTTTACCCTCTTCAGCGTGCCCAGCGCGCCTGGCCCTCCAGGACAAGCCTTCCCTCCATCGGCCCCGCCGCTGGCAGAGCTGCCTCTCCACGAGGGGCCTCACGAGGCCAGCACGGGTGGGTTTGAGGACAGGTGGCAGAGAGACGCTGTGCCTTTCAGTTGAGGATCCAATGGAGCCCCAGGTGCGGCGTCCAGAAGCGGCCGCTCGCTGATGAGGGCTCTGCTGGCATGTGTCTCCTGTCCAGACTCATTCTGTGTGTTCTCGAGGGCTTGGGCGAGCCTCACCCTCGCCCGGGAGAAAGGGGGAGGGAAGGGTCTTCCATTCAGGGCAGAGCTATTGAGAGTGGAATACTGCAGAGCGATTAAGAGCTCAGGTGCTGGAGCGTGTGTCCTGACCCACCGCGTCTTAGCTGACTGAACCCAGGCAAGTTGCTTAACCTCTCTGTGCATTAGTCATGTCATCTGTGTGAAGAATGAGTGTGAAGATTGAGTTACTACATATCAAGCGCTCAGAAGAGCGCCTGGCATGTACTAAGTGTGGGTGTCAGCACGGGAGCCAGGAGAGTGGCCTGGTGGGAGGGAGGGAGGGTTTGGAGGAAATGGTGCTGCCCTCGGGGGTCGTGGGTTGGGGCAGGGAGGACAGGAAGTCCCCCTCTCCACATGCCCTCCCGACTCTTGAAGTCACCTGTTCCTTAGGGTTAGTGAGAGGTTTCCTGAGACAGCTGTGCGAACGTGTCTTTGTTTAAAGATGTTTACTTTTCCCGGCAAAATTACACAGCTCTTGAATTCAAAATCAGTGTCTCAGAATCTCACCCATGTGTTTTTTCTTCCTGTGCTGAGTGTGTGGGCCAGTGAGGCTGCTGAGCTGGGCTGGCGGTCCCGTCAAGGACACTGTGCCTTTGGTCTCCTGCTCCAGGTCCTCCAGGCCTTGGCCGCAGTCTCTAGTGTCCAGAGCTGCAGGGCCCTGACAGGCGGGAGGCTGAGGCCCGGCCACCACCCACGGGTGGGGCCGCCAGGTGCTCCCTGCTCTCAGGGTTTCTCTCCTGCTTTTCACATGGCTTCCCGTAAGAAGGGACGGGATGGAGAGTAAAGTTCGTCTCAGGTTAGGTGGTGGTGGGGTTTGTGCTGTTTTGAATAGTCCCAGGCCTGTATCAGTTGGAGTTTTCCGTACTCCTTATCTTGCCAGATTTTGTTTCTGCTTCTCACTAGCAAGTTCGGCAAAGGGGTGAAGTGTGCCGGACAGCCCCTGGCCCAGTGGACACATGTGCAGCCAAAGCAGGGACTGGCATCAGGTCCAGTGCTTCTGCTGGTGCTCCCTGTCTGAGCGGGCTGGGCAGTGGCTGTAGCTCCAAAGTCACATGGCCCCTGAGCCTTCCTGAGATGGTTTGTAAATGTGTGCGCCCGCCCCCCCTGCCCCCCGTGCCAGTCATTGGGAAACTCAGCACAGGAAAGCCACTTTACAGGTGGATCCGCTGCGTGGTCCACATGACTGTCCCTGTCTCCATCCTGGGATGCTGAACTCCAGAGTGTGTGGTGCAGGTCAGAGTGCCAGGCCCACCCCCGTTCAGTTGGAGGCACACACGCATCCCGGAGTGAGGCCACCGTGCAGAGTGGGCCAGAGCGTGTGGGCAGCGCTGAGTGTCCCCTGCAACCGTGTCCTGTTGGCACGACCATGCGCAGGCGGCCTGCTCCCTGGAGCAGCGTGCTGTGGTTGAGTTCTCCAAGACCTGGGTCAGATCCTCATCTCTGCCGCAGCCTCATCTGTGTCCTCGCCCTGAGCCTCAGTGTCCTGATTTCTCCAAAGGGACAGTGACACTCCCTCATAGAGTGAGGACCATCGCTGAGTGTGTCGATCGTGGCAGTAACTGAGTGTGACATAGCTGGCACACCACTGGCTCGCTGTGGAGACATGGTGGTGGGGCCCCCTTGGCTGAGCAGTCACTGAAATAAGAGACTCGTGTCCTGGAGCTTTGAAGGCTTATGTTTTAGATTTACAGTGTATTGAATTACATTAAGGTCATAATTGAGTGTCATTGCCACTGGTTCCTTTGTGCAAGCTTGGAAAGTGCATTTCTGTCAAAATTAGTCACTTTGATACAGTCCCACAAGCAAGAAGTAGCTCTTTCAAATTATTAATGTCCCACCAGTTGCCTGGCTGGTATATGACAGGGATCTTGTACTTTCCCTTGAACGTTGGGCTCTACCTGCCGGGTTTCATTTTGCCTGGATGGGAGAGCCTAGAAGTGTTCCGGGCACAGAAGAAACAGTTGCAGGGTGACTCACCATAAATGGAGGGCTCAGGTGAAGGCTGTGTATGTTTGTCCTTTTGTGGTCGAGAGTCTGGGAAAGTGCAGTTCCAGGGCCGCCAGGCCCCCCAGGATCCTGACCAGGGAATGGGAGCCCCCGCCCCCCTTGCCCACCACTCTGTGGCTGGACATCCATGGAACAACGTCTCTGGCTCGGGCTCTAGTCCTGGCTCTGCCCTGTCCCAGGTCTGTCTGTGACTGGGCCCCTCTCAGCCTCTCTCCAGCCTTCCCTCCTGTCAAATAAAGCTGGCGGGTTGGCCTGACCCCCCTCAGGGGCATTGTGAGGCTCTGGTCTCTGCTTCTCACTTGGGGTCTGGCTCCTGCTGTTCACGTGGCTGGGTGGAGTGTGCGACTCTTGCACAAAGGCTGGCATCTTCCCTAGCATGCCTCCTCCTGTTCTGCTTTGTTGGGATTTTGAAGGTGACAATGCCCTGTGGAGGGGAGTGTGATGCGCCATTGGCAGGCCCCTGTCTTATGCTTCTTTGTCTTTTTCTTTTTAATTGGATCAGGTCATTTCTGAAAGCTTTGTGCTAACCGTAAACATCTTCATTTCTCATTTAAGGCCCCCGTGAGCTCTGGTCGTAGGCTGTCAACACCAATGTCATATCATGTGTATGTCCTGTTATATAGAACAGATAGAATATGTACGTTGGTGCCCTGACACTCTTAGATTTTAAGAAGTGTGGTGACACAGTTGTGGAGGGGAATGAACCGAACCCTAATTGAGTACCTCCTGCCAGCTTCAGCAACATCCAGCGATTCTTGTAATTCTCAGCAGGGCCCTATGGAGTAAGCTTCCTACCGTAAGACTAGACTCCTAGACTCGAGCTTCAGGTGGTGTGAAGGGTGGGGCTGGGTTGAGCCCGGGCCTGTCTGACTCCAGAGTCCTCTGCTCTTCCTGGTCCACTGATGATTTGTTGAAGCAGCCACCTACCAAATCAAAATATTGTTTCTGTGTATTATATATAAAATAAATGTTGAAGAGAATGGTTGGGGATTGAAATATTCTGCTTTTATCGCCCATAGGAAGGTTCAGCAGAGAAGGTTCAACAGTAGAATAAGCAATATAAGTCACAGTATGCACCTTCTAAGAAAAGTTCAGACCGGTTTCCGGGTTTCTGTCGGCGCAGACTTGTTGCTGCTGTCAGAGGGACTCCTCGCCTTGCTTCTGTGTGCTGGCCCGGTGGGAGGCCTTTGCTCTGGTAGGAGCTTGTTTGCAGATGTGGAAGTGACACTGAGTCAGGGACTTGGTCTCTTCTTTGCTGGAAGGCTGGGTTGTTCTCAAGGAGGGGTGCCCCTCACTGTGGCCCAGGACCCCTGGCCCAGGTGCCTGGTGCTCTCTGGAGGTTCTCAGTCTGTGGGTCCACGGGAGTCAGGCACCCCTCATTCCCCTCTGCGCCTGGGACCCACACCCTGGCCGAGTCCCCAGAATTAGTAGCCTTTCCAGCCAAGCTCTGTTCCTGTTGCTTCCCGAACCACCCAGGGGTTCCTTCCTTCTACGGCTCTGCCTGCGTCTCCCACGGGGACACCTATTCTCTTCACCCGAGGGTCCATCCTCCCCCTCCCTCAGGGCTGGTGTCAGCCTCTCCCGTGAAGCTGTTGGCCTCTGCTGTAGGCCCCCCCCACCCACACCCCCGTAGGTCCCCAGAGCAGCTCCGCTCTCTTAACCCAGCTTCAACAGCCAGGAAGACCTTCAGCTTTACTTTCTGTAGTTCTTTAGGGGCGCATTGTGCTTTTTTCCATTTAGCAAATAGGAAATTACACCATGATATTAAATATGCCTTTTTTTCCCTTAAATATGCCTTTTTAAAAAACTGTAACCAGTGCCCCCTACCTTGACGCTTGCTGTCCATAGCATTGATTTAACATCTGAAGCAGCCATGACTCAGACAGCTGATTTTTCCTTTGTACATCTGTCTGGATTTCATTTTTCTTTTTTGTTGTTGAAGTATGGTTGATTTACCGTGTTGTGTTTCAGGTGTACAGCACAGTGATGTAGTTATATATATACACATATATATGTTCTTTTCCAACTTCTTTTCTCTTTTTTTTTTTTTTTTGCGGTACGCGGGCCTCTCACTGTTGTGGCCTCTCCCGTTGCGGAGCACAGGCTCTGGACGCGCAGGCTCAGCAGCCATGGCTCACGGGCCTAGCCGCTCCACGGCACGTGGGATCTTCCTGGACCGGGGCACGAACCCATGTCCCCTGCATTGGCAGGCGGACTCTCAACCACTGCGCCACCAGGGAAGCCCTCTCTTATATGTTTTTATAAAATACTGAGTATAGTTCCTGTGTTATACAATAGGTCCTTGTTGGTTATCTGTTTTACACATAGTATGTCTGGATTTCTTAAAGAGGACCATGGCCTCACACTGATTAGGAACCACTGGCTCCTGAGGGCTCCTCAGTGTGTGAGGATTACCCAGGGAGACTGTAAACAGTCGAATATCAAAGAAGGAAAGAAACAGAGACTTGGTTAATTCTTCCCCAGCTCAGATGTGTACACTGCATTGAGAGACGAGGGTGTGCTGTGTATAATGTGTCCTGCTCCCTGTCTCTGCTCAGGGACCAGCAAGTCTCCTGCTGGGGCCAGACCGTGTCCCCTGCTGGTGCCCGTGGGGCTGTCGGGCAGTGGTCGCTTGTGCCTGATGCCACGCTTTGGCCTAGAGTGTTGGCGACACGCCAAGTTCTCCCTCTGGGCTTTGAGGAGTGCAGCCCTCTCTCTCCCTTGCCACTCACCCTGCCCAGGAAGCCCGCTCCCCACCAGGAGGGGGACGTGTGTGTGTCTGGTTCTCCTTCCCCGGTGTCTCTCTCGGCCTGTCAGCATTGTTCCATCTGCCTGAAGCAGCCAACCAACTGCTCTCGCAGAACTGTCGCAGACCTTTGTGGGGCATGTTTTGTCAGTCCCTGTGGTTCTTGGCTTTGGTCTTCCCAACTTCGTTCTGGAGCTGGACCCCTCTTTCTCCCACCATCCGTCGGACGTTCCAACTCTGAATCGATGTGGCCTCCTTGCCATTCCTTCCCCCGTTCTTCATCTTCAGTGACAGGCTGCAATCATGCTGGAGGGTTTGTTAGGCCTTCAGATGAACCCGTCTCTCTTTTTTTTTCCTATAAATTTATTTGTTTAATTGATTTATTTTTGGCTGCATTGGGTCGTTGTTGCTGCACGTGGGCTTTCTCTTGGTTGTGGTCCGCGGGCTTCTCATTGTGGTGGCTTCTCTTGTCGCAGAGCACAGGCTCTAGGCGCGCGGGCTTCAGTAGTTGTGGCTCACGGGCTCTAGAGCACAGGCACAGTAGTTGTGGCGCATGGGCTTAGTTGCTCCACGGCATGTGGGATCTTCCCAGACTAGGGTTCGAACCCGTGCCCCTGGCAGGCAGACTCTTAACCACTGTGCCACCAGGGGAACCCCCGTCTCTTCTCTGAATGACTTGAGTCGGTCTTCAGCTTGTTCTCGGTGGAGGCGTGATTGGCATTTCGGGCTGATCAGTTCATGTCTGCGGGACTGTCTTGTGCATCTCAGGACTTTCAGCGTCCCGGCCCCCAAGAGTGTCAGTGGTTCTCAGCGGCTGTGGCTCTGGAGGGTGGGAAGCTGGGTGGAGCAGTGTCACAGGCCTGGCATCTAGTGGGCAGGGCTCAGCGCTGCCCTGTTGAGAAACTCCCAGGGGCTGCCTGGCATTCCTTGAAGATGACAGGACTGGATGGCCGGCTTGTTTGTCTTGGTTTCTCTTACTTCTGCCTTATACCCACTTCTTGTTGTTTAGAACTATGCAAAGGCACCTGCCTCGTCATCTTTGCTGAGCGTCACTTGACAGCGAGGTGACTTGAGCTTACCCGGTAACCGTGCTCCGGGTTTCCCAAGCCTCCCAGCTCTGCTGTCACAGCATCACCATCTTCTCCTGCGGGTGGTGGGGGGCAGGGCGGGGAGCAGGGTTGCTGTCCTCCTCGCACTGAGCAGCTCCCGTCTTTGTTCCCGTGTCTCTTGATATCAGAGCATGATAGTTGCCCGCCCTGCACCCCTGCCAACACGCCACTCCTCCGTTTCTTGAGCAAGGTTCAGTTTCTCACTGCCAAGTTACGGTGGACAGTCCTACCTGCCACGTTTTTGTAATTTCCTTTGAAATGTACCTCCTTGTGTTTATTACCCATACCTTGTGGTGTTAGTGTGTGGATTTCTGAAGCTGTAAAGTATATTTATAGATTATTTTAAAATTTATTTTGTCCTATGAATATTGAATCTATTCTCTGTTGTTTCTTCTTTCTTACTCTTTTTTTTTTTTTTTTTTTTAATTTTTTGGCCTTGCTGTGCGGCATGCGGGATGCAGGATCTTCTTGAGCAGGGATTGAACCCGTGCCCCCTGCAGTGGTAGCATGGAGTCTTAACCACTGGACCACCAGGGAAGTCCCTGTTTGACTGTCTTAATTTCACAATTCTATCTGGAATTTTTTCCCATCTGTATTTGGTTTAAACATTTTTTAGCTTGGTAGGACTCAGCGCTACGGGACTTGGTCTCTTCTGTTTCTAGACAAGAATCTTACTCTAGTGCCTTGAGCCAAGGGCCTGAAGGTCCCAGCACATAGAGAGCCCTGTTTACCCCAGAGCCTCGCCCCTCTCCAATCCCCTGCTTCCCATCCGATCACTCACCAGATCACTAAGCAGATATTGTATTTGTGTGTGACCATGGGCTCCTGGGCTTCCTGACCCCTGCCGTGCGCCTCCTCTTTTGGAGCTTACATTCTGTTTGGGGAGTGGACCAGAGTGGGAGCGTGGGTGTGAGATTTGTTTCTTCCCCTTCCTGAATGTGCCCAGGCTTCATAATCCCCAGGGGAGCCTTTCTGATGAGCCCTGGGCATTAGTAGGAGGACCAGCTGACAGCTGGCCGGTCGGGTGGTCTCTCAGGTTCCATGCTTCCCCTCCTGCGGGCTCAGGAAGAGGGGCCAGGCCACCCCTTCCCCCACTGCTGGGGCCGTGGCCACTAGCATCTTCCTCGTGGAAGCTGAGCATTGCTTAGAAATTGCTCATCCTCTCACTGTGCAGCTTGCTAAAAATCCCCATTTCTATCCACCCAACACCTGCTAGACCAGAGTTTCTGGGCCTGGGGCCCAGGCCGACGAGTGTGGTGGGCAGCTAGGGCTGGCAAGCAGCAGTCTTCCCTGTGGGAAGAGACTCAGCCTGGCCCCTGCCACCAAGCAGCAGCGTGTCCCACCTGTCTCCTCTGTGTGGTCACTTGATGTACTGTGCTCCTTATCCTGCCCCGTGCCAGGCACACCAGTAACATCGGCTCAGCCCCCTTTCTCGGGACTCTTCTCCTTCCTTATCTCGTATCCCCCAGGGTGCCTTGTACACTGGCCGTTTGATGGGAATGTGGGACGCAGAGGTTGGGGGGGCTGGTTCAGAGCCTCCGTGCCATCCTGCGCCACGGCACCAAACATGAAGGGGCTTCCTGGTTCTAGAGGGCTGCGGGGGCCAGACCAGCGAGGAGGAAGCCCGGGCTGTGGGACGCCATCCTGTGGGCCCTGCGGAGGAGGCAGGGCTGGGCTGGGTGGTGCTGTGGGGTTGGAGAGAGAGGCATCCAGGAGATGCGGAGGACGCTGTTGTGTTGTGGACGAGAGCCGGGTCAGGGTGTGGTGGGGGAGTGCCTCACTCTAGGCTCTGAGGATGGAGGAGCATGGGGGACCCAGGTGGGCGGGTGGCTGTGCAGTGGGTGGCTTGGGCCATAACACCTGTTGGACGGTCACTCGAGTTGTTGGGGAAGCGGTGGGAAATGTCAGGCTAGTGCAGCTTTGAAAAACAAGTGACAGACAATTCTAGGCTAGAGACGGGACAGGGCCCTGATGTCGCCTGGCTGGCCGTGCTTTCTGGATGAAGTGGCATTTGTATGATAACAACCCCTCATATATTTGCAAGGCGTTTTCTTGCACATAGCATGGTTCCCCCTCCTTGTCTACATCTTTGGGTCTCAATGCCCTTTTGCAGCAGAGGAAACCGAGGCTTAGTGAAGGTTTCCATCCTCCCCCACCCCCCCTCCAGCCCCAGACTGGGTCGTCAGGCCCCAGCCATGTGCCCTGTGGAGGGAGAGCCCTTCTGAAACTGCACTCCGGCGTTGGGTGGAAAACTGTGGGTTTGTTTGCTTCTCTTCCCCAGTTCCATTCACCTTTACACGGAGGCAGCGCTTCATAGATCTGGGTTGGAAGGAGTCAGGTCTGCAGCACCTGGCCTGTGCCCCTGCTGCGTGGGGACAGCCCATAGGGGAGGGGATCGTCCACTGGGGCTGTGGGTTCACTGAGGTGGGTGCTTGTCTTGGTCTGGGGTACGGGTCAAGGGGGCCACTGCGGCTCCAGGCCTCTTAACCAGGCCAGGGCATCCAGCCATGCTCTGAGATGGCCTTGGTGGCGGTGTCGGCACTTGGTTTAATTTGAGGGAGTCAGGAGGGATCTAACGTGTGGTGCTTTCCCCTATTTGACACCCCTTTATGCTTTGTCAATCAACAGGAGCTTGAAGAAATCCGCAAATGTGGGATGAAAAACTTCCGTAACATCCAGGTTGATGAAGCTAATTTATTGACTTGGCAAGGGCTTATTGTTCCTGTGAGTATTGAACACCTCCACTTCTTACCAGATTATTCTTTACGCTGATGTGTGTGCTGCGGGCTTCTCCCTCTGCTCCCAAGGCGGCTCTAGGCGGCCAGCAGGTGCCCGAGGCGGCTGTCGCGGAGGCTCACAGGGCAGGGCCCTGAAGGGGAGCCCATCTGGGCTCTGGTCTCCTGACATTCTGAGGTCCGAGCCTTCCAGGCCTGTGAGGGTCGGCCCGGAAAGGACGTGTGTCTGTGCTCCTGCTCTTCCTTGGCTTCTCTCTGCCTGGCCGCGTTTGTCCAGACGGGCCGCTTTCTCCGACCTCTCTTGGGAGGTAGCGGGTGTTTTCATCCATGTCTTCTCTTTGCTCTCCTGCCTGGGTTTGCGTCTTGTGTTTCTAACCCTCTGGACACCTGTGTTCCAGGTTTTATTCTTGGGACCCTCCAGTCTGTGCCTCCCATTGGTCTCAAGTCCCTTGGCCTAGTGGCCCCCCAGTGTTTCTCTGGGGCATCTGCCCCCACGCCCCCACTCCCTGTCGCCCAGACTTCCTTTGGGCGCTCGGGCCCCCTCCTCACCGCGGCTTCCTATGGCCTCCCTGCCCTCTGGATTCCGCATCTACTCTTTCTGCAGCCCTTCATCTCCCCCTCCAGAGGCTTGTCCCATGCTGACTCCAGCTGTGACCCTGGTTTCCCTGCCCTCCCAGAACTGCTTCTGGCAGCACCTGGCCCACGTCCTCAGCCCCGGCTCGGCAGGTCCAGCCCTGGCCCTGAGGTCCTCACTCCTGTCCTGCCACTTCCTCTCAACTCCTAGCCATGGCTCTTGTCCAGCCTCTTGCTTTTCTCTTGCTCTGTTTTGTCTCTTGGGGACCTTGCTTCTTCCAGTGTCAGGTCATTGGGTTCTTGCTGGACGTGGAGGGGTGCGTCTTGGCCTCTGTTCCTGCCCATCTTGGCCTCTGCTCCTGCCCGCTTGCCGGAGGCAGCCTTACTTGGACGTCATGTGCCTTCCATGTCCCCGGCTTGCGACAGAGACCCTCTGTGCCAGTGACCCCTGTTCCTTCCTGTTCTTCCCACCTCCCGCCGCCTCAAAAAATCCTTACGAAGAGATGGGTCACTTTGCCAGAGCCAAGCAGAGAGCACGCTGATCAGAGATGCTTCCTTCTTGACACTGGTTCTAGGTCATGCTTATTTAACAGTCCCTGGAACTTGAACAGCAAATATTGGATTTGTAGTTCATTTTTGTAATCATTTGGATAACTAAGGAAAGATATGCTTTATAGTGTTTCAGTGCACACCAAAAATTATAAACCTGGCAGCGTCCAGCCTGGTTTTGCCCCCAGCCCTTGCCCACTGTGGGGACCTATTAGATGTTGAGTGGAAGGATGGCCAAGACCATCTGACCCCTGGCACTTTCCTAATTGAGATTTTGTTTCCTACTGATAAAATAGGTGAATAGTTAAGATGTGGATCTTTTGAAAAATGATAAGAATGACCGGGACAGTTTTAAGTGGTCAGGCTGGGCAGCCTACCGTGGGAGCTCAGTAGCCAGCTCCAAGGGTAGGTGGCTGTCTGGCAGGCGCCTCCCTGGTGTTGCATCGGCAGAGCCTGTGGAACGGGCGACTTCTCATTGAGCCCCGGGTGGAGATGGCTGGTAGAGTCCCAGTGGCCTGGGCCGAGGCTCCAGGCAGTGTCTGGAGCATCTGGGGAAGCTGTGCCTGGAGACAGGGCTGTGGCCAGGGCTCCTCTCGCCCTGCTCACGCTGCCTCTTCCTACTTCTCTGGCCCCTGGGTTGGCGTGAGGAGAGTTTCAAGGAAGCAGTTGGCAACTGCTCTGTCCAGGGTCCCCACTAGTACCCCACACCTGGGCTTCGGGTCTTCCTGCTCTGTAGGGGCTGGGTCAGCAAGGGGTCTTCTCCCCAAACTCACCTGGGATCCATCCAGCTGGAGTGAAAAGCAGGGCCAGGCTGATAAAGATGTGGCCCCCTGGGAAGTGGGCCTTTACAACAGGGTACTTGCTGGTCCTGGGGAAGCCACCTGGCAAATCCACCCTGGTTGCAGTTCAGAGAGAGGGCAGGCCCAGACCTCAGGGGGCGACGGCGAGGGCACTTCATCGTTACCATGGCAGTTCAGGTTGATTCCCTTTAAACACTTGTTATTTTTGGGTTTTTTTTGCGGTACGCAGGCCTCTCACTGTTGTGGCCTCTCCCGTTGCGGAGCGCAGGCTCTGGACGCGCAGGCTCAGCGGCCATGGCTCATGGGCCTAGCCGCTCTGTGGCATGTGGGATCTTCCCAGACCGGGGCACGAACCCGTGTCCCCTGCATCAGCAGGCGGACTCTCAACCACTGCGCCACCAGGGAAGCCCTAAACACTTGTTTTTATATAACATTTTTCCATTTAAAATTCAGATGTAAGGTCTAAGGAAGAAAAGAATCCCATAATCCCATTATGAAGAAATTCAGTTTAGTGAGTTTTTGGCACCTGCCCTTCAGGAACAGGGGCCTAGTGGTGAACCTTCTTGAGGCTCCTCTCCCAGTGGGCGTGTCCACCCCTAACCGGGTGCTCACACTCCCTTTAATGGGCCAGTTGCTGATATCATAATTTTATCATTATTTGGTCATTGCCTTGAAACTCTTCATGAACATAAGTTTTAGTAACTATCCAATAGCCCATGTTTTATAAGTTATAGGTGTACAATATAGTCATCTTTATTTTAGATTCTGATCTTAAGATACAGTATTCTGTATTATATATTCCATTAGGATCAGGGTTGTACTATATTTAAGGAAAAACCATCTTTAGGGCTATATATGTTGTCAAATTATTTTCCAGAAAGGTTGTGCTAGTTTATACTCCTACAGATACTGTCTGCACAAGTGCCCACAAGTGCCCACACGTGTCCTTGGCTGTTGTGGAGGTTGCTGAGCATTTTTAAAGGGGGTTCTGAGCGGCACGTGCTTCAGCACCCAGGCTGTGGGGTCCCGCTGCCCAAGGGGAGAGCCCCAGCCCTGCCTCTGACTGGAGGGGTGGTGATCTTGGGCCAGCTACACAGTTAGTCCCAGCGTCCTCACCTCTAAAAGGAGCGCTTCCCTTCTGGCTGTTGTAAAAGTTCAGTAAGTGCACATGTTAAATGCTTAGTCTCACTCGGGGGCTCTCTGGAACGCTGTTTGCCCTAACAGAGGGTCCATGAAACAACACGCAGGAAGAAATTCTTGTCAGTTTGATAGGTGCAAAAGTTCTCAGCTTGATTTGTGTCTTTGTCCCATTTGGGCTGTTGTATAACAAAATACTAGATAGCTGAGCTTATAAGCAACAGAAATTTATTTCTCACAGTCCTGGGAGCTGTAGGTCTGAGATCAGTGCTAGTTGGGTGAGGACCCTCTTCTCACGAGTCACAGGCTGTTGCTCGCTTGGCAGAAGGGGCACCAGTCCCATTCGTGAGGGCTCTGCCTTGGTGGTCTAATCCCCTCCCAGAGGCCCCACCTCCCCACACCATCACCTTGCGGGGGGTAGGTTTTTGTTTTTGCTTTTCTGGCTGTGTTGGGTCTTCGTTGCTGCACACAGGCTTTCTCTGGTTGTGGTGAGTGGGGGCTACTCTTTGTTGTGGTGCGTGGGCTTCTCGTTGTGGTGCCTTCTCTTATTGTGGAGCATGGGCTCTAGGTGTGCTGGCTTCAGTATTTGTGGCTCACGGGCTTAGCTGCTTTGTGGCACGTGGGATCTTCCCTGACCAGGGCTTGAACCCGTGTCCCCTGCATTGGCAGGCGGACTCTTAGACACTGTGCCACCAGGGAAGTCCAGGGCGGTAGGTTTTGACATAGGAATTTGGAGGGACACAAACATTCGGACCATAGTAATTTGTATTTAAAATTTTGTTTTTGCAGTTGAAGGTTTTTTCACTTATATATTGACTGTTTATGTCTCTACAGTCTATTATCTAATAAGGTTTTAGTATGTTTGTCAAATTGCAGGAATTCTGTGTATTAATCCTTTGTGTCTGGGACAAATAATTTTCAGCTTAGTGTTTTCTTTTAAATTTTGTTTATTCAAAATTCCTAATTTTAAAGTTTCTCTTTTAAAAAATTTAAAAATTTTGCTTCATCAATTTTTTTTATTGTGGTAAAATATATATGACATAAAATTTGCCATTACAGAACTTTTTAAGTGTACAATTCAGTGACATTAATTACAGTCAAAATGTTTTGCAGCCATCATCACTGTATTTCCAAAACTTATCACTCAAACAGAAATTCTATAGCCATGAAGTAATAACACTCTGCTCTCCTACCCCGCAACCCCTAGTACTCCCTAATCTACTCTCTATGTCAATGAATTTGCTTATTGTAGATATTTCACATAAATGAATCATATAAAGTTTGTCCTGGGCTTCCCTGGTGGCGCAGTGGTTGAGAGTCCGCCTGCTGATGCAGGGGACATGGGTTCGTGCCCCGGTCCGGGAAGATCCCACGTGCCGTGGAGCGGCTAGGCCCATGAGCCATGGCAGCTGAGCCTGTGCGTCTGGAGCTGCAATGGGTGGCCACAACAGTGAGAGGCCCGCGTACCACCAAAAAAAAAAAAAAATTATCCTTTTTTATCTGGCTTATTTCACTCAGCATAATTTTTTCAAGGTTCATGTACATCATACCATGTATCAGAACATCGTTTTTATGGATAAATAATTTTCTTTTATATGTCTACACCACCTTTTTTTTTTTTTTTTTTTTTTTGCC
>NW_020175053.1:7344262-7420414 GCF_003031525.2 Neophocaena asiaeorientalis asiaeorientalis
TTTTTTTTTTTTTTTTTTTTTTGGCCTCACCTTGCAGCATGCAGGATCTTAGTTTCCTGTTCAGGGATCGAACCCGTGCACCCTGCAGTGGGAGTGTGAAGTCTTAACCCCTGGACCACCAGGGATGTCCCAGTGTACACCTCCTTTTGTTTATCCATCTGTTGATGGGCGCTGGGGTCATTTGCACCTTTGGCTGTTGTGGGTGATGCTGCTGTGAGCGTTGGTATGCAGGTATCTGCCTGAGTCCCATCTTCAGTTTTTCGGGGTAATATGTAGAAGTGGAATTGCTGGATCACATGGTAACTCTGTGTTTAACTCTTTGAGGAACTGCCAGACTGATTTCTGCAGTGGCTGTACCATCTTACATTCCCACCAGCAGTGCACAAGGATTCCAGTTTTTCCACATCCTCACCAACAATTATTTTCCTTTTTTTTTTTTTTTTTAAAGTTATAACCATTCTAGTAGATGTGAATTGGAATCTCAGTGGTGGTTTCGATTTGCATTTTCCTCATGATTAAGGATGTTGAGCATTGTTTCACGTTTTTATTGGCCATTTGTATATCTTTGGGGGAATGTCTAAAGTTCTTTAACCCCCCCTCCTTTTAAAAACATTTTATTTATGTATTTATTTTTGGCTGCATTGGGTCTTCATTGCTGCTCACGGGCTTTCTCTAGTTATGGAGAGCGGGGGCTACTCTTCATTGCAGTGCGCGAGCTTCTCATTGTGGTGGCTTCTCTTTGTTGTGGAGCATAGGCTCTAGGCGCGTGGGCTTCAGTGGTTGTGGCACACAGCCTCAGTAGTTGTGGCTCGCAGGCTCTAGAGCACAGGCTCTGTAGTTGTGGCGCATGGGCTTAGTTGCTCTGTGGCATGTGGGATCTTCCTGGAGGGCTCGAACCCATGTACCCTGCATTGGCAGGTGGATTCTTAACCACTGCACCACCAGGGAAATCCCTTAAAGACTTTTTTTTTAAGAGCAGTGTTAGGTTTGCAGCAAAACTAAGAGGAAGGACAGATATTTCAGGTATACCCCTTCCCCCCTCCCCCACATAGTCTCCCCCATTATCAACATCCCCCACCAGAGCCGGGCATTTGTTATAACTGATGAACCTATGTTGGCACACCATAATCACCTAACGTTGGCACGCCATAATCACCTAAAGGGCACAGTTTACATCGGAGTCACTCTTGGTGTTGTACATTCTGTGAGTTTGAACAATGTATAATGACATGTATCCACCATTAGAGTATCATATAGAGTAGTTTCACTGCCTCAGATCCTATGTGCTCTGTCTGTTCAATCCTTCCCCACTCCTGGCAAGTACTGATTTTTTTTTTTAACTGTCTTCATAGTTTGGACGTTCAAGACTGTCGTATGGTTGGAATCATACAGCAGCTTTTCACATTGGCTTCTTTCGTTTAGTAATGTGCAATTAAGATTTCGTTGTGTTTTGATAGCTCATTTCTTTTTAGCACCAAATAATATTCTGTTGTCTGAATGTACACAGTTTGTTTATCCAGTCACCTCCTGAAGGACATTTTGATTGCTTCCAGATTTTGGCAGTTCTGAATAAAGCTGCTATACACATTCTGAGTTGGGTTTTTTGTCTCTTTGTCTTTGAGTTAAAGGAGTTCGTTATATATTCTACATATTAAACCCTTACTAGATATATAATTTGCAGATATTTTCTCCCACTCGATTGTCTTTTTACTCTCTTGACTGTGTCCTTTGATGCACAAAGTTTTTAATATTCATGAAGTCCATTTTACCTATTTTTTCTATTGTTGCCTGTGCTTTCAGTGTCATATTTGAGAAACCATTGCCAAAGGTCATGCAGGTTTTGCCCTATGTTTTCTTCTGAGAATTTTTAGTGTTAACTCTTGAACTTAGCTCTTTGTTCCATTTTGAGTTTTTTTAAATGGTATAGGGTAAGGGTCCAACTTCATTCTGTTGCATGTAGATGTACAATTTTCCCAGGACCATTTGTCGAAAAGACTGCTTTTTCCCATTGAATGATTCTGGCATCCTTGTCAAAAATTAATAGAGCTAGAAAACTAATAAGGACCTACAGTGTAGCACAGGGAACTCTACTCAGTACTCTGTAATGGCCTGTATGGGGAAAGAATCTAAAAAAGAGTGGATATACATATAACTGATTCATTTTGCTGTACAGCAGAAACTAACACAACATTGTAAGTCAACTATACTCCAATAAAAATAAAAAAAATAATAGAACATATATGTGAGGGTTTAATTCTGGACTCTCAATTCTGTTCCTTTTTATATTTATTTATTTGGTTGCACTGGGTCTTAGTTGCGGCAGGTGGGCTCCTTAGTTGCAGCTCGCAGGCTCGTTAGTTGCGGCACGAGGGCTCCTTTAGTTGAGGCAGGTGGGCTCCTTAGTTGCGGCTCCAGGGCTCCTTAGTTGTGGCTCATGGGCTCTTTAGTTGTGGCATGCATGTGGTATCTAGTTCCCTGACCAGGGGTCAAACCCGGGCCCCCTGCATTGGGAACATTGAGTCTTATCCCACTGCGCCACCAGGGATGTCCCTCAATTCTGTTCTGTTGGTCTGAATGTCTGTCCTTATGCCAGTACCACACTGTTTTGATTACTGTAGCTTTGTAGTAAGTTTTTGAAATCAGGAAATGTGAGTTCTCCAACTGTGATCTTTTTCAAGATTGTTTTGACTATCCAGGGCCCCTGTGTAACTGGGCAGAACCCTATGGGGCCTTCCCGGAGCAGACCCCTACCCCATATCCTCTGCTTTAGCTCCTCCCTGAAGTACATAGATAAAAGTATCTGATGCACATTTCTTGAGTTGTTTTACAGTTGCTAAAACCACCACCAAATGGAAGAAATTAACTACTTGATGACCATGAGTAGGTAGCTCCCAGACCTACTGGCGCCTAAGGATTGATAATGTTAACCCCTGTGACACTACCCTGTTACCTCACCATCAACCAATCAGAATTGTGCACAAGCTGATTACATACCCTGGGACTTCCCTCCCTCACCTGACCTTTAAAAATGCTTTCCTGAAACCCATTGGGGAGTTTGGGTATTTTGAGCACTAGCTGCCCTGGACTCCTTGCTTGGCACCCTGCACTTTCCTTCACCACAACTCAGTGTCAATAGATTGGTTTTACTGAGTATGGGCAAACAGACCTAAGTTTGGTTCAGTAACACCTTTAGATCCCATATGAATTTTAGGATGGGTTTTTCCATTTGAAAAAAAATTATTGAGGTTTTGAAAGAGATTATATTGAATCTTTAGATCACTTTGGGCAGTATTGTCATCTTTACAAAAGCAAGACTTGCAGTCCAGGAACCCAAGATGTCTTTCCATTTATTTAGGTTTTCTTTAACTTCTTTCAGCAGTGTTTTGTAATTTTTGGTGTACAACTTTTACACCTCTGTATTTTTCAGCTCAGGATGAAAAAACAAAACCGAAACAAAATCATAGCCTGGGTCACTTGAAACAACAGAATTCAATTTTCTCACAGTTCTGGAGGCCAGAAGTCCCAGATCAAGGTCTGGCAGTAATCAATAATCAAAAACCTCCCAACAAAGTAAAGTTCTGAATTGGATGACTTTTCTTGGTGAATTCTACCAAACATTTAAAAAATTCAGTTGGTTTCTGATGAGGACTCTTCCATAGCCTTCTTGTTGTGTCCTCATGTGGCCTTTTCTCAGTGCACAGGGAGAGAGAGCAAGGGTGCTCTCTTTTTTTTATTTTGGCCGCAACACGCAGCCTGCAGGATCTTAGTCCCCCGACCGGGGATTGAACCTGTCCCCTCAGCAGTGAAAGCATGGAGTCTTAACCACTGGACCACCAAGGGAGTCCTGGGAGCTCTCTTCTTTTTAGGATACTAATGCTGTCAGATCAGGACTCTACCCTGTGACATCATTTAACCTTAATTACTTCCTTGCTCTCTAGCCACACTGGAGTTAGGGCTTCAGTATAAGAATTCGGAGGGGACACAAACATTCAGTCTGTAACAGCCACCTTGGTTAAATTTATTCCTAGGTATTATACTCTTTTCAGTGTTACTGTAAGTGGAATTGTTTCCTTAATTTCCTTTTCGGATTCATTGTTGTTCACTGTTAGTGTACAGAAATGTAACTGATATTGGCGTGTTGATTTTGTATCCAGGAACGTTGCTAAATTCATTTTTTCTAACAGTTTGTGTATGAGTAATCTTTAGTTTTCTATGTATGAGATCAGTTCATCTCTGAATAGAGGTAGTTTTGTTTCTCCCTTTCCAATCTGGATGCCTTTTATTTCTTTTTCTTGCCTGATT
Source organism: Neophocaena asiaeorientalis asiaeorientalis (assembly GCF_003031525.2). Classification (NCBI taxonomy): domain Eukaryota; kingdom Metazoa; phylum Chordata; class Mammalia; order Artiodactyla; family Phocoenidae; genus Neophocaena; species Neophocaena asiaeorientalis. Next base: position 7,348,565 of record NW_020175053.1, read on the forward strand.
GCCCTGGCTAGAACTACCAAATATTGTATTGACTATAAGTGGCAAAAGTAGGCATCCTTGGGACTTCCCTGGTGGTCCAGTGGTAAAGAATCTGCCTTCCAATGCAGGGGACGCAGGTTCGATCCCTGGTCGGGGAACTAAGATCCCACATGCCGCGGGGCAGCTAAGCCTGTGTGCCACAACTACTGAGCCCATGCACCTTGACTAGAGAGCCTGCGTGCTACAAACTAAAGAGCCCACGCGCTGCAACAAAAGATCCTGCGTGCCACAACTAAGACCTGACGCAGCCAAAAAAAAAAAAAAAGTGGGCATCCTTGGGAATTCCCTGGTGGCAGTCCAGTGATTAGGACTCGGGGCTTTCACTACCGGGGTCCAAGTTTGATCCTTGGTTGGGGAGCTAAAATCCCGCAAGCTGTGTAGTGCAGCCAAAAAATAAAAAATGTCGGCATCCTTGTCTTGTTACTAATTTTAGGAGAAAAGCTTTCAGACTTTCACCATTCAATGTGACGTTGGCTGTAGGTTTTTCATGTTGGCTGTAGGCTTTTTTTCATGTTGAAATTTCTTTCTATTCCTAGTTTATTGAGTGTTTTCATCACAAAAGTGTATTAGATTTTGTCAGATACTTTTCTGCATCAATTGAGATGATCTTTTTTTCCTCCTTCATTCTATTCTTTTCTATTCTGCACACACATGGTGTGTTTGTTGATTGATTGATTTTTGTATGTTGAACTATCCTTGCATACCTGGGATAAATCCTACTTGGTCATGGTGTATGATCCTTTTAATATGCTGCTGAATTTCAGTTTGTTAGTATTTTGTTGAGGATTTTTGCATCAAAATTCATATACTTTTCTAATAGTGTCTTTGACTCTGATATCAGGGTTATGCTAGACTTGCAGAATGAGTTAGAAAGTGTTCCCACCTCTTCAGTTTTTTGGAAGAGTTCAAGAATGATTGGTGTTAATTTTTTTAATGTTTGGTAGAATTCACCAAGAAAAGCCATCCAATTCAGAACTTTTACTTTGTTGAGAGGATTTTGATTACTGGATTACTGATTCAGTTTCTTTACTACTTATAGGTCTATTTAGATTTTTTCTCAATTCAGTTTTGGTAGGTTGTGTGTTTCTATGAATTTGTCCATTTCATCTAGGTTATCCAATTTTTTGGTGTACAACTGTTCATAGTATTCTCTTGTAATCCCTTTCATTTCTATAATAAATGTAATGTTCCCACTTTCATTTCTGATTTTAGTAATATGGATTTCCTCTCTTTTTTCCTTACTCTAGCTAAAAGTTTGTCACTTTTGTTGATCTCTTCAAAGAACCAACTTGTTTTCATTGAATTTTTTTTTCTCTATTTTTTTCCTGCACTGTTTATCTCCTCTGTAATTGTTATTACTTACTTCTTTCTTCTGGTTTTGGGTTCAGTTTGTTCTCTTCTCATTTTTTAAGGTATTCAGTTAGATTATTGATTTGAGATCCTTCTTTTTTTGTTGTAGGCATTTACAGCTGTAAATTTTTCTCTGGGCACTACTTTTGCTGCATCCTTAAGTTTTGATGTCTTGTGTTTATCATCTCAAGGTATTTTCTAATTTTCCATGTGATTTCCTTTTTGACCAGTTGGTTGTTTGTGTTTAATTTCCTCATACTTGTGAGTTTTCCAGCTTTCCTTCCATTATTGATTTCTAGTTGTATTCCATAGTGGTCAGAAAGATATTTGTTGATCTCCTGTCTTGTTCTGTTATTGAAAGTGGGGTATTGAAATCTCCAACTATTACTTTATAACATATTTCTCCCTTCAGTGCCATCAATTTTTGCTTCATGTGTTTTGGTTCATAATTTGTTAGTTGCATATAGGTGTATAATTGTCATATCTTCTTGATGGATTGAACCTTTTACCAATATATAATGTCCTTTGTGTCTTGTACTTTTTCCGTCATTTACTTCTAACCTCTTTGTGTCTTTGTATGTAAAGTGAATCTCTTATAGGCAGCATATGGGTGGATTGTGTTTTCTTATCCATTCTGGCAATTTCCATCTTTTAAGTGGAGAGTTTATTCCATTCGCATTTCAAGTAATTGCTGATAAGAAAGTATTTGCTTCTGTTATCTGTTTGTTTTCTGGATGTCATGTATGCATTTTGTTCCTAAATTCTTCCATTATTGCCTTTTTTGGGTATTTAGTTGATTTTTTTGTAGCATATTATTTTGATTCCATTCTTCTTTTCTTTTCTGTATGCCTGTCTTGGGGATTACAATTGACATCTTAATCTTTTAACAACCTAGTTTGAATAATACCAACTTAATTTCAGTAGTTACAAACACTCTGGTCCCGCATATTTCCATTACCCAACCCCTCATATTGTTACTGTCACAAAGAGAAGTTACAAACCCAAAGTATAATAACCAATAATGTTGGGTTTTATATTATCTTGTATAGTTTCTTAACCATTTTTCTTTATTTCTTTTTATGGCTTCAAGTTACTGTCTAGTATCTTTTTGTTTAGCCTGAAGACTCCCTTTTGTATTTCCTTTACAGAACATCTACTCGTGATGAATTCATTCCCTCTTTCTCTTTTAGATTTTTTTATCTGGGAATATCTTAATTTTGCCTTCATTTAAAAAATTTTTTTATTATTTTTTAATTTTTTCTGGCCATGCCACACAGCATGTGGGATCTTGGTTCCTTGACCAGGGCTCGAACCCGCTCCCCCTGCAGTGGGAGTGTGGAGTCTTAACCACTGTACCACCAGGGAAGTCCCTCACATTCTTCTTTCTTTTTAAAAATTATTCATTTATTTACTTATTTTTGGCTGCATTGGGTCTTCGATGCTCCACATGGGCTTTCTCTAGTTGCATTGAGTGAGGGGCTACTCCTCGTTGTGGTGCTAGGGCTCCTCATTGTGGTGGCTTCTCTTGTTGTGGAGCAGGGCTCTAGGTGCACAGGCTTTAGTAGTTGTGGCACATGGGCTCAGTAGTTGTGGCTTGCGGGCTCTAGAGCGCAGGCTCAGTAGTTGTGGCATACAGGCTTAGTTGCTCTGAGGCATGTGGGATCTTCCCAGACCAGGGCTCAAACATGTGTCCCCTGCATTGACAGGCGGATTCTTAACCACTGCACTGCCAGGGAAGTCCCTCGCCTTCATTTTTTTTTTTTTTTTTGTGGTACACGGACCTCTCGCTATTGTGGCCTCTCCCATTGCAGAGCATGGGCTCCAGACGCGCAGGCTCAGTGGCCATGGCTCACGGGCCTAGCTGCTTCACGGCATGTGGGATCTTCCAGGACCGGGGCATGAACCTGTGTCGCCTGCATCGGCAGGCGGACTCTCAACCACTGCGCCACCAGGGAAGCCCTCACCTTCATTTTTGAAGGATAGTTTTTGCTGACAGTCTTTTCCTTTTAGCACCTTGAATGTGTCCTCCCACTGCCTTCTGGCCTCCATGGTTTCTGGTTAGAAATCAGTTGTTGCTGCTTTCAAGTTACTTCTCTTGCTGCTTTCAAGATTATCTCTTTGTCCTTTGATGATTTGACTATCTTGGTATGATCTCTCTGAGTTGATCCTGCTTGCAGTTCATTGAGCTTCTTGGATGCGTAGATTCATATCTTGTATGGAATTTTGAATGTTTGGGGTCATTATTTTTTTAAATATTCTTTCTACCCCTTTTCTCCTTATCCATTTGTGGGCCCCCATAATATGTGTGTTGGTGTGCTAGGTGATGTCCCATATGTCCCTACGCTCTGTTCACTTTTCTTCATTTTTCTGCTCCTTAGATGGGATAATTTGAATTATCCTAACTTCAAGTTTGCTGACTCCTTTTGCTTGCTCAAGTCTACTACTGAATTGCTCTAGTGAGTTTTTCATTTCAGTTATTGTATTATTCTCCAGAATTTTTGTTGAGTCCCTTTCTATAATTTCTGTGTCTTTATTGGTGTTCTCATTTTGTTTAGACATTATTTTCCTGGCTTTGTGCAGTTTTTTTTTTTTTTTTTTTTTTTTTTTTTCGCTGTATCGGGTCTTAGTTGTGGCGTGCTGGCTCTTCGTTGTGGTTAGTGGGCTTCTCTCTAGTTGTGGTGTGTGGGTTTTCTCTTCTCTAGTTGTAGTGCATGGGCTCTGTAGTTTGCAGCACTCGGGCTCTCTAGTTGAGGCTTGTGGGCTCAGGAGTTGTGTGCGGGCTTAGTTGCCCCATGGCATGTGGGATCTTAGTTCCCCAACCAGGGATCGAACCCACATCCCCTGCATTGGAAGGCAGATTCTTTATCACTGGACCACCAAGGAAGTCCCTGGTTTTGTTTAGTTTTTTGCCCATGATTTTTTTTACCTCTTTGAGCACTGTTTTTTGGGGGTTTTTTGGGTTTTTTGGCCACACAGCTTGCAGGATCTTAGTTCCCCAACCAGGGATCAAATCCGGGCCCATGGCAGTGAAAGTGCTGAGTTCCAATCACTGGACTGCCAGGGAATTCCCTCTTTGAGCATTTTTAAGACAGTTGATTTTAATAATTTGTCTGGTAAGTCTAATGTCTGGGCTTACTCAGAGATAGTTTTTGTCAGTTTTTTTTTTTTTCCTTGAAACGGGCCATACTTTTCTGTTTCTTTGTATGCTTTGTGATTTTGTTGTTGCTGTTGAAAATTGGACATTTGAATATTATAATGCGGAAATCAGATTCTCCCCCTCCCTGCAGGATTTGCTGTTTTTGAGTGTTAAAACAGCACTTCTTCTCTTGTGTTCCACCAGTGTTTTGACTGAAATTTCCTTGAATGCCAGGAGCTTAAAAAAAGTCTCTCAGTCTTTGCAGATTGGTTCTGTGCTAGGGTACTTCTTGAACAGGTAGCCAGGCCAGTTACATTTCTGCCTTCTTCACTTCCTGCTTTCCTTGAGCCTATGGTTAGCTGGTGGTGAAAGCTTCAGATCTTCTCAGTTCTTTTCTTAGCATGTATCCTGTCCTAGGCATATGTGTGACTTTCTCAGCTCCGCAGTGTACCTGGGTGCTTCTGAATGCCCTGATATCCCTGGGTTTCTCTGTGGCTTTACCTCCTTGGCTTTATGCAATCTGTTGTGTCTCACCTGCCATCCTTTGCTGTAGGCAGCTGTGAGTTTTTCATGGCCTTACAGTCTTTTATTTATTTATTTATTTGGCTGCTCCGGGTCTTAGTTGTAGCAAATGGGATCTTTGTTGCAGCATACAGGATCTTTAGTTGCAGCGCGCGGGATCTAGTTCTCTGACCAGGGATCGAACCTGGGCCCCCTGCATTTGGAGTGCTGAGTCTTAACCACTGGACCATCAGGGAAGTCCCCTACAGTCTTCTTGAGCAGTTCCTATGCTTTTCCCATGCTCTGTGGGTTCTGAGCGAGGCAAAATAGAGCACCTGTGTCAGCCCTCCGGGTAGCCCTGGACTGGTTAGAACAGACAGACAGTAATTTGTGAATAAGGTCTGCTCTGCTTCTCTGGAATGGAGGGCGTGGGTCCCACGTGGTAGTCAGAGGTGGCCATCATTCACCCATCTTCAAGATGCCTGTCGCCCAGCCAGGGAGCGGCCAGGCTAAGGGCAAGTAAAGTCGACACAAAGCTTTCCTACTGTGTTTTAGTTGCCTTTTTCTTGATTCTGCATTCACAGCCAAAGGTTGCTGTAAACCTTTGACTGTTTTCCAGAGTTCTGACAAAGTTGGTTCCGATGGTTTCTGCAGTATTTTGTTTGTTTGTTTCTATGGAAGGATGGGAGTTTGGAGCTGCCTGCTTTGCCATTTTGCTGATGTTACACCCTAAATTTTTCTCTTTTAATCAGGAATGAGTGGATTTCATTAAAGGCCATATTACTGTCAATTAGGTTTTGTGGTGTGGGTTTTCAAAGTGGCCTGTTAATTAAGCCCCTCATTGCTTTCTGGATTAATTCCCCCTTCATTACAATGGACTGTTTTTAAATGTTCCAGTGTATTAAATTTCCTAGTCTTTAGTGTGCTTGCATCTGTGGTCATATGTGAGATTGGATTGTGTTTTCTGTGTTTAGTGGATTTTTTTTTTTTTTTTTTTTTGCGGTACGTGGGCCTCTCACTGCTGTGGCCTCAACCGTTGCGGAGCACAGGCTCCGGACGCGCAGGCTCAGCGGCCGTGGCTCACGGGCCCAGCCGCTCCACGGCATGTGGGATCTTCCCGGACCAAGGCACGAACCCGTGGCCCCTGCATTGGCAGGCGGACTCTCAACCACTGCGCCACTAGGGAAGCCCTGTTTAGTGGATTTTGATAGATGGTTATACTGACTTCATGTATCAAGAAGTAGAAATTTCATTCTTTTTTCTGTGTTCTGATTTGCTAATTTTTGCTTTTATGGTAATTTCTGCTTTTATGTTTTGTCTTTTGTTTTCCTTGGTATTTGTTTGCTCTTTGCTTTTTTTAAATTTATTTGTTTTTGGCTGCATTGGGTCTTCGTTGCTGCACGTGGGCTTTCTCTAGTTGCGGTGAGCGGTAGGCTGCTCTTTGTTGCAGTACGCAGGCTTCTTATTGTGGTGGCTTCTCGTTGAGGAGCACGGGCTCTAGGCACGCAGGTTCAGTAGTTGTGGTGCGTGGGCTCAGTAGTTGTGGCTCACGGTCTCCAGAGCACAGGCTCAGTAGTTGTGGCACATGGGCTTAGTTGCTCCGTGGCAGGTGTCATCTTACCGGATCTGGGCTCGAACCCATGTCCCCTGTATTGGCAGGCAGATTCTTAACCACTGCGCCACCAGGGAAGTCCCTCTTTGTTCTTTTCTAACTTGATGATTTGAGTGCTTAGTTCTTTGGTGGGGGGTGTTCATCCCCAGTTGAGTTCCTTTCTTGCCTGGGCTGCTCCCTACCCATGTCATTGTCACCCTGGACTTACAGGGGTGCTGCTGCTGGTTTTACCTTTTATTGAGGAGGTAAGACATGCACACGTGACAATGTTTCAACAACGACAGTGTCTTTCTTCTGTCTGTGCCTCTGTCCCTCATTTGTAAAAGGAGCTGGTAAATGCCTGCCTCTTGTCAGTGTGTAGTCAGACTGCCCTGGATTTCTCTGCCTTTGGGCTTCAGAAGCACAGACTTGGGAGTCAGCTTTGTATTCCTGAGGCCTTGCATCTCCAAAGCTGTGTCAATAATTGTTTTTAAAATGAAATTGAGCTTTGTGGAGAGGCCTCGTACCGCCCTGGTGGTCACTTCACCAGCCTGTTGGGAGAGGACGCAGTCTCTCTGCCATCACAGTGTCTCTGGCTTCTGCACTAGCCCCGAGGCTCGCGCACCAGGTTCTGCTGAGCAGAGTGTTTTTGGGAATGAGCCTCAGGTACACCGATCACATCCCATTGCAGAAGCTGTAACTGCCTTTGCCTCCGTGCAGGCCATTCCGTCTCACAGGTTCTTTGAGCACCTCACAGGCCCTGGCTCCCCCACCTGGGCTCGGGCCCCAGCCTCTTTCGAGGAGCTTTTGCTCCCCTGTCCTGGGTCTGGGCTGCTCAAAGCTGACAGTTGTTGAGGTAAACACCTGCTTGTTAACTTTCAGAGAGAGAGGCCTCCTCTTCTGTTCGTGAAGCCGTGTGTACCCCTTCCAACTGGTCATCCTCCTGCACCTGCGTCTTCCTGACGCTCTCTATTCCCTGGTCTCAGTGAATCACTCCCTCCTCTCTGTTCCCTCCACTCACAATTCATAGTAGTGAGGTCGCTTTTGACTGCAAGTAAGGAAACCCCCCCACTTAGTGTGGCTTTGAAAAGGGAAAGTTGCTGCCCCTGACAGAGTCCTGGGGCAGGGGCTCTGGGCTGGCCATCCAGCGGCTCGGCGAGGGGAGAGCACAGACCTGCATGGGCTTCACAGTTTCCCGGAAGGAAGAGACGGTCTCTTCTTTTCTCTCTCTCTCCTTGAACTTTTTATTTTGAGATAACTGTAGATTTTCGTGCAATTGTAGGAAATAACAGAGATTCCCCAGTAGCCTTCACCTGTTGTGCAACTGTAGTGCAGTGCTGTAACCAGGAAGTGGATCCTGATCAGTCCACCAACCCCATTCAGACTTCTCCATCTGTGACACGTGTGTTTGTGTGTAGTTTGGTGTGACCAAAAACAAAGACGCCCATCCCAGGGGCCCACCACAGACCCCTCACTCCTCATTATCCAGAACCAGGACATGTGGCCACCCCTGGTCTGTCACTGGCCGAGGTGTGGGCAGTACCATGATGGACTGTGCTGTCCAAAGGGAGTATACTGCAAGCCACAGCCGTGCTTTTAAATTTTCCAGAACTCCCATTAAAAATGAAAATGAGGGAATTCCCCGGCGGTCCAGTGGTTGGGACTCCGTGCTTTCACTGCTGAAGGCCCGAGGAGGGTGTGGGTTGGATCCCTGGTCAGGGAACTAACATGGAAGGAAGGAAGAAAGGAAGGAAGGAAGGGAGGGAGGGAGGGAAGGAAGGAGGGAAGAAGGGAGGGAGGAAGGAAGGAAGGAAGGGAATTAAACAGGTGGAATTCACTTTGGTAAGTATTTTACTTAATACAGTATATCAAAAATATTCTTCTACATGTAATCAATATAAATAATTATTAACTAGTTTATTCTTTTTTTTTTTGCACAAAGTCTCAAATCCAGGTGGTATTTTACGCTTATAGCACATCTAAATTCGGAAGAGTCCTGTTGCAAGTACACAATAGGCACTTGGGCTGGTGGCCACCATATTGGATGGGACAGGTGTAGACCAGTCAGGATTTACCCCGGTTCACAATGAGGGGGCAGCATGGACGGAAACAAAACTGGGATTTTGCCAGCAAGGAGACAGCGGGAGCAGCCGTTGGCTGGACAGTCCGTTGGGGTCAGCTGTGGTCCAGCCCCCCCCCTCTTTGGGGCTCCTCAGAGGGCTAATTCTGCTTTTATAACTGGTGGTGTGGGTGTCGTCTCAGCGAGTTCTGGTTCAGGCAGAGACCTTTATCTGTTTCCCTCCCACTTCCTGTCCCTAGCACTGTGCATTACACAGAGTAGGCGCCCCACAAACAGTCTGTAAGTTATTGAATTTGTAGTTCTCAGAGAGCCTTGGAAACTACATTTTGGTGTGTGCAGGTGGATTATTTGTGCAGGGTTGTCTCTGTTTCTTGTTCATTAGATGCCAGTAGCCACCTTTGTCATTGGGACAACCTCAGGCATTTCTAAACCTCTCCAGGAGGGACAACACTGTCCTCAGTCGAAAACCCTGTTTCTGAGTTAGCTTTGATTTCCTTTTTAACAGTTTCATTGAGAGTCACAAACCCTGCGTTTCATGCATTTAAAGTGTACAGTTATTCAATGGCTGTTAGTATATTTGCAGAGTTGTTTCTCCATCACCACAATTTTAGAACATTTTTTATTACTCCTCAAAGAAACCTCCCCTTGTTAGCATCACCCCCAGTCCCCCAGGTGTAGGCAACCACAGAATTACTTTGTAGATTTAGCTATCCTGTATATTTCATATAAATGGAATCATATAATATGTGACGTTTTGTGTCTGGCTTCCTTCCTTAGCATAATATTTTCAAGGTTTATCCATGTTGTAGCATATATTCGTACTTCATTCCTTTTTATTGCCAAATAATATTCTGTTGTAATGGATATATCATAGTTTACTTATCCATTCACCAGTTGATAGGTATTTGGGTTGTTTCCTCTGTTTGGCTGCTATGAATGATGTTGCTGTGAACATTTGTGAACAGGATTTTATGTCGACATGCGTTTTCATTTCTTTAGGATATTTAGGAGTGGGGTTGCGGGTCCTGTGGTCGCTTTATGTTTTTGGTAAGGAAGCGTTTGGGTCCAGACACTCTTCACGAGTGCAGCAAGTCCTCGCCTGGCAACGGGGAGGGGGTAAGGAAATTGTGCCGCGTCTGATGGTGGAATACGCTGCAGCCCTAGTGAAGGCATGGGCGCGCCGAGGGCAGGCGAGTGGGTGCTGCCAGCAGCAAACCGCATGTGTGTGTGTGCAGGAGCGCCGCGTGCCAGGGCGCTGGCCCACACCACACGTTTTCTACAACAGACAAGGAATTCTCCGACGTTAGTAGTTCTGTGGCTGGGTCTTAGAAAGCGAAGTGTGATCTGCCCCATGCGTGGGCGGGCACAGGCTGTGCGGCCAAGAGCACCGCCCTCCCAGAATCCGGGTCCCTTGAGCAAGGAGTGTGCTGACTGCTGTGCGCCGCAGGCTGTGTTGTGGACACGCTCAGCCCTTATCCTGGGGCGGAATGTCTAGTACTACTGTTTTGGTGTGAATGTTATATTTCTATGAGAAGTAACAATAAAGCTACTTCTTTTCTTGAAGGGAAGGTGAATCATGCCGTGAAAGGTGCCCATGAGTTCAGAGGAGGGAAAGTTCCTGTGGAATTCCGTTTTATTGGAGACAGCGATTTTTTTTTTTTTTTTTGCAATATTCAGCGTGCTTTATTGGGTTTTTAAGAAATCATTTTGAAACTTAGTGACCAACCTAATTTCTTTAGTTTTTGTCTTTGAAATTTATTTTACGGAAGTGTAGTTGATTTGCAATGTTGTGTTTCTGGTGTACAGTAAAGTGATTCAGTTATATACATGTATGTATTCTTTTTCATATTCTTTTCCATTATGGTTTAGAGATTGTGATTTTAAATTTAGGTGTAATTTATAGGGTAGTTTGGTCATGAAAGATTGGGAAATCTGTTCTAAAAATACTTCCACAAATGTTTATTTTCAAAGAGAAAATGATGGAATTTTTAAATGTCAGAGTATTCATTGACAAAGAGCTGTACTGTGAAAAGTGCTAGGAACCCAATTGTTGGAAACAGTACAAAGAGGTCATCTTCAGAAAGCAAAGTTAGCAGACGATGACTCTGCTCACTGTGCAGACTTGGTAATTCAGGCAACCACGAAGAGATAAGAGAGAATGAACACTTGACAGTTAGAGGGGGTGAGAAGACAGTCTGTGCTCAGAGGCCAGGAGCTTTTCCTGCCTGTCGAACAGGCCCTCTAGTGGACTGTGAAGGTTAGAGCGCAAGGAAGCCCGCCTTCGCATCCCTCTGTAACTGGACCCTGGGGCAAGCAGCCTGAGGGTGGGTCTGGGCCAGGCCTGGGTAGATGTCCTTGGGGCAGCCAGGCCGGGCTGTGTTCCTTGTGGGTGAAGGGTTACCCCGCAGAAAGGACACCGCTGAGGGTTCTCCACCGGCCGACACACGTGGTCGGTCATCAGTGGATCCATCTAGGAGCTGCCTGTCCACATCAGTCCAGCCACGAGTCCCGTGTGGTGTGGTGTCAGATCACCAGCTGGGCATGCGCCATGGGGACTTGGTGTGGCTGCTGTCCAGGTCAGGGAGTGGCTGCCAGAGAGCTGTGTGGTGTCTTCCCGGAGCCCCAGGGAGAGCTGCCACAACGGTGACACAAAACTGTGACTGATGTACAATGGTGGAAGGACTCTGGGTCTTCAGTGGATTAAGAGATGCGTGGGGTGCGGTGGGGTCTCAGGGTTCCTGAAGGTTGCCCTGGGGAGGAAAGAGCCGGCTTGCCTGCAGGCCAGGAGTGGACCCGTGGGGGAAAGGCCCAAGGGGTTTGGAGGAGCCTCCTCTTGGTCTTAGTTGCTCCAAAGTGGCTTTGTGCCTGGGGAGGTGGGGTGAGAGCCGGGAGGGGCGGGGGGAGCCAAGGTTTGCACTGTCCTTGCGGGTAGCTCTCCATGGCTTTTGGAGAGGACCATCTGAGGCAAATTCCTGAAATTTTGAATACTATTTTTCTACCACAAAGCTGTGTTTTCTCATTGAGGCTCCTTCTAGTTTCTGAGCTGCCTTCCCACAGAATAAGTTTAGCTCTAATGTGTGGAAAACTCACGTGTGGCACTTAGGCCTTTATCCACAGGGTAGGTACTGTGTTGAATTTTTGCACACCCCCTTCCACACAAATCCCTGGGGTTTTGGAGCCACTCCTTTGGTCACCCCGAGCCCTGGACAGGGACAGAGTCTCCAAGGAGTTAAGATACGTTCCCTGGGCAGCGAGAGGTTCGGCCTGTCCTGTGTCCCGTAGCGAGAGAGCTGCTTCTCCTGACTTTTTGCCCATGTGCAGCATGCAATGTGGGTGGCTCCTACCTCAGGGTCACTCCCACATGACAGATGTTGGGGAATGTCCCGGGCTTGCCTGGCTGGCCTGACTCTGCCTTGTCTCCAGCTCCTGGCACATGGCCCAGCATGCGGCGGGCCCCAGGTGGTTGGTCAGTCCTGGGTGATGGTTGAACATATCTGGTGGGTTTCAGCAGCCAGGGTCATCCAGGAAGGCTCTTTCCGTGGCTGAAGCAGGTCCCTTCTTAAAACCCCGAAGCAAAATCTCTGTGTTCCCGTGGGCTCGTTGGTAATGGTGAGTCTAGCTCTCCTAGGTAGTGAGCAGTCAGGACAAGGCCTGGGAGGAGTCCGCTGCCACTTTAACTGCTGGACAGTGTTCTAGACAATTCTGTGTTCCCTAAAGAAGGGATTAGGGAAGGTTTTGTTGGGGTGAAAATGATTTCCCAGTCCAGCCATGGCCCACCCCCTCCGGGTGTGCATGGGTCTGTCTCCTCACCCAGGTGCAGCGCCCGAGGTGTTGACATCTCCTCCCTCACCTGCCCCTGAGGCACCACCTTCCTGCGGTGCATCCTGTAGGTTCATCTTCCGACCATGGATCCAGCTGCTCGATTGGGTGGTTCAGACGCCTAAACTCAGCCCCAGCCTCCTGTCTTGTTCCATGCTGTCCCCTCCAAGCCCCTGCCGTCCTAGTTTTTAGTCCTCTCTGCTGGGAAGGCCTCTCCCACCCCTCAGCCTTCCCTAATTTTACCCTTCTTGGGTGGGGATAGACCAGGGTACAGTGTGGGGATCTGGCGTGTGCTGGCCTCACTCCCCAGCAGAGGAATCCTATTTGCTGGAGAATATCTCATCATGCTGGGGCTTGAGGAGGCAGCGCTGTGCATTCCTGGGCACTCAGTGAAGCTGGGCCTTCTTTGAGTGGGCTGGGACCCTGGAGAGCTAGAGTCCGGGGCCAGGAGGCCACAGACTGGAGGGCTGGCTCAGCTCTGGACGTGGAGGCAGAGCTGGAGAGAGGCTGGCCTCTTTCTCTTGGGGCATCTCTCAGAGGCTCCTGGGCCATCAGTGTGCAGGCCCTGAGGGATAGTTCTCTGAGTGGTCCTAAGGACACAGGGGTGGGGCATGGTTCTGGCCCTACCTGGCGACCAGCTAGGGGCCAGCTCAGCTCCTCAGGGGCCAGCCGTACAGCTGAGTGCTGGCTTTATTCTGGAATTGTGGCCACCTCTTTGGCCTTTCAGCACTTGGTATGGTCTGGGTTGGATTGTTATTTACCCCTGGTGTAACTCTTCATACCTTCAAAAAAGATAAAGAGATATCTGCAAAAGACATTATCTGAAAAAGGGCTGTTAACCCCAAATATACAAAGAACTCTTAAAACTCAATAACAAGAAAACAAAGAACCTGATTTTAAAATGGGCCAGGGACTTCCCTGGTGGCACAGTGGTTAAGAATACTTCTGCCAGTGCAGGGGACACGGGTTCGAGCCCTGGTCCGGGAAGATTCCCCCATGCCACGGAGCAACTAAGCCCGTGTGCCACAACTACTGAGGTCCATGCACCTAGAGCCCGTGCTCCGCAACAAGAGAAGCCACCACAATGAGAAGCCCCTGCACTGCAAAGAACAGCCCCCGCTCACCGCAACTAGAGAAAGCCCACGAAGCCACGTGCAGCAACGAAGACCCAACGCAGCCAAAAATAAATAAATTTATAAATAATAATAATAATAAAATGGACCAAAAATCTGAAAAGACTTCTTACCAAAGAAGACATACAGATAGCAAATAAGCATATGAAAAGGTAGTCAACACCACATCATTAGGGAATTACAAATTAAAACTACAGGATGCAACTACACACCTGTCAGATTGGTGGAAATCCAGAATGCTGACAACACCAAATGCTGGCGAGGATGTGGAACAACAGGAACTCTCATCAGTCCTGGTGGGAATGCAGAATGGTGCAGCCACTTTGGAAGATAGATTGGTGATTTTTTACAAAACTAAGCATACCCTTAACCTACAATTGTGCTCCTTAGTATTTACCCAAAGGAGATGAAAGTAATATGTCCACACAGAAACCTGCACACGGTTGTGGATAGCAGCTTTATGCATAATTGCCAAAAGCAACCAAGCTGACCTTCAGGAAGTGAATGGATAAACTACATCGAGACAATGGATTAATATTCAGTGACAAAAAGAAGTGATCTAACAAGCCACAAAGGAACCTTAAATGCATATTACTAAGTGAAAGGAGCCAGTCTGAAAGGGCTGAATACTGCATGATTCCAACCGTAGGGTATAATACTTTATACAACCCATTCAGTGTCCAGCACTGAGAGTGAGCCCTGCTGTAGACTGTGGACTGTGGGTGATGATGTGTTGGTGTCAGTCCATCACCTGTAATGCGTGTACCACTCTGGTGGGGGAGGCTGTGTGTGTGTGTGTAGGAGTTCTGTACTTACCTCTCAGTTTTGCTGTAAACCTAAAACTACTCAAAAAAAAAAAAAAGAAGTCTATTAAAAAAAAAAGGTAAAGAGGCCAGGGCATCCATCTCAGACCCTTTCACAGTTTAGCAGACATGTTGCTCTAGAAATACAGATTGATTGTTGTTCCCCTGAAGGTGACAAGGCTTCAGTTGATACAACCTCTTGAAACAAAGTAATTTTTCCAGTGAACAATTAGAACATTCCTGTCTCAGCTACAGGTTCACTCCGCCCTCTTTCCTTTCCCTCCAGGACAACCCTCCATATGATAAAGGGGCCTTCAGAATTGAAATCAACTTTCCAGCAGAGTACCCATTCAAACCACCGAAGATCACATTTAAAACGAAGATCTATCACCCGAACATTGATGAAAAGGGGCAGGTCTGTCTGCCGGTAATTAGTGCTGAAAACTGGAAGCCAGCAACCAAAACTGACCAAGGTAAGGCGTCTCCTCGTGTCTTCTGGGGACACTGCTGCGGGCAGGGCCTTCTAGGTCCCTTCTGACACCACATCGCACGGAGTCCAGAGAAATCCTATAGCACTGACCACCGTGTCCACAGAAGGCTGCTGTGGTCCCACTGTTCCATGGGCTTGGCGCATCTCAGCTAAGCTTCAGCCCACGCAGGTGTTCTTGTGCTCGCAGCCCAAGGGGGACCCGCGCAGACAGACCAGACCAGCGCTCACTCCCAATGCAGGGAGGGGTGTGACCCTGTCCCTGGGAGTGTTCGTGAGGATTGTGGGCTGCCTGGGGCGGGGGGAAGTGGCCTCACACAGCAGTTAGCACATGGACTCAGACTGGAAGGGGGAAGGGAGGGTGTTGAGGGCCTGCGGGCTTGAGCCGGAGCCATGTGGCAGGCCACAGGATGCTGGGGTGTCTTGGGAGGGCACGGCCAGACTTGAGGACAGTGTGCCCATGTGAAAGCACACAGTCAGCCTTAGTGGGCCTGGAACTCCCTGTGTGTCCCTGGGTCTGGGTGCCCTCATTTTTCTGGGAAGAGTACTTGATTCCCTACTGTGGTCGCCCCCCTCTTTTCCCCGGCAGGTGACTAAACTTTATTATAGACTGCGTCTAGTTTTTATTCTTAATTCTAGAATTTTCTTTTGCAATCCTAACCTGATATTTTTGGTGGCTTTCTTGTAAGTAACTCCCTGAACCACTTACGGTCTTTTTAGATTAAGGAGAATGGATGAGGCTGTAATTTGAGAGGCTGCAAGTGTTGGTTTTTTTTTTTTTTGGTGACTGATATACACAGTCATTTTCCAGTGGAACCCCTGAAAGAGTCACTGAAACATCCACCATGAAAGGCATCCACCAGGCTCCCACAGCTGAGCAGCAGAAAGCAGTGGGTACCAAGCGTGCAGTCACAGTGGAGGGGTCTCCAGGGGGCTTGGTGCTTGGTCGTGCACAAGCTGATGTCTGTAAAAGATTGACAGAGGTGCTCTTAAGCACACAAACTCCTAGCTCTGTGTGTAAGCCTGCAGTTGCTGCATTTGCTCAGGTGGCCAGACCACAGAGAGTTACGGGTCTCCTCCCTCACCTGAGAATTGGGCGCAGGTACCTGTGCTCTGCCCCTCTCTCTGCCCACAGGGCAGGCTGCCCAAGAGGGCTGTGGCAGCACCGGTCCTGTTTTCAGCTTCAGGTCTCAGTGAGCAGCCAACATGCTCTGCTTTTCCAGGTTGTGGGTGCTTTTTTCAAATAGTCAGATAAACCTAAGAGAGGTTTTTTATTCTTTTGTACTTGCTGACTTAGGTTTTGAAGTTAAAACTTTTATCTTAAACACGGTGCTGTTCTACATGCAGCACCGGGCAGAATTGCTATTTTGTGATCGGAGACAGGGTTTCTCTCTAGATCATTCTGTAGATTCGTCTGGCATGGCCTTGAGCTTATCCTCACACACTTCAGGAATGTCGTCCCTGGACTTGACACCGTGTCCCCCGTGTTTCAGTTACCTGTTACTGTATTACAAACCATCTCAAAACTTAGTGGCTTAAATTAACAACAGTTTATTATTTCTATTTCTGTAGGTTGACTGGGCTCAGCTGGGTGATTCTATAGCTGGTCATTCCTTGGGTCACTCATGGTTCACTATAATTCAGCATTCACAGCAACTTTTTAGTGGATAACTACTGCAAATAATGAGAAGCAACAGTATATGGAATGTCCAGAATAGGCAGATCTATAGTCAGAAAGGAGGTTAGTGTTTGCCTGGGGCTGGGGGAGGGGTCTAGGAAGTGATTACTAAGGAGAGTGGGCATTCTTTTAGGGATGATGAAAACGTTCTGGAGTTAGATAGTGGTGGTCTCACACGATTTTGTGAATATACTAAAAAACAACTGAATTGCATACTTCTCGGAGAGTTTATTTTTTGGTATGTGAATTATATCTCAATTTTTAAAAAGAAAGTAAAGAAGCATTAAAAATTGAGCAAAAATAGGAGAAAAGTCAAGAAACAAGGCAAACCTGTATCATACAGAAAGGTGGTAGGAGTTGGCAATAATAACAATAACCAGAAGAAGGGATGTAAAAACAGAGTTTTCCTCAGCAGTGTGTCTGGTTCTGGTACATACCTATCAACAGAGCAAGGGCTTTGTTTGGTGGTGAAAGAGATTCGCCATATGAAATATAGTCAGTAAGGAAGCCTGTGTAATACTGACCTCTATACGAACCAAACAACACAGCAACAAAATTATATAAACAGAAAAGTCAGATTCATAAATCAAATGTTTTAGTCCCCCCATACCCATTTGCTGTCTTATAACAAATCAAGTAGATAAACTTTAGAAAGAGGACTCAAATACAATAAACAGGATAAGATTAATAAACTTACCCTTCATAGCACAATCCATGGAAGACCACTGCATTGTACGCCTTCATGTATGGGGGAAGGTATGGGTCACATTTTACTCTGAGAATGGAGCTCACTGGGTCCCCATGAAAAGGGGTGGGTTACAGGTACGGTTTACATCCTCCATCACAAACTGTCAGAAAGAACAAAAACAAGGAAATTTTATAGACTTTAGTCTCTGATCATATACAGTGAGAAAGGAGGTAAGTTTTGATAATGTTTTTAAGCCCCTACATTTTGGAGGGGGAAAGAGCCTTCTGAGTAGCATTTGGGTCAAGGAAGAGATCAAGAAGCCAGGGCTCGATCATTTGTAAAACATAATGAGTGTGGGCTTCCCTGGTGGCGCAGTGGTTGAGGGTCCGCCTGCCGATGCGGGGGACACGGGTTCGTGTCCCGGTCTGGGAGGATCCCGCATGCCGCGGAGCGGCTGGGCCTGCGCGTCCGGAGCCTGTGCTCCGCGATGGGAGAGGCCGCGGCAGTGAGAGGCCCGCATACTAAAAAAAAAAAAAAAAAAAAAAAAAAAAAAACATAATGAGTGTGCCCCCCCTGTATGTGAAAGTGATGGATGGGGCTGTGGTTGTGGTTTGGAAAGCATTGTAGCTGTCGGTGTTCTCACTGTGGAAACAAACGAGCTCAGCTGGGTTTTCTTACAGTTTACAGGGGTAGAGAAAGAATGAAGCACTCATCAGAACTACTTAGTTAACTTGAAAATATTTAAAGCAAGTTCTCTGAAAAGAATTAGACAAACTGCAAACTTGCAAAGTGAATTATCTTTTGAAAAGCACGTCTTAACGATGAATGTATTTGATGCTAATACATTAGGTATTAAGATGATCATAGTGAGAAGCAGACAGCCTGAGTCTCCATAATGGAGGAAAACTTGAAAACTCATCAGTGTCAACTCTGCTACAGAACCATTTCTAATCCTGGAAAAAGATGGGAAACCACCTTATAAATGTGCTATAGGGCAAATGTGGTTCAGGTTTCCCAAAAGTTAAGAACAGCAGTCTCACAGCTGAGCATGGTGTGGAGAGTCTTGGAGTGCAGTGGGCTGGGGTGCCTCAGAGATGCTGAGAAAGAACCACCCGGAAGAGTGTTTGTTCCGGTGGTTGCTTTCTCTGGCCGGGAAGGAGGCAGCATAGGTGCTTATTTCATGTTTATGGACGCGTGCCTTCAGTTTATGGCAAGTGAAAGTGATTTTCCATAAGAGTTACTAATAGTTAACTTTCCTTTAAAAAATATTTTTGATGTGATTTAAAGAAATATATTAAGTAAATAATCACTTAAGCTCCATGTGGATTTGTGACAGACAAGGAGAAACTGGAACAAAAAGCTTTTTTAACCCATTCCTTGTGATACTGGGATGAAGAGCGTGGGCTCCCAATAAAGGCACCTGGCATTGGCAGTCCAGAGGAGAGGGGCCTTTTTGCTGGGACAGTGGGGGTGCTGGTCCTGGTGGGGGTTGGGGGGAGTCAGGGGACGTGTGTGGAAGCCTGGTGGCTGCATGCACCCCACTTCTGAGGAGTCCAGGGGTTCCTGGACCTTCCATACTTCCCCCTCCCCCACCCTCCACTCCCTCCTGGCCCTCCTGTCCAGGGCTCGCCGTCTAGCACATCTGAGCCTGACTGCCCTTTGGGGGAGCATTGTGGAATCCACCCTGAGCCATCCGTGTGACTTCCACCTCTGGAATGGACTGTGCAGTGCTGATGAGGGCTACAGCCTCCCAGTGGTTAACGCAGGGTGGTCGAGTGAACCTTTCTCGGCCATTCAGAAGCTGCTAGGGGTCTTTCAGGGTGGGCTCATTATCCATTTACACAGTGCAGGCCTGTCACACACCCTGAACCGAGTGTAGTGCTGGGCACATTGCCCAGTCCCTGCCCTGGAGAAGCTTCACCTGCATGAGAGTGGGGGTGTCAGTGGTGGGCCTGGGTCTCCAAAGTTCAGGAGAGGGGTGAGAATGACTGGGGACTGGGACATACATCCCCAGTGTGTCAGTACAGGAAGGCTTCCTGGAGGAGGAGGAAGAGAACGTGGCATCACTCTGTATGGTTAGTTATCCACTACAGTAGATGTAGTAGATGTCCTCCATCACTTTCTTCTCATCACAGGAATGATGGGTTGAGTGCTGGTGGTTAGAATTTTGCATGAATGGGAGACCGCTCTGTCTGAGAAGCATATAGACATTTAATCAGAGCTATGTTTCTTGCCATGCTCCTTCCAAGGGGCTTCTAACCAGCGGTGCCTTGTCCTTTTCTTGGCAGTCATCCAGTCCCTCATAGCACTGGTGAACGACCCCCAGCCCGAGCACCCGCTCCGGGCTGACCTAGCTGAAGAATACTCTAAGGACCGTAAAAAATTCTGTAAGAACGCTGAAGAGTTTACAAAGAAATATGGGGAAAAGCGACCTGTGGACTAAAATCTGCCGCGATTGATTCCAGCAAGTGTGAGCAGAGATGCCGAGCAGTGCATTCAGACACCCCACGAAGCAGGACTCTATGGAAAATTGACATGTGCCACCGCCTGGCGTCTGCTTGTGGCAGTTACTAACTTTCTACAGTTTTCTTAATCAAAAGTGGTCTAGGTGACCTGTAAAGAAAGGATTAAAAATTTAAGATGTTCTAGTTCTGCTTTCTTTGTTTTAAAAATCACTGCTTCAGTCTACTTTAAAAGAATGGTGTTTCTTTTGCTGTCCAAATTTATCCAAAATCTTCAGTTTACATTTAGCCCATAAGGTTAAAAAAAAGTTGTGGTTCCCCTCTTCCCCTGCCCTTGCAACTCCCACTTTTTGCATATAGTTTGTTTTTCACTCACTTCCCCAAACCCAGGCCCTGCCTCCTGCCGGGAAGGGCTGTGGAGGCCTCTGCGGCTCCTCTGCTCCCCTCCTTGGCACGCGGCCTGGTGTGGGAGTCGGTTAAGTTTCTCTTGACTCTGATTTATAATATCCTTTTAAAAAAATTAAAAAACAAGCAAACAACCATCTCCACTCCCACCCCCTCCCAAAAACAAAGCTGTGGAAAGGGAGGCCTAGCTCTGCTGCAAAACTCTGGCTAATGTTACCCCAGTAATGCTGACCAGATTGGCAGACCCTGCCATCCGCGTCATGATGAACTCCACCTGGGCCGGCCTGCCTAGGGAGACCCCCAGCACCAAGTCTGCGGCAGCCCCCAGGCGTGTGCCAGCCAGAGCACGGTGCACTTGTGGGAGGAATTTTTCACCAGAGAGGCTCCCGAGGCCACAGGTTGCCATTCCTCTCTGCAGCTGTTCTAGAAGATGTCCAGGTCCCTGCGGACAGTGCTAAAGCCAGAGTGTCTACTTGAAATTCCACGCTCACGTGTTACCAGCGTGTCCACCCGACGTAGCTCAGAGCTCACCCTCTGCGTCCTCAGTGCAGCAGCCCCACCGCGGCCCTTCCTCAGCACGTTTGACCCTCTGGCAGACTCCTTTGTCACCGGCACCAGCCTGGGGTCGCCGGCGCCCCACTGGCCCTTCCTCTGGAGCATCCAGACGGCCCAGCCCAGGAACAGGACGGCCTCCCCCTCCCACTGGACTCATGGCCTTCGCGGAGTCAGGCTCCACGTGAAGCTCACTCAGTAATATCCTTTACATGTTTTATATTGTTTTGACTGCCTTTTTTTGTAGAAATAAAAATTGACCTTAGAATTTATCATCAGATGAACTTGTAAGGATTTGAATGTTAATGTCTTTTCAAAGGAAGTGGGACTGTCCCTGAAGTAGAGTCCTTGTCACTGACACCCAGGGGAAGCTAGTGGTCCAAGCACTGTGTGTCACCACCTCCACTTCTGCCACTGGTGGCTTCCCTTCTGGGCACTCCAGGGGCTAGATCCTGTGGAGAAGATGACTTAAACTTGGCTTTCTGTTTTAATTTTAGTTCTATAACTTGAGGTCTTTCCAGGCTTGCAGACCTGAGGTGGCTTGTGTGCAGAGGTGGGGTGATGGTGGGTGAGGCCGCATGCGTGCAGCCTGCAGCGGGTCTCATGAACGCAACTTCTTTAGTCCCAGGTACGCAAGAGGCACGTTCTGGAGCCTCCCGTGCGCCCGGGCTGGTGAGGGCACTGGCCAGCACATCCACGTCTGTCTCTTCATTAGCAGAAAGGCGATGATGGACTTTATTTCACTCACACGCAGATTTGTAATAAAATGCCAAATTCTGTCAGAAGCTATCCAGATAAGCCACCATTTGTTCTCGTCGCTTCTCTGAATCCAGAAATATTGCCATTCCTGGAAACTGTCCCATTGCTTTGTATTTCTACCAGCATAGCTCTGCCCGCCCATCGCCCCCTCCCTTCTCTGCTCACCACCAGGAGGACGTCCACCATGGTCGAAGCCGGCGGCCCCTCAGGGACTTGCATCCCCTGGCATCACAGCCGGGGTTCGCCCATCAGCAGGGGCCTGGCCTCCGAGAGCTGGGTGGTGGACGGTCCCTCCCTCCGGCTGGGCTCCTGCTCCACCAGCGGGCACTCCCCGAGCCCTCGGGCAGGCATGAAGCGTGCCAGCAGGCGCCTTGCTGCTCCGGGGCCAGACAGCTGGATCCCCCAGAGCAGGGGAGGGCTGTGATCACCACATCTCCGATGGGCCCCATGGGAATACACGCTCCTGCCCGGTCCCCCCGCCCTTCCCCCTATGGTGGGGACTAGGCTTTCTAAGATGCTGCGATCTACTCTGCTGCCCTTAATAAAAATGCTCTCGGACACTCGTCTGGTCGTGTGGGTCTCTTCCTTATTGGGGGTGGGCAGTGCTAGTGGCCTGGGGTCTTGGGCAGGTTCTTCTGGCTTTCTCCCCATACCTGACCTTCAGGAGAGGTGCACAGAGGTGTTCTGGCCATGCTGAGGGAAGCAGAAAGGGCTGCAGAGACACCCTTGGGTGTCTGGGGAGGGGAGAGTGACCTCTGTATACGTGTCACCTCAGCCACATTTAACGGAAGAGCAGACTGGGGCCCTGAGGAGGGTGCTGTCTGGAAGAAGTTCAGGGAGCTGGTGAGGGTATGCCCAAGGGAGGGGCTGGGCCACTTCCTTGAATAGCTCCAGCCCAAACCCACCTCCGAGTCTCCTGACTGCGACTGCAGCCCTAGTGCTGACTCAGCACCAGGCCAGCCAAGGCCCTGACACTTATTGTCAGCTGAGTCCTCTGCTTGGAGTCTGACACCAGCTGAGACCCTGACAGCTAGGTCTGCAGTCTAAGAGGGAACTTCCTGGGGCAAGTTTCTGGGGCACCAGAAAGTAAGGAGGCTGGGGGCCTTCCTTGATCATCAGTGGGGACTCTACTCATCCTAGCGCTGTCCTAACTCTCAGGACAGACCC
Source organism: Neophocaena asiaeorientalis asiaeorientalis (assembly GCF_003031525.2). Lineage (NCBI taxonomy): Eukaryota > Metazoa > Chordata > Mammalia > Artiodactyla > Phocoenidae > Neophocaena > Neophocaena asiaeorientalis. The sequence continues at coordinate 7,371,215 of NW_020175053.1, forward strand.
ACGGGCACCATTACTCTGCTTTCACAGAGGAGGAAAGTGACTCGGTCAAGGGCCTGTGCTGTTACAGCCTGGCTCCAGTGCCCTTGCCTCCCACGACTGGCTCCCTTTGAGCCCAGACACAGCCACGGACCCTCCCCAAAGCCTGTGAAACCCTCTCAACTCCCTCCGCTCGGTGGCCACCATCCTCTCGCCTTCCTCATTCTGTTCACTGTTCAGCTCGAGATACGCAATGACTGCATCACCTCGGCCTGGCTTCTGGCGCCCTCCTGCCCTGGGGCTCCTCTGGCCAGGGCCCTGGACTTCCCAGTGCCAAGTCCACAGTGGGTGGCCTCAGCCCTGCTCTCGCTGTCTTCCCTTGGCAGCATGTCCGTGCCGCACCCTGCAGGGCTGCACCTGAACCTCAGTCCTCCTGCCCATCTGCACTGGCTCCTCCTCACCTGCTTCCCTCATGCACGAGGGGCAACGGCACACCTGCCCCAGGAGCAGAGCTGAAGGTCTGATCTTGCACAGCACAGTGCCTGGCCCAGGCTGCACTTGGTAGATGGCTGTTTCCTGGGTGCTGGCAGCCTGGTCTCCTGGGGGTGCCGTGCGGGCTGTCACCAGAGTGGAAGTCTCCTGAACATCGCAGAGGCTTTGTCCCCATGCTTTGCTGTGTATTCCCACCCCCGACTGCAGCCCGGTCACAGGACTGCCCCCGTGTGTGTACCAGACCGTGAGCTCCTTGCAAGCTGTGTCCCAGCTCCCAGGCCTGGCCTGGCATGGAGCAGATCCTCCGTGCCTGATGAACTGGTGGCTAACAGCAAACCCCTAGCCTGGGCCGTCCTGGGGCACAGCAGGTTTTATGTGAAAAATACCCCATCTCCCTGGTGGGATGCCAGTGGCCAGCCTCGAAATGGGCCCTCTGCCTTCTTGTCCCTTTCTCTCTGTTCTTCAGTGCCCATGGCCTAGGGCTGATCTGGGCCCTTATCTCTGCTGCTCGCTCTCTGGCTCCCTGAGTGACACTGGCCACTCCCACAGCTTCGTCCAGCATCTGTGCAGACCCCCCAGTCTCTCCCTTGTCACCCACACCTCTCTCCTGGGCCCTGGAGCCATACAGCCAGCCCCTCCTCTCAGAACAACAGACCCGCCTCAAGGGAGGTGCCTCTGTGCTTGCTGCCCAGCTCCAGCCAGCAGCCTGCGGGAGCACGGCCAGACCCCAGCGGGCCGGGGTGGGGAGGCCAGGGCCACATTCACAGCCATTCCAGTTCACAGCCCTGGATGAAATGGGGGAGGAAAGGGCCTGCGGCTGGAGAAGTCAAAGTCAGAGGAAGGGTAGGGGTAGAGGATGGAGACAGAAAGAGCGGGCTGAAGCCACCAGTCAAGGGGATGGGGCCCTACCCTCACCCCTTTAGAAAGTGCAGAAATCTTTTGGCCCTGGTTCCATGCTTGGTACAGACTCAGGCCCAGGGCATGTTGAGTAAATGAACAGGCAGCTTCACAGCTCTGCTTCCCTACTATCTCTAGATCTTCAAAATGGGGGCACCGGTGCCTGCACAGAGGCACTATGATGTGAGATTACATGAGACAAGAAGGACCACATGGGTTTCCATCTGCTCCTGGCATCGCCTTGATCCAGGCCACAGGAGCCCCAGTTACAGGGCATCTACACATCACCAGGGGTGCCATTTCCGTAGAAGACCATCCCTCCTGGAAAAACGTAAACACACTCCTGCAAGTTTGCAGGACCTCCTCAGACCCATCCCCTAGGATGGCAAAGGGCTGCTTACTTCGAACAGGTGATGTCTTTAAAGTCAAAATTGAGATTATAATATGCCTCCCAAAAAGTAGCCTAGTGAGACATTCTTCCAACCCCTCACTCCTCTCCTCCTACCCACCCCCACCAAAAGAAAAGAATAAGGAGAGCCTAAGCATAAACAGCGCCAAAGGTAGAGGCACTGCAGATCTTTTCTGGAACAGTGACCTCAGTGGGCCCCAAAGGAGTTTCGTGTCCTTCTTGTGTCTGGGAAGGTTTCCCGGGCACAGTCTATAAACACCCAAGTTTACAGGACATGTTACTTTATTAATACAGCCATCTCTGCCCTGTGCACCCAAACAAGGAAGATGCTTACACAGCACTGTGACCCCCCCCACACACAATGCTTGGCAGGCCCCAGGCCCAGAGGTCACGGCTGTCACCTGCTGCAGCCAGAGGGCTTGCAGAAGCTCTGCCGCCACTCTGAACCATGAGGACCTGGGCACAGAGGTGGCAGCATCCAGCCCGGGAAGTCACAGCCTGCTCTGGGACCCAGTTCCCTTCCTGGGCACCAAGGGACATTAATGCTTGGCTGTCTGCCAGGGTCACAGTGGGGAGGGCTCCAGAAAGGTTTCCAGAGTGGCTTCGCTGGGGGTCCCCTCTCCGGGCCTCTTGGAGTCTAGCTCGTGGAGGGTGCAGAGCTGCACGCCGTCCTGGGCAAGCTGAGCCCACAGCACCGGTGCTGTGAGGACACGCAGCTCGTGTAGGCGCTCCCAGGAGCAGGAAAAGGCATCAGGACCCTCACCGCTGCCCCCAGCAGGAGGCACACTCGGATAGCCGGGGTGTGCCATCAGCTCGGCTGTCACTGCGCGTCCAGTGGGTATACCCTCCAGGGCCCTAGCCAGTGCCCCTGACACGTGGTGAGCGGACATGTGCCGGCCGCAGGTGCTCAGGCCCACGAAGACATCGGTCCACCTGTAGATGCCGGGGCATCAGCGGCACGGCTGCAGGCCGCAATGGGCAGGGGTAGGCCGTGGGCGGGACGGATCTGGGGTGGGGACAACACCGGTCGAGGATGAGAAACGGACACAGCTGGCCAAGGTGAACGGCCAGCTGGACACACTGGGACCTGGGCCCGGCAGGGGGCAGGGGGCCTTACCGCAGGCCGTGGCGGGCAAAGGGGCCCATGGCGGCGCGGGCGTCTTGCTCCACTGCGCAGGCGAAGGCGCGCGCTGGGGCCTCGAGCCAAGCGCAGCCGCCCACCCCGCGCTCCATCGGCAGCCTAGTGAAGCGCACCCCGCAGGCCTGCAGCGCCTCGGCGAACACCTGGCACACTCCTGCGGGCGGGGCAGAGTCAGGGAGAGGCACATGCAGCACCCCCCCACCCCGGCCTGGAAGCACCAACCCACGCACCTGGGAGCACATGCACGTGCTGGTGCCCGTCCACGTGAGTAGGGTCCCTGCCCAGTAATTCCCGGAAACGGCTCAGCTGGGCCTCCAGCTCTCCTCGAACCTGAAGTAAGAAGGTGATCGGCACACAGAACGTCCGGAAGCAGCTACCCAGAAGGACCCCGTCCATGTGGTCCCCTGTGATCGCCCCTGTGTTTGAACCAGTTAGGCATCCAGAGCCCAATTCTGCGCACGGTACCCTCGGGGCGGAGCTTTGGGGGAGTCACCACGAGCATCTTCCTGAAGCCGCACCTCCGCACCTGGGGCAAGACAACCTCTCCGGCGGCCACCGCCTCCCGGAATCCCATCTTGCCAAGGAAGAAGCCTTCGGGGCCGAGCAGCGACGAGGCGCCATGGCGGGCCGGGCCCACGGGGCGGCCCTCGGATAGGTTGGCGTGCAGGCCCGTGGGGATTCGGTGCCTGCGGGCGGAGCGCGAGCGGGAGCACCGGAGGTGCGGGCGGCGGCCCCCAAGCCCGCCCGGACCCTGCAGAGGGCCGCTGCTCACCTGCGGGCCAGCTCAGCCGCGCTCTCGGCTGCCGCGCCGTTGACCAGCAGGGACACGCTGGTCACAGCTCCCGCCAGGAAGGCTTCTACAATGCCCTCGTCGCGCCGCGGGCAGTAACCAAAGTCATCTGCCGTGACCACCAGCCGCACACGGGCCATGGTCCCTCCACCTGCTGTTCGGGCCCGTGGGACTAGGGCCGGACAGTCCAGGCCCCGCCCCAGACGCGGCCCGAGGCCCCGCCCCGACGCACGCGCCCGGCGCGCCCGCGCTTTAGCCTTTGTTCTCGCCACCTGCTGGTTCCGGGGATCCCTGCAACCGCCAGCCACCCAAAGTGCCCCGCCCTACCCGGACGGCGGCCCGGTTTATGGCAACGCGAAACTTGCAGTGACTGCAGAAATGTTCAATATGAAAAACGGAAAAATAAACCTGAAGAAAAAAAATCTCTTACCCTCCCCCAAGATCACCACCGTTCACTTTCCGGGTACTGTCTCCCGGTATTTTCTCTAAGCAAATAAATACACCCAAGTTTTCTGCTCCTTCACCACAAACTTTTTTGTGTTGTTTTGAGAAGACAATGATCACATCAGTGTTATCTCATTCTTGTAGTGTTTCATTTTTTTGATAGTGACTGAACTTTTTCATGTTATTAGCTATTTGTATTTCTTCTTTTTCAAATTGCCTACTTGTCTTGCTGATTTTCGAAGTTGAGGCTTCTTGATTTGTAAAAGCTCTGAACAATAAGAACATGAAAGAAAGCATGTACACCAATGGCTTTGTTTCAGAAAGCATGAGTCCCAGATTCCATCTCTTGAGCTCTGTGCCAGGCTACAACTTTTACACTCATGACCTCTTTTTTTTCCTCTGTGATCTAGAAAAGCTTTCCTTACCAATGACTTTACAAATAATCACCATGGTTGACAGCCAGGGTTTTCATTGTGATGTGGCTGTCTTGATTTTCCCAGTGGAAAGTGCAGTATTTGTATCCAGCCTATGAGGTTGGTCATGTCATTCCTGTTTTACAGATGAGGAAACTGAGGTTAGGAGGGGTAGTGTCTTGCCCTGTGTGACTCTGTGGGGAGCAGTGGAGCTGGAACTGACCTCCGGAGCTCTGGCCTGCCTCTGGTCTGCTCTGCTCCTCTATGCCCTGATGGCCCCCAGGTCAGGGGCCAAGAGGACAGAGCCGAACTGGAAAATAACAGATAATACCCACCTCCGTGGGGACGTAAGAATTGGAGGCCTCAAAGAGCCCTTCACCAAGTTTTTGGCATAAGGACTATTGTGTTCAATAGTGGTGATTAAAGTGTGGGATCTCAGCCACTGGGAAGCTGGTCCTGGAAAGGCCAGAGGCCCTGAGGGTCCGCTGCTGGTAGGAGGAAATTCACATTTATTGAGCACCTACTGGTATTAGATTAGGGGTTAGGGGTGAGCACCGCAGTTCCTGTCTCCAAGGAGCGCGATCTGACAATCAAGTAACAACACGGTGTGGCAGAGTCTGGGATGGGGTGTGCTGTAATTCTGTTGGGGGGACAGGCCCTCTGGGAAGGCTTCTCCGAGGAGGTGACACCTGGGGGGGGGGTTGCATTAGGAAGGCCTCCGGGACAGAGGGAAAGGAGGGAGAGGAGGTAAAGATTTACAGGGTCTTATCAGGGTGCGGGTGTGTTGTAGGAAGATTTGGTGTACTCTCCAAACCCATGTGGAAGGACGCTCAGCTCCACTTACAGAGAAGGAGCAGGTGATTAAAGAAGTTGAGTCACACCGGCAGGAAAGAGCAAAGCTCGTCTGTGACTTAGAGCCGGGACGCCTCCCACTGCGCTGGGGACAGACCCTGGGGTGTCCACACTGGGCGAGGGGAGGACCCTGGAAAGGAGCAGTCCGCGAGCAGGAGCCAAGGACAACACAGCGACCAAGAGGGGAGCCGAGGAAGGTGCTTGTGTCACCGGGACAGGCCGTGGCTTTGTCCCTTAGGTTCCCCTCCAGGCCGGACCGAGCCGGTCAGCAGCAGCGACGGCCGCCCGCTCCCTCTGAGAATGTGGGCGGGGCAAAAGCGGCAAAGTGGGGGAGGAGCCGCGTGGGCCCCGCCCCAACTATTGTGTCGCGGGAGCGGGCGGTGAACGGCGCGGCGCGAGCCAATCAGGACGCGGCATGCAAATAAGCAGGCCCGCCAGCGGCCCAGAGCGGCGCGGACGCCAAGATCCCAGCGCGGATCGCACTGGAGCGTGTGCCCAGCGGGTGCGGACTTGGTGAGCGGGTCTCCCGGGGCCAGGGCACCAGGGCCAGGAGGACGGAGGGCGGACCCACTGGGCCCAGAGATGGACGGAGACTGGATGCGCACTCCCTCGGGGGCCCCAACCCCGACGACTCTGGACACGGACGGTGCTGAGACGCCCACGGGGCTCCGAGCAGAAGACCGGCCGGACATGTGAAGGACGTGGGGTGCGGGGAGCCAGGGACCAGCGGCCCACGGACGGAGGGAGACGCAGACCCACGGAGGGCTGGGGGCACCCTCACACCATCTCCCCGACCGGTTCAGAGAGGAATCTGCGGCTGCATCGCGGAACCAACGAGAGAGGAAGAGGGCAGTGGGCCCGGCTACCTGCACCATGACCAGCTGTCGCCACCATTCGGGATACTTGGCGGACGACGAGTCTGGCCACACCACCTACGTGGCCCGGGTAAGTGTTCCCAGCAGGGCCCAACTCTGAGCCTCCAACATGTTCCTCACCAGTTCTGGCGCCCCAGATCACAGCCCCCTTTCTCACTTCCTACTGATGTCCTCTCTGGACCTCTTAGTGACCTTTTGCCTTGACCACTCCTAGTTACCCCTGCTGGGCCCTACCTAGTCACCTCGGTCTCCGTCTCATTCCCTGTGTCCCCTGATCTCGGATTGGGAGGGGCATGGTGGACTAGAACCCCAGAGTGGAAGCATAGAGTCTACTCGGGGCCTACGGCTCGAGGGGCAGAAGCAGCCATGGGGCGCACAGGGCTCAGGACCACAGGTAGTCTGTACAGACCAGCAGTGGGGACGGGGCTTAAGGGGTTTTGTGATTCACGTCCTGGGTGAGGGCAGAAGTGGGCTTTCAGACTCCTCAGCCAGGTCTTGGGTATGTGAAATGTACATGTCAGGGAGCCTTCAGGGCAACCCTGAACAGATCCCCACTTTACAAGAGAGGAAGTTGGACCTCAAGAGGGGCCTTCGTGCCCACAGTCACATGGCCTGAAGCTGGCAGAGCCAGGGTCCAAATCCAGGGCTGCCTGGCTCCAAAACCTAGTTCCTGGGACTTCCCTAGTCCAGTTGTTAAGACTCCATGCTTCCACTGCAGGGGGCACGGGTTCAATCCCTGGTTGGGGAACTAAGATCCTGCATGCTGCATGGCACGGCCAAAAAAAAAGGAAAAACAGTTTCTTCCACTGCCCACTTCCTACCCAGTTCCTGGTGCCCTAGGAGGACCCCAGGGGACCCCTCCCCCCATGGGCCATCACTGCCCACTGTGATATGCCTGTCTGCTCAGGTCCAGCCACCTAAGAAGTCACTGTTCCCGGAAATGGGGCAAGCCTCCAAGCTGGGCCACACACCACACCCCACTTCGACGCACGGCCCCTCAGGCAGTTCAGGGCTCCGCAGCCACCGCCGAAACCCCAAGGGCCCTCGACCCTTTAGGAGCTTCCTGGATTTCCTTGTCGAGGGTCAGGTGCTGGACAGCCTGCAGACGGTGGTGGAGGAGGCAACTGAGCTCATGGCCACCGTAATGACAGAGGCTGGGGTGCCGCTGGTGGAGGTGGAGGACCCGATGGAGGTGCCAAGGGGTGGGCGTCAGGCGCGGGCCCGGCCCATCCTCAGTACCGTGCACCAGCACTGCACCCGGCCGAGCCTCTGCATGGGGCGCCCCAACAATTATCCGTCCTGCTCCAGCTCCATGTCCGACTCCCACAGCAGCTTCACGGGCAACTGGCCAGGCTCCCATAGCTGGGACAGCGACCTGGGTGCCCGCAGTTTAGGTGCACTGCCACCCATGAAGGACAAACTCCTGCTGGAGAAGAACCTCAAACGGCTGCTGCAGCTGGAGAACAGAGGGGTGAGGTCTGGGGCTGCAGCCCAGGTGGGGCGGGGGTGGACCCCAGCCCAGAGCTCAGGGCCAGGCCTGGCTTGGCTGCCCCTGGCTGCCTCTGAGAGTCATCCTCTCTCTGCAGAAAGGCCAAGGGCAGTCCTGCCCCCATGGGGACTCCTTGCCATGGGACTCACTGGGCAGCCAGACCAGCAGCCAGTGGACCCTAGAGCAGCCCCTGTCCTGGTTCTCAGGCCTGCTGGGCTCGAGCTCAGGCACGCCCAAAGCATCGGAGCTGGGACCAGCAGAGCGGGAGCTGATCTTCCTCAAGCGAGAGCTGAACAAGAAGATGAAGTCCTTGCTGAGCCAGCCAGGGTCCTTTGACCTGCCCGGCTACTGTGCGCTCCGAGAGCCCCATCGGACCCTGGACTTCCTGGCTGAGCACCACCTGTTCTCCGCCCTGCAGGACGTGGTCAGCCAGGCTGTGGACAAGCTCAGTGGTGCCTGCTACAGAGACGGCTGCCCTCTCTTCCCGTCAGAATGGGAGCCCTCCCCAGAGTCCAGCTCCAAGCTGGCCACACCCACTGATGGGGAGGAGCCCTACGATTTGCTGCCCACCACAACCTCCAGCCCCAGGATGGAGCACAGAAAGAGCATCAAGTACAGGGGACGCGGCAAGTCCAAGGAAGGTGGCTCCCCGGTGTCTAGCACCCAAGTGGCCACCAGGTTCTGCCTTGAGGTGACACCCACAGAAGAGCCCAGGGTCCCTTCACCCCACCCCAGGCAGGAGGGGCTTGACCAGGACCCCAAAGTACAGAGACTACCCATGCCCACTTCTGGGCCCCTGAGCTCCAGCCAGAGGGCCCAGCCCTGGTGGAACCTGCACCTTACCCTGCCCGCCACCGGGATTGTGGTGAAAGTGCCCTCACGACTGACCCATGTCACCACCCCGGTCTCAGCTCCGCTGGCCTCCTCCCTCCCATCCTCCTCCCACCGCCTCCCCAGGTTCTCACCCCACACCTCCGTGGTAAGGGGCTTCTTGCCATCTCCTGCTGTGCCATATCCGGAGGTGACCTCCTCAAGGTTGGGTCCAGGGTTCTTAGGGGCGGGTTTGCACTGGAAGGGCTCCTACCGCCACCACTCCTAGCGGCCACTGTCACTAGCAGGTGCCCAGGGTCCAGGTCTCTTACCCTGCCCTTGTGAAAACCACCTGAGTAGTAGATGATCTGATGAGGGGACCAGGAATCCTGGCCTAGCTACTACCACATGTTGTGAAAGATGAATAAAGGCTATTTTTTATTCTGGGTATTTTTTTAACGTTTGCATGTGACTCTCAGAGGCCCTCCCATGTGAGGAGGGTCCTGTCCCTCGTGGACAGTGGTCTGAGCCCAGAGTAGGGCCCTGTGTCTGCAGTCTAGCCCCCTCTGGTCCTGCTGCGCAGGACAGGACTCTCCAGTGTGTCTGCCCCTCCAAGAGGGAGTTGCTTGGGAAGGGTGCGGAGAGGACTTGGTGGCTTAACCCTGGCGGCTCCCCAGTGTGGCCCCTGACCCTGCTTTCACCCATCAAGGCCCAGGCGTGCTTCCCTCCTCTGAACCCTGGCTTGGGCGAGGGTTGTGCAGGCTCCCTTTTGGCTGATACAGTGACTGATGTCACTGGCCTTGTCCCAGGCCTGACTGGTGTGGCTGGCATGATAACAGGGTGGTAAGTAGGCGGTGGGCCAGCACACAGGACCCCAGCTCAGCTTTCCATCGGGCCAGCAGAGCAGATGCGGTGAGGCCGCACCCTGAGTGGACTGAGCGCGGCGCCGCGTGGGTGATGCGGAGGATGCTCTAGGCGGGAGGGCACCCAGGGTGGCAGGCAGAAGTGGATGACGTGTCTCCCTTTCCCTCCCTGCTGCCATACAGAGCCCCAGTTACAAGTTCACCAAGAAGAAGACGCTGCCCTCCATCCTGTCCAAGTCCACCACCGTGTCCCGCCTCTCCAACCCCTGGCACGAGGAGCTCGTTGACTACCTGAAGGGCCAGGCTGTGTCCTTGCTTGCCTGCAAGTACAGGTTTGAGAAGGACCTCACTGGGCAGCTGGGCTTCATCTCTTTCCCCATCACCGAGGCACTCCTGGACCTCTTCCTGGGCTTCAGGAAGGTGAAGGGCTCGCGCATCCGTCTGTCCTCCACAATCGACTGGAGCTGCCTGCTGCGCAGGCTGGAGGAGGCCGAGTTTAGCCAGCGGTCACCCCAGCGGGCATCCCGGCCCCCTTCCCGGCACACCTCCCAGCACAGCAGCACCCCCCAGCGCAGCATGCAGACACCCACCGCGCTGTCTGAGCTGGCCGCCAGGACCCACAGGGTCCAGGACAAGCCCACAGGGTCCCGCCTCAACATGAGGTCCCCAGGCCCCCGGCTGCTTGCCTCACAGGAGCGCCTGGCAGCCGCGAAGCAGGAGCCCGCCAGACCGCCAGAGCCCAAGCTGTTCCTGTCCCCCGCCAACACCAACGTGGCCTCCCATCAGTCCTCGCAGACAATGGACATGGAGGACCACCAGAGCATCGAGGAGGAGGAGGAGGACAAGGAGGAGGATGGAGAGGAGGAGGAAGAGGACGAGGATGACTTTGGAGATGAGGGCGAACCCCAGAGCTCCCTGGAGCCTCAAGAGGAGGCCATGGTCAGTGCCACGGCGGCAGGCTCAGGTGTGGGCCATGGTGACTGCCCATGGGGCCCCTGAAGTGCACCGAGTGCTCCATTCCCCACTCCTTCCGCCCCAGCAGCCACTGCCCTCGCAGCCATCCCACCCTGAGCAGAGGTCAGAGCAGCTGGTGCCCACGAGGAGCTCTGCTGAGCCTCTCAGGGGAGCCAACGGGAGAAATAAAGCTTGTGTTGATGGAACACGGTTTTCCTGTCAGAGATCTCAGCCATCCTTCTGACCACCTGCTCCCGGGGAGCATCTCTGGAGAGCTGGGCCAGGCCTCCACGGCAGCTGCCGGTGCCCTGAGCCCTGTGACCTCCTGGGCTCTGCTGCTGGCTCTTCTGCACTCCAGTCTGCACCTTCCTGCCTCTTCAAGCCTCTTAGGACTCATGGTCCCCGCCCTCACAGCCCCTGTGAATCATACTCCCACTTCCCTGGGCTCCCCCTCTGCCAGCGCGTATCCTCCTCTCCTGACGCTCCCACCACTACCTGTCTTCCTAATTTTTTTTGTTGTTGTTGTACGCATGCCTCTCACCGTTGTGGCCTCTCCCGTCGCGGAGCACAGGCTCCGGATGTGCAGGCTCAGCAGCCATGGCTCACGGGCCCAGCCGCTCCGCGGCATGTGGGATCCTCCTGGACCGGGGCACGGACCCGTGTCCCCTGCATCGGCAGGCAGACTCTCAACCACTGCGCCACCATGGAAGCCCCTGTCTTCCTAATTTGTATTTCTCAGCTCGTGCTCCTGAGGTCGCGCAGGGGCTGCTGGTAGGTCAAGCCATGGATTGGCTGACCCAGCTGGCTGTGTGACTATCCCTTCCGCAGAGGCCCTGGGCAAGGCAGCTCTCTCTCTTGAGGGGTCTATGGGCTCAGCTGGTGCTGTGCTCAGAGGATCTCATGTCCAAGGTTCTCCTGGAGCTTCTGGCCATCCGGTGCCCCCAGCTCCTCCCCTCTGCCTTCCTCAGGCAGCCTGTTTGTTCCCCTTCAGGCATCTTCACCCAGGGAGCAGCTCCACCCCTACCCCCACCCTGCCCCTATGGTGGAGAGAAAATGCTTAGCCTCGCTGAGCAGGCCGCCATTTCGGGGAGGCTGGTGGATCTCTCATGCCTCCCCTGGAGCCCGCCAGGTGCGTAGAGGCCAGACCTACTCGGCTCGGCCTGACCGTGCTCAGTGGCCCACAGGTGAGGACACAGCAACTATAGAGCTTCCTCTGGAACCAGGCAGGGAGGACCTCGCGATTCGGGGAGGAGGACCTGCTCCTCTGACTGGCAGGGGGGCCAGGGTCCTAGGTGGGGAGTCAGGAACCCATTTTCCCACAGAGCTGTTGTGACAAGGATCCTTCAAAGCACATGCTTGGTGCTGATGCCTATCCTCCGAGGCCACCACTGCCACCACCGCCGCCATGTGAGGCCACAACAGCTGCTTTGTACATTACTGCCATATCACTTGGCCACTGTTGATTGGCCCTACTGGTGTATCCAATACCCTCTGGCTTCCAGGTCCTGCTGCCCAGTCTTCAAGGGAGAAGAGTGTATGTCCCCACCCCAGCCTCAGAGGCACACATCTAGGCCCTGGGGTGGGAGCAGCCCCTTTGGGCAGCACGGGCACATGATGCTAGAGACCGCTCCCCTTAGCTCCTGTTTCAGGCATCTGTTGCCATGTAACAAACCAAGATTTAAGTGGCTTCAAACAAAATCATCATCTGTAATGATTCTGAGGGGGTTCTACGGGCTCAGCTGGCAGTGGTATAGCCAGAGCGGCTGGGGTGGGAGTGCTGCTTTCGGCTGGGGACTGGGCTGAGGCTAGGACATCCCTCGTGGACCCTCCCCTTACATCATCTGTCTCCCCGTTGCCCCTGGCCATTCAAGGGTCTGTCTGGGCAGGGGCTGGCTTCCTAGAGGGAGGAAGCAAGAACCACCAGTGAGTGCTCTGGCAGCCTGTGCTCTGAAGTCCCCAAACAGCACTTCTGTAGCATTCTTGTGGTCAAAGCCAATTACCATGCGTGCCCAGATCCAAGCGGAGGGGGAAGGGACTCCACGACTTGGGAGAGGAGCAGGTTGTGCTCACAGGGGTGGGAGGCATTGTTAGCAGATGTATTTGGAAACTAACACCTCTCCATCCTCCTTGGCTGACTGCACCTTGAGCAGTGCCTGGAACTGAGTTGAGTCAATCACGTCCCCTCTTGAGAATCTGAACCTGGAGACAAACTGTGGTATCCAGGTGGAGGGCCCCGAGCATCTGCCCATGAGGTGAGCAGGAAAAAGGAACAGCTAGGAGCCATGAGGCTCCAGAGACTCAGGGAGAGCCGTGTTGGCTTCCCGACTCCAGCCCTGGGGTCTCTGCTGCTCTTGGAACCCTTTCTTTGCCTGTCAGGGAGACTACTCGCTGTGTCCTTACCATTGTCTGCTCCCAGTGCAATGGAAAGCTGTTGGCAGCTTTCAGCAGGCACCTGGCATGATCCGATTTATACTTTTTTTTTAAAGTTTTTATTGAATTTGTTACAGTATCGCTTCGGTTTTATGTTTTGGTTTTTTGGCCCCAAGGCATGTGGGATCTTAGCTCCCTGACCAGGGATCAAACCTGCACCCCCTGCATTGGAAGGCAAAGTCTTAATCACTGGACCACGAGGGAAGTGCCTTGATTTATGCTTTTTAAGACAGAAATCACTTTCCTGGGTGGAGAATGTCTTGGAGGGGCCCGAGTAGCAGGGAAATCTTCTAGGAGGGGTGGTCGATATCTGAAGGGGAGATGGAGTGGCTTGGCTTAGGGTGGTGACGGGGGACGCAGGAGAGATGCCTTCCAATCTGTTTTGGAGTCAGAGCCATCAAGACATGCTGGGGTAGATGTGAGGAGTGTGGTAAAGAGAGGAATCAAAGATGAATCCCATGTTTGGGGCTTGAACAACTTGTAAATGGAGGTGCTGTTCCTGAGACTTGGAAGCCTGGGGGAGGAGCAGTGTGAGGGAGACCGGGGAGTCCTGCTTGGGGCATATTAGGTTCGAGATGCTTGTTGGTGTGTCCGAGAAGACACACCCAGATTGTACTCTAGCCCTCAAGGGCGGGGTCTACCAAATCCAGGGCAGACTGTAAGCATTTTTTTAACAGACACACATTTATTTATTTATTTTTGGCTGCATTAGGTCTTCATTGCTGCACGTGGGCTTTCTCTAGTTGCGTCGAGGGGGAGCTACTCTTCGTTGCGTTGCGCGGGCTTCTCATTGCGGTGGCTTCTCTTGTTGCAGAGCATGGGCTCTAGGTGCACGGCCTTCAGTAGTTGTGGCATGTGGGCTCAGTAATTGTGGCTCGTGGGCTCTAGAGCGCAGGCTCAGCAGTTGTGGTGCACTGGACTGACTTAGTTGCTCCTCAGCATGTGGGATCTTCCCAGACCAGGGCTTGAACCCGTGTTCCCTGCGTTGGCAGGCGGATTCTTAACCACTGCGCCACCAGGGAAGTTACCGTAAGCATATTAGACACTCTAAGCACTGAAAAGATCAAGACACCTTGACCCATATAGAATTCAAAATAAAGACAATGTTAAACATGAAAACCAGGACTTCCCTGACTGTCCAGTGGTTAAGACTCTGTGCTTCCACTGCAGGGGGCCTGGGTTCTATCCCTGGTCAGGGAACTAAGATCCCACAAGCCCCATGGCCCCAGGGGTGGGGGTAGGGAGACATGAAAACCAAAAAATAACCCATTGCTGTAATTAAAATGGCTCTACGCTGGATTTTCTGAATGCAAAATTCTGGATGATTTAATTAAACACGAATTTTTCTCCCTGCTTTGCTGGTGCACCAAGTGCACGGGTGGTCAGCCTATTGAGTAACATATCCCAGAGCCGGTTCCTGGGCTGGGCTGAACTGATGGGTCTGGAGTGAATTCAGTGTAAGAATGTTCCACGAATGAATAAATAAACAGTGGTTTAAGTTTCCCCCCTTATGCCGACTGAGCTGACAGACCTCTGAGAAGGCAGTGAGTCCCAAGCCTGGGACACACAGTCACACAGGCTTGGTTCCCAGTCGCTTGGTCTCCCAGGGCTCCAGGTTCCCAAGACAGCTCTGGGGCTTTCTGGTGACCACCTGCCACTACCCTCTACATCACAGCTCCCTGCTGCCCTCTGCTGCCCAGTGGCCTAGGGACCATGAGAAGCCCTGGAAGGGGTCAATGAGTGGCTCAGGGAATTCAGAAACTCCAGGGTCCAGGGACTGAGGTGACTCAATGTCAGAGAGTGGGCAATGACCGAGCAACTGGGGGATTAGTTAATCCCGGGGTCCAGGGACTGAAGGACCAGGTGACTGAGTATCTGAGATGCCTCCACTTGTGACCACATAATCTAGTGGTCGAGCAACCTCAAGACCCTGCAGCTGCGGGCCCAGGGTCCGAGGGAGAGACCATGATTGAGGGCTCGGGGGTCTAGGATCACGGGGCTTCGTGAACTGGCGAACCGAGTGTCCCGGGACCTGGCGGTCGCTGGACGGTCGCCCTCGCCTCTGTCCACACTCCCTCCGCTCGACGCTGCCCTGGCCTACTCATTAGTGAGTCCTCGGAAGCGTGGACCAATCAAAACACTCCTCGTGTCTCCAGTCCCCTCCCAGCCGCCGCTCTGGAAAGCTATGGGCGGGTCCTTTCCACGCGGACCCAATGGAAGTGCAGGCGGAGCGCCGTGCGGGCTGGCGATTGGCTGCCGTGGCGGGCCCTGTCAGAGCCGGATTGGCCGGCGGCGGAGACGGAAGCGACCAGGGCCCGAGTTGCCGGAGCCCGGCCGGGGCGATGTGGAGCGCGGGCCGCGGCCGAGCTGCCGGCCCGGCGCTGCTGGGGCTGCTGCTGGCGATCTCGGTCCCGGGCAGCTGTGCCGTCAAGACAGGCGCGGGGGTCGTGACCTGCGGGTCGGTGCTGAAGCTGCTCAACACGCAGCACCGGGTGCGGCTGCACTCGCACGACATCAAATACGGATCCGGTGCGCGGGCCGGGGCTGGGGTCTGACGTCGGGGTTCTGCGGACCAGGGGGCTGGGGGTCATCAGGGGCTGGAGTAGTTGGGGGCCGAGGGCCACAGGCCGGCGGTTCGAGGGGGTCTTCGGGATGCCGTTCGGAGCTGCGGGCCAAGGGACTTGGAGTGCGGCCGGAGGCGGGCGGGGGCTGGGGGAGCCGTTGGATCCCAGGGTTGAGGTTGTCCGGGAAAGCTGATGGTGTCCGGGTCGAGGGTCGGAGTTCCCGCGTTGACAGCGACCCCGGGGGTGGGATGTCGCCCCCCAGGCAGCGGCCAGCAGTCGGTGACCGGCGTGGAGGCGTCTGACGACGCCAACAGCTACTGGCGGATCCGCGGCGGCTGCGAGGGCGGGTGTCCGCGCGGGTCCCCGGTGCGCTGCGGGCAGGCTGTGCGGCTGACGCACGTGCTCACCGGCAAGAACCTGCACACGCACCATTTCCCGTCGCCGCTGTCCCACAACCAGGTGAGCCCCTGGCGTGTGTGCGAGGGGCCCGGCATCTGCTCGGAGTCCCAGCTTCCTGGGTGAAACGGGAATTACAAGTCAGAAGTGTTTGCCGAGCGCCCCCTCGGGGGATACAGAGGTGACTACGCCAGGGTCCTGTCCCCTGGAGCCCTCAGCCCAGCGGGGACACAAACAGGAAGAGCTGTCCGTCTGGATAGCTCCACCCCTGGGGGCGAGTTGGACACAGGAGGGGGATCCGCATGGCCGTTGGGGTGGGGAATGGGAACCCCGCGGGGAGGAGGAACTGGGGCTCGGCCTGGAAGGATGAGTAGGAGTCCGCCAGGCCGCAGAGAGGAGAAGGGCATCTTTCCAAGCCTGGGGAAGAGCCTGTGAGCGGAGTTCATTGGAACTGGGTGGGAGGTGGTACTGGAACAGAGGGTGCTTTGGGGAGGTTATCAGAAGGAAAGGATGATATAATAGAACCTTGGCTGTCAGCCTGAAGGGTAGACTTGATGCTGAGTGAGGGTCAGAGGGGTTAGGACAGGAGAAACCCAGAGGAGGAAGGAGGGGGATGACTTGGTTCTGTGGGGGCCACTGGTCACCGTCCAGGCAGATGAGGTGGGGTGTGCGTGTATTTGAAGAGCTGGTGTTGGAGGGGCCCTTCTGGATGCTGGGGTGGGGGTGGGGGTGTCCCAGTTTGCAGCTGTGGAAGCTGAGGCTCAGAGAGGTGCAGGGAAGGACCTGGGTGTGAGTGCAGCTGCCAGGCAATTGCCCATGGAGGACTCAGTGTGCCCTTTGTCATGCGTGACCACTGTCCTCCCACACCACCACCGCCCCCACAGGAGGTGAGCGCCTTTGGGGAGGACGGCGAGGGTGATGACCTGGACCTGTGGACGGTACGCTGCTCGGGGCAGCACTGGGAGCGGGAGGCCGCCGTGCGCTTCCAGCACGTGGGCACTTCCGTGTTCCTGTCGGTCACCGGCGAGCAGTACGGGAGCCCCATCCGGGGGCAGCTCGAGGTGCACGGCATGCCCAGCGCCAACACCCACAATAGGTGGAAGGCCATGGAAGGCATCTTCATCAAGCCCAGCGTGGAGGCCTCTGCAGGCCACGATGAACTCTGAGTGCTGTGGACCTGCGGGTGGAGGGCAGCAGGGTGGGTCATCTGCAGGGCCACTCTTGGGGGAGACTTTGAGTTTGTAGGGGTTCTCAAGTGCCTTTATGATTAAAGAATATTGGCCTGTGGTTGCATTTTGCTGTGAGCCTGAGGGCGACCAGGAGCTGCCAGCTGGCCCAGGTCAGCATCTCTTCCTCAGTGCAAATCCTCTGTCCCACAGATGGCAGCTTAACCCATCCAAACTTCTCTGATGCTCTTCCGTGCACTCCCAACACTGCCCAGGGCCATCACAGCTCCCTCTCCACCCTCAGATGGTCCAATGGCCCCAGTGACCCCTGTTCCCCAGCCCCTGAGCTTCATGAACCTTCCTGATGAGGGCTGGGGCCTCAGCGAGGTAGCAGGGGCCCCACTCCCTACCAGCTGGGATGGGCACAAGCTCTCCAGTCCCTCATCCCTTGAGGTGCACCCCCTCCTCCTGGCACCCCTCCACTGGCAGTTGTGACAGTCTGGACACTTGCCTTTGACCAAGCACTAGGTCAGGACTCTGCTCATCTGCTGGAAATTCGCATCGCAGGATCCCTCTCGGTGCAGATGGCACCCCACACACCCAGCCAGCCCAGACGTGTGGCATCTCACGCCCCACTAACCTTCCAAAGTCCGGAGGCCCTAACAAAACTTCAAAAGATATTGCAAGGGAAGGTAACCACAGAGAACTGCCAGCTGCAGACATCTGAGAAGGCTTCCTGGAAGAAGAGGCACAAGTTGAGCCGGCAAAGCATTGCAATTTAAAGAAAGGAGAAATAAATAGGCGGGCCCTGATAAAGGAAGGTAATAGCTATTTTGCTGGTGCGTGGGTGACCTCTAGAGGTTATGGCGGAGATTACAGTCAGAGAGGCTTGGGCAGCTGCCACTTTCCTGCAGGAGAATGAAAGGGCCGAAGGAGAGGCTGGGGGTGGCAACTGGTTGGAAGGGTCTTAGAGGAGGGTGAGCAGAGCACCTTACTTCTGAGAAATCGATTGACCTTAGGGGGTGGGAGAAAAGCTCTAGCCAATTGTGAGACCTGAGGGGAGGAGGGTCATAATTAGGCCCTTTATGCCCCTGCCCCCTCCCCCATGAGGTCCTGCTCTGCTCAAACCTCTTGAGCATCGTCTACAAGTCTCCACTTCTCTCCCATCACTCACCTGACCTGAGACAGGAGTGCAAGCAGATGGTTGGGAAGTGATCCCAGAAAACACTGGGGCAGAGGAGTGGGGCTCAGAGGAGCAGGCGCGGCAGCTGGTGAAGGTTGCATTACTGAGCAAGTCACCCCTGGGGGCAACTAGGGCTTCATCCCACCGGGGAGCACTGGGTCCCCATGTAGAACATGGATCAAAGTTGTCCCAACCGGGCTTCCCTGGTGGCGCAGTGGTTGAGAGTCCGCCTGCCGATGCAGGGGGACATGGGTTTGTGCCCCGGTCCGGGAAGATCCCACATGCCGCGGAGCAGCTGGGCCCGTGAGCCATGGCCGCTGAGCCTGCGCGTCTGGAGCCTGTGCTCCGCAACGGGAGAGGCCACAACAGTGTGAGGCCCGCGTACCGCAAAAAAAAAGTTGTCCCAACCAAGGGGCAAGAAAGTGGGGGTACTTATCCAACCAGCATATCTTCTCTCATTGGCTGAGGGCTGCTGGGCAGGTGGGAGGATTACTCTGCAGCACTTCCCACTTGCCCTGTATTCTACAGCCAGAATGAAGACCTTAGGCAGAGCCGCAGGTGCCAGCAGGGAACATCCTTTTGGTAGAGGTGAGTGCCAAGGGGGTGTAGGCGGGGCACCAAAAGTGTGGCGCACACTGCAAATCTAAGGGGCATTCCTCTGATCCACCCCTGGCCCCTCTGGGCTGTAAGAGCCCACTTCTGCCTCTGTTACCTCCCTACCACCACACATACAAAAGTGAGGAGTGTTAATTAAGAGCAGACTCCAACAGTACACAGCGTGTAAAAATCCTTGGGAAATCAAGGCCAAAGCTGTGGAAGCAGGTGAGAGGGCTGCAGGCAGAATGCAGTACAAGACCAAAAATTAAAACCGCAGCAGCAGCCGAGCTCTCATTTACTGAAAACTAAGTGCCAGGCACTGGGCCAACGATTTACAGAGCATCTCATTTGCTCCTGGCAACAACCCTATGAAGCATAGCACGTTCAACTGTCATCTTAATTTTGCAGAGGGGGCAACCGAGGTTGCTAAAGATTCAAACCCAGCTCTGCCTGCCTCCAAAACATTTGCTCTCAGCCACCGGACTGAGAGAATAAAAGAGGAGGGGGCCCAGATGCACAGTAGCCTAAGCACCACCCGCTCCAACACACACTGTAGCTCTGTGAGGGCCAGGCGGGCCGCGTACATCCTTCCGGGTCATCAGTTCTGCGAAAGCATTTAATGAATGCTTATCCACAGTCACGCAGGGACCCAAGCGACGCCCCCTTCCCCGTGCCTCCCACAGATCCACAAGCCTCCAGGGGCTCCAAGACCGGGTCCCGCAGCCCAGGCCCACCCTTGGGCTTCAGACAAATCTCATTTGGGTCAAGTCGGGCGATGCGGTGGGGTTTGGGTGGGGAGGTGGCTACCCCAGCCAGGAAGCCCACCGCAGCCGAACATGCCATCCGAGAGGCACAGGGAGCAATTTCAGTTTGCAAAACGGGGCAGCCTGCGGCCCGGTTGGTGCAGGCTTGACTGCGGGTCCGGACATTTTCCTCCAGTCGTAGCCCCCTCCCCAGCGGGCTTGGCCGCGCGGCCGGCGCCCCCGACTGGGCTACCAAGAGCGCTCGCCCGCGCGGCGAGAAAGCTCACCGAGACTAGAGCTGCGAAAAGGCGGGCAAAGTTCCCTTTGATAAGTTATGAATGGGGAGAAAGTGTTTGTAGAACTCATTGTTAAAACCGCGGAGCCTCAGCCTCTGCCCGCGCCGGGCCAATCCGGGCCCGCAGGCTATTTTGAAATCTCTCCGGCCTCAGCCAATGGGCGTGCAGAAGGCGAAGCCCCCGCCGGCGCCGGCCAATGAGCGCGGCGCTATGCTAAGAAGCCGGGGGCTGGGCCGCCGCCTGTCAGCGAGTTAAAGATGGAGCCGGCGGCGGGAGGGCGCCACGAGGTGCGGGGTGGTCCTGGGGGTCAGCGCGGGCTGACGGCCGCCGGGACCTGTCCCCGCAACCTCCCGAGTCCTGCCCCGGCCCGGGACGGAAAGGGCGTCCCGCCGCGTGAGTAGCTGGGTCCGAGGTGGGGGCGCGGGCAGGGCGGCCCTACCCGGCGGGCGGTGTGGAGGGGCGCAGCCCAAACCCCGGGCGCCCCCTCCGGGCAGGGGACCTCAGAGGGGCGGGAAGCCCCCATTCCTCTTCTCCACTCTGGGCCGCCGGGCAGGGAATCTGTTGGGACAGAATGCGGAGCCCAACTTGGGGGCCAAGAGCCAGAGGCCAAGGACGGGGGCCTGAGCCGGCAGGGGCGCGTCGGCCCGGAGTGGGACCACCCTTCTTCTCCCGGAGCCTCAGGCCGTGGGAGGGCGCAGGGTCTCGGGCTATATCCACTCCCGCCCCAGGCGCGAGTGGGTTTCGGACCGCGTTGAAGCGCGGGCCCCTCTCCTTTGTGTGTGCGCCCTTTCCCGGGCGCGCTCCCGCTCAGGGTGTGGAGCTGCCCCTCAGTCTGGGGTCGCAACCCCACGGCAATCTGGAGGGTGCTGGGGAGGGTCCGGCCCCTCTGGGGTCCTGAGGACTTCGAGGACCGCAGCCCCGCTGAAATCCCCTCCCCGCCCTGCTGTCTAGGAATGGGGCCCTAGCCCCACCCACCTACGGTTGGGCTTCCCGCTCTGCGTGTATTGGGGGTGATGGGGCTCCCCCCTGCTGGCCACAGGTGCTCTGACGAGGTTGCACTACTGTACTTTGAGGAGCAGTGCAATGATATTGTCAAAGCATCTAGGACCAGCCTTGGGGACCCCTTCCCCCACACTGCTACTTTCCCTCCCCAGGCCTGGCCCCTGGACCTGCAGGCCCTCCCCTCCCCCTTGCCCAGCTCCTATCCCTTCTCCATGGAAACTTGAGATCCTGGCCAGGCCTGGGCCTCTGGGGTCAGAGGGCACCCTTTCCCCAGGCAGAGGCCCCGCCCCAGGCCCCAGTGGGCCTGCATTCCAGGTCTCAGATCCCCACCTACCACTGGGAGAGGCACTGGCAGGCCTGCCTGACACTCTTTCCCTGTTGCACTACTGTGGGCCACTGGGAAGCAGTGCAATGATGAAAGGGCATCAGTCAGGCCCAGCCCACCACCCACAGTGCCTGGGAGGTGGGGGGGAGTCTTGCTGCCTCACTCCACTAACCAGCAGTAAGGCGCAGGTGCGGAGCTGGTCTGGACTCTCCATCGGAGGATCAGGTGAGGGCAGAGCTGGGCGGTCCTCCGCCAACCTGTCCATCTGGGTCATGGCTGGACAGGGGGAAGGGGCAGAGGCCTCTGACTCAGAAAAGCTATGGTTTGAAGAGGATCTTTACAACCAGCTCCCAGGTAAGCCTGTGGGCTTGAGGTTTGGTCAGGGCCCTGTGGAGAAAGAGGCCCATTGCTTTGCACGGAGGGTTTGCCCGGGCCTGGCTCAGAGCCAGCTCAACAACCTTGACTCAGTGGAGGTGCCCTGGGCGCAGCCTTCCTGGAAGGCCTGGGGAGGGCCAAACTCTGGAGAGAATGTTCTCCTGGGTTCTCAGCAGGAGCAGCACTAGCTGGGTGGACAGTGGACTCGGGATACAAAGCCTGCAGCTCACGTCCTCCAAGCATGCCCACTTGTTCTCTTACAGGGACATGTGCTGCCCTGAGCCTGCAGGAGAGACTGTGAGGTGCCTGGCATGCCCACCCTCACAGCTGGAATCGGGGGGAGTGGAGCCCAACTGCCAAGAAGCCTGGCCCCAGGCGTGCTTGCAGGGTTACCTTCAGCATCAGGACCAGACACAAAAGATTTTGATGTGCCCAGTGACAGCCACTCAAGCCTGTCTCCTTGAGAGGAGGCCCAGGTCTCCGGATGGGCATTTGGGAGTACCCCTCACCAATGGTTGAGCACAGAGGGACCCTGGCTTCACCCCCACCCTGGGCGTAGGAGCCCTGGCATCCCGGGGAGGATGAGGGGAAATGACACATGCTCCTCTGTCTCCTAGGCCTGACCCCTTGGGGTTCCTCCATCCCAAGGTCACCTGACTTAGGCCCATGGCTGGAGGTGGCCACCTCTTGCTCTCGTGCAGATTATGTACCCATTGGCCAAAGACCCCCATGCAGCTGTCTCCTGCCCTTGCTGGGAGAGGCTTGTGAACTCAGGGCACTGCTCAAATGTCCCCTCCTATGGGAAGCCTTCCCTGGGCTCCAAGACATCCAATGTTCCTCCACCAGAGCATGTTAGATCACATTTTTCTCCCTGTGGCTGAAGCCCTCTTTAAACGGGGAGCCCCTGAAGGCAGGGAGCATGTAGTTTGGCAGTACCTGGCACAATACACTTTAAAAATCCAAATAAACAGAAAAAGTGTAAAGTATTATAAGCATAACATGATGGGGGTGTTAATCAGGGGTCTGCCTGACCTCTCAGAGGATGCTTGTCCTGTTTTTAAAAAGGCACCTACTATGTATTTTAAAGTCAAATCTGATTTTGTAAGTCATATGGGCCCCGCCTCACATCGGGGGCCACCTGCCCGGGGCAGGTGGCAGAATGGTGGCAGAGATTTGGATGCAGGTGTATCTGAGTCTGCCTGCACCTGTAGGCGAGATGCACAGGCCATACCTTCTCCCTCCTTGGTTGTGTCCATCTTTTTTTTTTTTTTGGTTGTGTCCATCTTGATCTGTGACATCAAAGCAAGAGGAAGTGAATGCCACCTCTTGTGTTGGGGAGAGCTGGGGCTGGCCGTTTGGTGTTAGGAAGTGAAAAAATCTCAGGTGCACTCCATGGATCACAGGGCTGATGGAGAGGGGGCTGGGTTAGGAGGGGGGTGGATGGTGGGGTCGGCCACTGACCAAGTAGGAGAGGGAAAAGAAAAGAAAAGCAGATTTCTGGGTGGGAGGGAAGAAGATGCATGCCAATTCGGATGTGCTGAGCGTGAGATGCCCAGGAAACGTCCCCTGGGGACACTTAGATGTGGGTCTGTAACTCAAGGGACTTGGGGTTAAAGTCAGTTCTGGGTTGGGACTAAGAAGTGGGTAAGATGTCCAAGAAGGTATGGTAAAGACAGGACCCTCATGAGGAGAGGAGACAGGATAGAAGCGGGAGAGGAAGTCAGAAGAGCGTGAAAAGTCCGGGGCTAGAGGAGTTGTGGGCAGAAAGAACTCTTGGGGCCTTGTCTACAGACGGTGAGGAGGAGGGGAGCAGCCAGGATGGGAGGTACTGGAGTCCGGCCGGGGGCCGAGCGCCTTAAAGAAGTTGTGAGAGTTGGCTTGGCCACGGGCGGGACCCCGGGGTATGGGCCTCCGCCAGGGGTAGCTGCGTCCCGCCGTCTGCCCCGTCGAAGCGTGAAGGCGCATGCGCAGAGCAGCGGGCATTGTCACGTGTGGCCGTCTCGCGCGGATTGGCCCGCGGTCTCCCGAGACTGGCCCGAGCTGTCCGTGCGGCGGCGCGGGCGGAGGGTTCCTGCGTAGGCGTGGCGCGGCGGAAAGGGGACAACGGTGCGTCCCCGGGCCTGGCCCTCTGGGGCTGACCCCTCCTCTCCCTGACCTGGGCGGGAAGGTGGGCGTGCCCGGACCCTGGTGGCCCCGCCTGGGTAGTGACCCGAGCTCTGGCCCTCGCGGGGGGGGGGGGGTGTCTCCCTCCTCCCCTCCTGGGGCCGGTGGAGTGGGCGCGTCCGGGGCCCCGCCCCGACGGCCGCTCCGCCCCCAGACAGCCGGGCAGCCGAAGCCCTTGAGAATGGAGCTTCTGGACGAGTTCGACAGCGAGTTCCCGCAGTGTGACCTTCTGCCAGCTCATCCCCGAGGAGGACTTCGAGAGGCAAGCGGCGACCTACACTGGAGAGCGCGCTGCGCCTCCTCTTCCTTAGCCTCGACCGCAACCCGGCGCTGGATGAGAGGGTGGTGCGCAAGGGCAAGCAGGCGGAGTGCGAGCGGTGTGGGCTCCTGTCCTTCCTCTGGGTGCGGGCCCGGGAGGGCGGGGCTCCGGGGTTCCGACGTGGGGGCGGGGGCGCCGGTGTCCGCCCTGCTTGAGCTGTTGGGAGGGGTTTTTCAGGAGGCGGCCCCGGCTAGGCGGCTCACGCGTCCGGCTTCCTCCTCCCTTCCTCTCCCGCTGTCGTCGCAGGCCAAGGTCTCCTGTGCCGTCCAGGGGGAGCTGAACTGTTGCAACAGCATGGGCGCCCTGGAGATGCACCAGCGCCTGGAGCAGCTCAAGAGGCGCATCCACCGCGTGCACTTATATTCCCAGGGTGAGGCTCCATCCGCGCTGGGCTCGAGCGGCCTGGTTGACCTGACTCACACCTCCCTGGTGGTCCACAGAAGGCTATCTACGCTTGGTCTGTCAATCAGGACTCAGCGAGGCCTGCACACTGTTTGGGTGGGAGGCAAATTCGTGTACACCCCAGGCCCCGGGAGAGTGAAATGAGAGGTGACCTCATTAGTGGCCACACAGGGTGGCAGGTGGGGATTCTGGCCTCGTCTTTTGAAGTTCCTTTTGACGCGGGATGCGCCCTCACCTTTCCCCAATGCTATGGACTAAAGAACTGTGTTGTCCTCTGGGGGACCCACTCGATGGGTTTGTATCTGTTGTCTGGGTCCACTGGTGTGTTTGCTCTTCCCCCTCTGCCTGTTATTTCTTGAATAGTCGTTCTAAAGCCTTGATGAGGTTTGGATTTGGTCCTTGGGAGTGTCCGTGTTCAGGGATGGATGGTGGTGTTGGGCTTCTTTGTCTCGCCTCACATCGGGGAGCCCAGCTCACCTGGGGGAGGGGGTCCCACAGCACCGTTTCATCCAACAGCTGGACCCACAGCATGTGTAACTCTTACCGCGGTCTCCCAAGATGCTGGTGTGGTGTTATTTATCCCTGTTTTACAGAAGAGGAAATGGAGGCCCGGGGAGGTTGTCCGGCATGTGTAGGCCACCCAGGTGTGGTGGAGCTGGACTGAGACTCAGGGCTGGTGCTCAGCCTCCAGCCAGTGCTCCCTGGCAGTGCTTATCTCACTCTAGATGAGCCGTCTGAGAGGCTGCAGGAGGGGCTTGTTACCTCCTACTTTGCTGGTGGGACCCAGCTTTGAACAGTAGAAAGACCCAGACTCATCAGAACAGGAGAGAGGAGGTGCAGGCCCTAGGTTCCTCCCCAAGCCCACCTCTGCAAGACTTCCTCCCCATGCACCCTTTGCGCACCCTTAGGATGACCCGGAGCTGCGGGTATTCGGTGGGCTCACTGTCTGGGGACTGGACAACCCACTGGGGTGCTGGCAGACTCCAGGGCTTTGTGCCATGCCTGGGAGGGTGGGTGGCAGGCCAACCTGCTCGGGCCAAGCCCAGCCCTCCTTGGCGGTGACACTCTATCACTTCCTGTGAAATTCTGTCCTGGAAGGCAGACAGCCTGGCGTGGCCCCTGCATGGGCCTTGTACAGTTCAAGCTTACCACTCCACTCGTAAGATAGAGACAAAAGTACCATTTCCCTGTGGGGTGGTTTTGGGGCCAGTGAGGTGGTGTGTGTTCGTGCCTGTCAGTAGTGGTGCCCTTTGTGGGCCTGCCTCCCTCCTTGTTGGAGGGCCTGTGTTTGGTGCCCCCCCCCAACCTGTTCGGGCCTTGGGATAGGTGATCACCGACACCTTCTGTCCCAGATGCCAAGAAGAGGAGAAGCAAGCCAAAACCGAAGAAACCAGAACCCATCTTCTTGTGGGACTGGTCGACCTCCCCGTGCCTGCCACCAACCCTGCTGCCACTGCCTGCCACTACCATGGCCTCCATGGTGGCCCCATCAACCTCTGTCTACACTCTGCCCAGGGTCTTTGGCCCCTTCCCTCCGCTGCCCAGCACATCGGTCAGTGGCCCTGGGAGCGGCAGCCTCTAACCCCCTGCTCAGAAGCACCCTAACGATGCCCGGGCCCACAGCAGTGATTCCCAGAACTTCCTCTGCAGGCAGCAGTAGATAGATGAAAGGGGGCTGCTCTGCTCGCAGAGTTGGGCTGGGGGAGACACAGGGCTCCGCCTGCCTGGCCTCAGTGCACTCAGCACAACCCTGGGGCTTCCAGGGGACGCCTGAAGCCTGCCTCTCCCCGTGGGTGTCATTCTCCAGGCCACCCTCTAAGTGCCTCTGCAGTGCCCTTCCGACTCGCCTGCCCTTCCTAACTCCCGCTTATCCGTCACCTGTCCCCCAGGCGGGGCTGGGATCTCCTCTCTTGGCTCCCAGCCCGCACGCCGGGCCCCATCCCCCTAACACCAAGCTCCAGGTGGCACCGAGGATGAGCCTGATGTGTTTGCTGATTGACTGGAAGGCACATCGTTCTCATAGTTCTTGGAGAAGGTGTTTCTCTTCATGATGAGGATCCCACCCTTGTCCTAAAGTTTCTTTTGTTTGCTGAAGATGGAGCAATTGGAAGTTTCGAGGTCTGAAGCAAAATTGAACTGGACCGGCCTGTCATCGAACCCAAAGAGGTGGGAGGATTTATCCCGGGCCTGAGGCAAATGAGACAGGAGGGTTTGGGGGAGCCTGCTGTGTGCCAGCTGGGCTGTGATTCCCTCCCCTCTCGTAGTGGATCCATCCCGCAGTCCTGAGTGGTCCTTCCCCTCTTGGTCCTGGGGAGGAGTTGGGGCTCAGAGATCTGCCTGTGTACGGCCCCCGTGCCCGCCGAGGCTGGGGAGGCACCCCCTGCCCCGGAGGAGCCCAGAGCTGAGTGTGTCCCCTGCCCCGCCCTGTCTTGCAGCCGCGTAGTCGATCTGACCCCCTTGGTCCTCAATCCTGGAGGCTTCCACTTCTCGTACTTGGCCAGAAACAATGCGCACAAGCTCCACTGCCCTGGCTTCCCGGGGTAAGTGTGCCCCTGAACCATCTGGCCTCTGAGCAGCGTGCATGAGGGCTGGAAGGATATTCAGTGTGATGGTCGCTCCCACTTCCAGGATGGACCCTAATGTCGTCAGGCGTGCTGGAAAGTTGCTCCCCCTTCCTAGTTTGTGCTGGTGGGAAACCAGAAACAAACAGCCCAGAGGCCAACAGAAGGGAACGATTCAATCAGCTGTGGGCAGCCCCGTGCTTTATCTACATGTGTGTTTTGCAAAGCAGGGATTTACTGAATATGGGGTTTTTTTTGTTTGTTTGTTTTATTGCGATACGCAGGCCTCTCACTGTTGCGGCCTCTCCCGTTGCGGAGCACAGGCTCCGGACGCACAGGCTCAGCAGCCATGGCTCACGGGCCCAGCCGCTCCGCGGCATGTGGGATCTTCCCGGACCGGGGCATGAACCCGTGTCCCCTGTATCAGCAGGTGGACTCTCAACCACTGCGCCACCAGGGAAGCCCCTGAATATGGGTTTTTTTATTACTGTTTTTGTCAAGTATTTCCCACGTCATTGAGTGTTTAGATTGGCTGCTTCATTGCATCAGATGACTTTTTTTTAAACAGCCTTATTGAGGTATTATTCACATGGTATAATTCACCCATTTAACATATACAGTTCCTGGGATTTCCTTGGCAGTCCAGTGCTTAGGACTCCGTGCTTCCACTGCAGGGGGCCGAGGTTCCATCCCTGATTGGGGAACTAAGATCCCGCAAGATGCATGGTGTGGCCAAAAATGATTAAATAAATAAATAAATAAACACACAATTCTGTGGTCTTTGGTATATTCACAGTTATGAATGCATCACCATAATTAATTTTAGCACACTTTCGTCACCCCAGAAACCCATAGCCCTCACTCTTCCATTCGCCCCTCTTCAGCACTTTCTGTGTCTATAGATTCGCTTGTTCTGAACGTTTGCTATAAATGGTATTGTAAGATATGTGGTCTTTGTATCTGGCTCCTTTCAGTTGGTTAATGTTTTTGCAGTTAATCCATGTTGTAGCAGTACTCATTCTTTTTAAAATTTTCAAATAGATTTCATTTTTTAGAGTAGTTTAGCGTTTACAGTAAAACTGAGCTGAAAGTACAGAGAGTTCCATATCCCTCTGCCCTCCCCACACAGCCTCCCCCGCGATCAACATCTGCCAGAGAGTGGGACCTTTAATACAAACTATGACCCACATTGACGTGTCATTATGTAAAGTCCGTGGTTCACATTAGGGTCACTCCTGGTGATGTACATCTTATGGTTTTGGACAAATGTATAATGACATGTGTCCACTATTACAGTGTTGTATGGAGTAGTTTCCCTGCCCCAAAAGTCCTCTGCCTATTTGGCCCTCCCTCTCCCTCAGCCCTAGGCAGCCACTAACCTACTTTCTGTCGCTGTAGGTTTGTCAGTTCTGGACATTTTGTATAAATGAAACCATACCATAAATTGGTCAGCTTCCTTGGCCGTGTGACAGACGTCCAGCATGTGCGGTACCCTCACTCAGCATGTGTGTGTGCATGCGTGTGTGTCTATGCGTGTGGTGGGTGGGCATAAATATGTTATCTCCCACTTCCAGAGAAAACGGGTGAAGGTCAACATGCCCTTCTTGCACCTGCTGTGCGGCTTGTGGGGTCTTAGTTCCCTGACCAGGGATTGAGCCTGGGCCCTTGGCAGTGAGATGTGGGGTCCTAACCACTGGACCGCCAGGGAATTCCCTGGCATCACTATCTTTATGTGCTAAGCTGTCCCTGAATCTCAAGATGAATTTCCAGAAGTGAAATTACAAGGGAAAGGGTAGGAACAGTTTTCAAAAGCACTACCATTTTTCAGATTCTGAAACAGGATCTAGGTACTGTAGACAGTTTGAAAACTACCCAAAAAAGACGCCAATCACTCTCACTCCCAAGGTCAGAAATAACCATTGTTGGCACATATCCCCGTTTCGCTGTAGGTGTTCCCCATGGACATGAGTGTACGTGCACAGGTAGTAGTTTGTCACGTAATCAGGAGCGTCCTGTGAGCAGTTTTGCAGCCAGTTCTGGAACGTGTTGCTTCCCTGTCATTAAAAATACCTAGAAATTCACCAGTAATCATAGATGCAGAATACCCACCCCATTGTGTGGACGGAGCATCATTTACTCAACTACCCTTGCTTGTTGAAATATTTCATTAATGGGGACAATTTTTAGCCTCCTGTTATGTATTGCTTTCTGAGTGAGCTGTGCTGTGTTGGCACTATCCCCCAAAATGGGTTATTTTAAATTGGTTTCTAAAAGTTTACAAAAGCATAACATACTCTATGGAAAAAAGGTCACAATATAGAAATGAATACATGAAATATGAGTCCTAATACATTGGTTAATTTTTTAAATCAAATCAGGATCATACTGCACGTACTTCTCAGCTACTTGTTCTTTCCATTACTGCACCATTGGGGTGTCTTTACTTGCTGGGATGTACAGACCAACTTTGTTCCTTAAACAGCTGTGGAATAGTCCACTGCATGCCTGTACCATGGTTTTTTTAGCTGTTCCCTGATGGACATTTGGATTGTCTCCAGGTTTACACAATCACAAACATTGCTGCAATGAACAGCCTTGAGCAAACATCCATGGGAGGGATTTCCAGCAGCAGTAATGTATCGAGAGCCATCCCACAGCCTGGGTTTTGTCGTGTGTTTCTCTGATGGCCCTGTATGCCGTGTCCCCCTCATGGACCCATGTCTTGCGTGTTTCCTGAACAGGCCCTCAGCCTGTAGTGGTTCTGCCAGCACCGAGGAGATGCTATCCCCATCTGTGAAGGCCTCCATCTTCACCCCGCCTGTCCTGCTCAAGTTCCAGCCTGTGCCCAGACCCAAAGATGAATCAGAGAATGACCCTGGCAGGGCAGAGTCCACGCCCCACCAGAGGGACCCATAACCTCTTCTGTACAGACCACGGCAGGAGAATGAATAAAGTTCCCCTGGTGGTGCCTTCCTCGTGCCACGCTACCCAGGGGCCGTGCAGTCCCACGGGCTCTCTGCAACCCCAAGAGGTGGTCAGGGTAGCGCAAGCCTGAGGTTCTTTGGCCTGAGACTGCACACAGTAGGTGGTCAGGTCAGTGAAGTCCCCTCACTTGCACCTAACCTGGGAACTCAGTCCCGTGCACTTTGAAAGAGTGTTGTGTGGGGAGTGTGCTGCCCCTCCCTGCAGTAACTCTGTGGCCCTGTTGTGCCTCACTTGACCCCACTGAGTTGCAAGACTACCAGTTTTTGCTACACCTGGCTCCTAAACACAAGGCTTATCTGGGTGCAAGTTTAGAAACAGTGGTCTGTTCCCTCCTGGGAGGAAAATGAGCTGGTGTGTCAGTTTCCAATTTGGCACCTCCCTAAAGAGTTTCAAAGACACGTGACTCTCATTACCTCCCACGCTGACTTTAGAATCAAACCTGCATGTGAGACATGAGTCCTCACAAAGTGCCCAATGATGCTGGCCATTAGCAGATGTCAGTTGAGCCCTGTGGATGCCCTGCACCTTGCTTGCGACTGGAAATAATAGACCAAGCAGTTGGGGTCCTGGCCCTTAAGGAGCTTATGTCCCATCCATATGTGTGTGGTAAGCCAGTACATAGATAAATTAGTACAGGATTACAAATTGTGATAAGCCCTTGTGGGAGCTGAGATCGAGGTGTATGGGGTGACTGGGTGGACAGTGGTACCTTGAGGAGAGTGGACACTAGGAGTAGAAGGGGGTGGAGAATTATGCTTTTACCAGACATGTTAAATTTGAGTTCAGTCGGTGCCCAGGTAGAGGTCAGAAGGCAGAAGTGCTGGCCATTTCGTGTTCGGAGACAAGGGATACAGGTGTTTAAAGCCATGAGCCTGGGCAAGGTCACCCAGTGCTTGAGTATAGAGGGAGGTCCAGGGCTCGGCCGGGGCATACAAACGTGGTGGTCCAGCCGAAGGAAGGGTCAGTCAGAAGAGACCGAAGGGGTCATCAGGGCTTTGGACCTTCAGGCTTCATGGGCACCAGCCCCTGGGCCGCCCAGGAGAGAGGCCTGCAGGCGGTGGGGACCAAATGGGCGGTAAGTGGGCAGGCAGCGAATGTGTACGTCGCTTTGGAGGTTTCGGCCTGGCGGGGAGCAGTGATGGGGCCAAGGCTGGGGGTTCTTGGGGCTCCAGGCCTAAGACCTGAGTATCCAGGGCGGGTTTGGGCGGGAATGGCGTTGAGCCGGGGCCGGTGGGGCGAGGCGGTCCAGCTAGAGGCCCCCAGGAAGACGGGGTTTCGAGGCGGAGGCAGCTCAGCCCCGACGTGGCCGAGCCAACCGCGAGCTCAGCCCAGGGACCCAGGGAGCCGCCTGCTCCAGCCGGCCATGCGCTTGGGCACCAGGAACCACAATTCCCGGCGTGCCCAGCGCCCGCTTCCGGGGCGGGTCCGAGAGACCCGGAAGTAGTTACGGAGCTCGGCCGAGAGGGCGCGGTGTGAGTTGTGTGCCGTTGTTTTTTCTCGCTCGCTGGTCCTGCCGCCGCCGCCGCCGCCGCCGCCGCCATGGGGAAGCGACAGCACCAGAAGGACAAGATGTAAGTTGAGCCGCCGCCGGGAGCGGGCCTGTCCGCACTCTGCGCCGCGCCGAGTCCCTCTCGACGTCACTTCCCCGGGAGCCTCCGCCGTCCCCCGGCGGGGCGGCTCCCTCAGGCGCGGGTCTCTCGGAGTCCTGTCCCCTCGGCCCCTCAGCTCTCCAGCTCTGACCCCGCCGGCTTTCCCCGGGCGCGGTTCTCGCTCCCCAGCCTGCTCACGGGCTACAGCACCTTCCAATTAAAACAAACCCACCTGGCACCACCAGCTGCCATCGAGTTTCTTTGATTTTTTTTAATGACAAGAAGAGGAACATCTGTGTCGATCGGCTGTTTTCTGCTTTCCCTTTGAAACCACTCCAGTCGGGCTCTGCCCGCTGCACTGCTCTTGTCGTGATCCTGTAACTTCCGTGCGTCTCCATCCGGGGGATCAGTCAGTTCTCAGTCCTCGTTTTGTTGGGCTTCTCAGCAGCGTAGGACGCGGCTGACCGCCTCTCTCCCTCTGAAGCCCTTGTACGGTGCCTGGGACACCACACTCTTTGTTTTCAGGCTACCTCAGGGGTCTTTCTTTGTTGGTTTCTTCTGATGGATCCTCCTCCCCCCGTTCCGGACCTCCTACGTCTCCTCCCCCAGGCTTCCTCTCCATTTACATCCTGCCCGGTGGGATCTCTCCAGTCTTGCTTAGGACACCTCCACTTGGAGATCCGATGGGCTTCTCGAATTCATTGTGCCCCACGGGGAAGCAACTCTTGATTTTCAGCACCTGAGCCTGTTCCTCCCCCATTTCCCCATCTCAGTGGTCACACCGCTCTCTCCTCGCTGGGGGTCAGAAGCCTGGGAGTTTCCCTTAGCTCCCTCTGCCTCCTGTCCATCAGTACGTCCTGCTGGCTCTTCCAGGAATTGACCACTTCTCACTCGTCCACCAGTCCTCCCGCAGGTGAAGTTGATGCCAGCTCCTTCTTGGACCTTTGTAGTCACCCTCAGATTGGTTTTCTGCTGCCTGTTGCTTGACCCTCTGCACACAGCAGCCAGAGTGATGCTTTGAGGACTCATGCTAGATCAGGGTCCTTTCATCCTGCCTGAAGCAAATCCAGAGTCCTCCCACGGCCCCTGAGGCCCCTTGTGATACGACCACCACCTGCGCTTCCATGATCAGTGGCCCTGTGCCCCCATGTGCACTCTTTTTCAGTGGCTTTGCCCTTCTTTGGAAACACACTAGCTTTTCTTGCCTCAGGGCTTTTTTTTTTTTTTTTTTTTTTTTTTGCGGTAAGCTGGCCTCTCACTGCTGCGGCCCCTCCCGTTGCAGGCTCCGGAGGCGCAGGCTCAGCGGCCATGGCCCATGGGCCCAGCCGCTCCGCGGCATGTGGGATCCCCGCGGACCGGGGCACGAACCCGTGTCCCCTGCACCGGCAGGCAGACTCTCAAACCACTGCGCCACCAGGGAAGCCCTTGCCTCAGGGCTTTTATATGATTAGTCGGCTTGGTCCCTCGGCCTCCGAGAGCTCTCTCCCCAGGTCTTGGTGTGGCCAGCTGCTTCTCATTGTTAACCCTGCTCTTTGGAGCAGGACCGTTTGGGTTTGCTTAATAGTTTGTGTATCCCCTTGTTCTGTTGTGTTTTTCACTATGTGCCTGACATATAGTACGTGTTAAAAAAGCATTTTCTAAATGAGTGAAATGATTTCGGTTATCAACTTCTTACTTCCAGAGACTATTCTTTTTATAAAGAGGTGGTAGTAAGATTATCTTTCTCTCTAGGTACATTACTTGTGCTGAATACACTCACTTCTATGGTGGCAAGAAACCAGGTAAGGCATGAAATCCTTCTGTTCCTTTTGGTGTGTGTGTGGGTATAATTAAGGAATGATGCCTTCACAATGCAGTAAGTGTAAAAATGAACAGTTAATAAGAACATGGAAACTATAGTAGACGGGTTGAGGACACAGTTCACAAAAGAGGAAATACACTAAACATAGGAGAAAATGTTTAATATTGGTGGTGATTTTTTTTTAACATAGGTTACAATAATATTTTCTCTGTCAAGTTAATAAAGAATACAAAGAACGGGGACTTCCTTGGTGGCGCAGTGGTTAAGAATCCGCCTGCCAATGCAAGGGACATGGTTTCGAGCCCTGGTCCGGGAAGATCCCACATGCCGTGGAGCAACTAAGCCTGTGTGCCACAACTACTGAGCCTGTGCTCTAGAGCCCACGAGCCGCAACTGCTGAGCCCCCACATGTCACAACTGTTGAAGCCCACGTGCCTAGAGCCTGTGCTCTGCAACAAAGA
Organism: Neophocaena asiaeorientalis asiaeorientalis; assembly: GCF_003031525.2. Lineage (NCBI taxonomy): Eukaryota > Metazoa > Chordata > Mammalia > Artiodactyla > Phocoenidae > Neophocaena > Neophocaena asiaeorientalis. The sequence goes on from NW_020175053.1 coordinate 7,404,978, forward strand.
CAAGCCACCACTATGAGAAGCCTGCTTACTGCAACAAAGAGTAGCCCCTGCTCGCTGCAACTAGAGAAAGCCCGCGTGCAGCAATAAAGACCCGATGCAGCCAAAAACAAATAAATTAAAAAAAAAAAAGAATGCAAAGAGCAATAATACCTAAAGCTATCAAGGCTGCAGTCAAAAGAGCACTGTCACGGTCACTGGTGGAAGCAAAACTGGCCCAGCCTCTTGGAAAGCAAAGCCAAGAGGGAGCCCCACAGCAGGGGTGTTAGTTAGGGTTGTGGCAGAAACCCACCTGCAGTATGTACTTCTTCCTCTAAGCTCTTTCTTGATGTACCCCACGTCTTGGTTCTGTCTAGAGAAAGGTTTTAGTACACAGCAATTTTTGCACTGGGTAATTTACATCAGCATTTTCTTTTGTTTTTTTCTTTTTTTTCTTAATCTTAACAGGTTTTTATTTTTTTATCGATGTATTGTTGACCTGTAACACTGAGTGACTTCCAGGTGCACAATGCAGTGGTCTGATATTTCTGTGCCTTGCAAAACAAAACCCAAAATAGGTCTAGTTACCATCTGTCACTACACACAATTATTATTATTATTAATTTATTAAAATTTATTTATTTATTTTTGACTGTGTTGGGTCTTCGTTGCTGCACGTGGGCTTTTTCTAGTTGCAGCGAGCAGGGCATATTCTTTCTTTCAGTGCGTGGGCTTCTCATTGCAGTGGCTTCTGTTGTTGAGGAGCATGGACTCTAGGTGCACGGGCTTCAGTAGTTGTGGCACACGGGCTCAGTAATTGTGGCTCACGGGCTGTAGAGCGCAGGCTCAGTAGTTGTGACGCACGGGCTTCATTGCTCCGCGGCATGTGGGATCTCCCTGGACAAGGCCTCAAACCCGTTTCCCCTGCATTGGTAGGTAGATTCTTAACCACTGAGCCACCAGGGAAGCACCACACACAATTTTTAAGATATCATTGACTACAGTCCCCATGCCGTGCGTTTCATCCCCGTGACTTACATGCACTTTTTCTTAAAACGTAGTTGACTTGTTGATAGAGTACATACGTGAAATTTTTTACAGAGTAAGTTTTCTGTCCTTTATTTTCATTTTACACAGATATCGCACAAACAGATTTTCGTCGTCTACCTTTTGACCACTGCAGGTAAGAGTTTGGAGAGTTTAACATTTCCCTCGTGATTGTTCTCGGGTACTCAACTGTTTGACAGTGAATCTGATCCCTGGAGATGCAGGTATAGCTTCTGTCTGCGTTCTCCCACCCGGATCTTCCGTGGACTGGAAGAAGGGACCCAGCAATGGAAAGAAATGATGATGGTTTTCTGCTTGTTCTGTGTCTCCATTTATGTGCATTCTCTTTTAACCTTGTTCTTACCTACAGAGGTAGGTAGGCTCTGTCATCAAGCCTGCCTTATAGTTGAGAGAATCAGTGCTTCGAAGAGTGAGCTCCCTCTCCCAGGTATCCCATCTAGGAAGTGGTCTGACTGTGAGCCCAGGGCTTTCATGCTTTCCTTTTGGTCCAGAGTTTGAGTAGTAACAGCAGCCCCGAGAGTCATGATACTGTGGCCCCTCCCCCTTCCCTGAGAATGCAGGTCACTGTGGGGGCGGGGAGGGACCCAGCTGCACAGCCACTTGGATGTCTCTTCCCACCCTCATTAGAGTAATGAACCCCAACACATTGGGGCTTGGGGGAGTGGGCAGGTCTGGTGGTCCCCATGGGCTTGAGTTTCCCCAAGTTTGAGCAGTAGTCAGCTCTGTCCTGGACACACGTGTCTACACAGCATTCTCCCCATCTTGCCCTCCTCTCCCTCTGACCAAAGTTCTGATTGCATAGGTCAGGGTGAGCCTTGAGAGCTGACCAAGCTCTCCTGGTGATCCCAGAACTGTGGTGAGGCAGGTCAGCCGATACCACAGGGCAGTGAGGGGACAGGGGAGGCTGGGGGTGCAGCCGCTGAATCTGCCCAGGGCTTCCAGGAGGCTCCCCACATGGTGAGTGAGGGCTTCACCTGTTTCACTTGGCTCAGGAAGTATGAACAAGTGAGGCCCAGACATCATCAGCTGCATTTCTCACCACCGCCACCAGTTTTGTCATCAGCCTCCTGGAAATGTAGTCTTGTAAATTGGTTCTATGGAAATCTTTGGTTCCCAGTTCTTCCAAGAGGTCTCTGCTGTGTGTCTCGCCCATTTTGTAACTACCTTGGGTTCTGGGTAACACGTGCTTTGAGAATGTGCCCTTCAGGCCCTGTTAGGAGAAGACACATGTTCACTGTCTTGCTGTTTGGAGCTTGCCTTGTTGTTGGGTCCTGCTCTGGTTGGTCCCCAGCAGTACTACTGGGTTAGAGTAGAAGGTTGGGCCAGAGGGGGCGGTGGTGAGGACTCCCCACAAGGGCTCCCTGGGGCAGCATTCGGGGAGGTGACCCCAATGCCGCCAGGCTGTCCAGGTCCTGGTGCCTGACCTGTGCTGACCAAACTCGTAGGTGACTGATATACAAACAAGCCAGGTCAGCCAGGGCTCTTGATGACTAGTGATGGAGACCCCATGCCAGAAGAAAAGGTTATTGGCTCAAGGAAGTCCACTGGATACCATCCTCCTCCACCTGTGGGCTCTGCTTTTCCGAAGCAGACCCTCCACGAGGCAGGAAGTGGCCTTCGACACCCATATCCCTGCACTGGAACTTACCCAGGGCTCCCGGGCGTCAGGTCTTGTCTGAGTCACTTACCCGCTCCTTGGAAACATGGCGGGAACGGAGCCTGCTGTGCAGCCAGGAGCAGGCAGGGCTCCTCCAGACCGTGGTAACCCCCTGCCCCCAGAGTCTCCTGGGATGGGAGGGGGCAGTGCTCAGCAGTGACCCTGTCCTTCTTCAGTCTCTCTCTACAGCCCTTTGTCTACCCGGTCTGCACCCCCGAAGGCGTCGTCTTTGACTTGCTGTGAGTTTTCCCTTGACTTCTGACTAACAGATGTGGTGAGATTGTTGACACCCACTCAGGAAGGGGCTGTGGGGCCAGCTGGAGTGTTTGGGCTCCAGGCAGTGCTGAGCCTGGACACACCGAGGTCCCAGCAGCCTTGGGAGCCCTGGATGGGCCTCAGGCATGAGGTGGCAGTGCTGCTGTGACCTCTGCCTGGAGGGGCGTTGGCCTCTCCCCCGTGTGGGGGTCCCTAGTGCTCTAATTCGCACCCTGTACCTATTAGAGTGTTAATGAGCTGAGTAGCTTTCACTTCATGAAGCAGAGCCATAGTTGAGGCGCATAATTTCCTAGTCCTTCCCTTTGAAGCTTTATGCTCAGTTTTATGTCCCAATGTAAACCAGCTTCTGTAATTGTCTCATAGTTCAGATTCAGTTTAGAAGATTTGCAAAATACTTCAAAGGAAAAGGGAAAATTGGCCATAATTGAATTGTCCGGGGAAAGCACTGCCAGTGTCTGGAGTGCTCTTCTGGGAGTGCATTTGTGGTAACCTGCTTGAGGTCACACTGTAGAAGATAGTTCAGGATCCAGTTTTCACTCAGATGAGAGCTTTTCTCCCCTATATCATTCAGAATTCTCTGGAAGTGTGATTTTTGATGCTGGCCCAGTATCTCATTGTATGTACGTCTTTTTCTGTTAATGGTATTTATCCATGTTTATGCATAAGTAGAGTAAAAACCCTGAACGTACTTTGAAGCCCATGTAGCCAGAAATATTCCCCCATTTCCTCTGATGAGGCAAAAAGTGAAGTGGAGTGTAGCCCCTTCCCAGCTCCCCCTGGAGGCAGACCCCCTGCACTGTGGCCCTGTCGCCAGGCTGCACCGGCCCTCCCGCTGACGCGTACTGTCCTCTTCCCTTCAGGAACATTGTCCCTTGGCTTAAGAAGTATGGCACCAACCCCAGCAACGGAGAGGTAGGTGGCTGTGCAGGAGCTTTGGTGATGCCGGTGAACACCAGGTGTCAGGTACAGGAACGTGGTGGAGGACCCACACCGGTCCTTTCTGGAGTGTTCCCCACTTGTGTGCACGTGTGCAGGCATCTGTCTTACCTCGGTCGTGGACGCAGTTGATTGGTGACCCCACTGCCCCTTGCTTCCACCCCCGAGGTGTCAGTGCGTCCGTGCGCCCTCCTGTGGTGGCACAGTTCGGGGGGGCATTTGGAGTTCTGCTGTTGCAGATGGTGGTCACACATGCGGTGTACCCCTGGGACTGCTGGATGCTGGGGGCTGCGTTTTCGGCTTGGTAGCTCCTGGCAAGTTGCACCCTGGAGGAGTCGCACTGTTCCAGACTCTCATCAGCGGCGTGTCAGGGGAGATACATGTCCTAGACCCTCGGCAGCTCTAGGAGTCACCTGTCTCTTTGGGTGATGTAACTTGTGGGCACCAGCGTTCTGTGACGTGTACTCTGTGGAGAGTTAGGTTAAGCAGCTGTTGATGTGTCACACATACAGGTGCAGGAGAGAATCTGGAGTCGAGTTCCAGTATACTTCCCTGCTGGACACCCCCTGCCCCTCCGCATGCCTTGTTGTAAAGCCCCAGGGTGCCCACTTTCCGTTCCTCCTGCTGCTCTCTGTTCACTTCTCAGCTCGCCTTCCCTCTGCCACATTTATTCGGTTGCACCCATTCACTCACAGAAAGGGGTTAGCCGTGCAGCATGGGGCCTGGCACTGTGAGCAGAGTGGGACGGGATGCTGACCAGAGGAGGATGGGGGACCTGGGGACGTCTGTGGAGCAGTGCTATGGAAGCTGTGGCCTGGGGACGAGGGGAGATGGTGGCAGATAGTCTGAGTTACATCGGGGGGGTCTTGCCAGCCCTGGAGGGAGCCTGGCTTCGTTCTGGATGGGCTGGAGGCCAGATGGGTTAAGCCGTAGCGAGCTGTGATCTGGCCTGTTTGGAAGCCTGGCTCTGGCTGCTGTGTCGGGACCAGACCTCCGGGAAGTGAGGGTGGAAGCAGGGAGGCAGCAGGGGCCGTGTACTTTCTGGGCAAGAGGTGCTGGGTGAGCCTGGGCTAGGGTGCAGGCTGAGGAGGTGCAGTGCAGGGGCTAGAGGTGGGCGAGCAGGGAGGGCGGGACCTTCTGCAGACCCTGGAAGCCAGGTTGGCTCCCCCAGGGTGTCAGCCTGATAGAAGTCCGGCCTGCGTTGGGAGAGTGGCGGGCAGTGTGGTGACTGGCACTGCGAAGCTGGGAGCTGGGCTGGGTGGTGGTCAGAGCCCTGTCTGCCGGGATTAGGCCTGGTCAGCTCTGTGACAGACCCTGGGGGCCCTGTGGAGAGTGGAGGCTGTCATTGTCATCGTATTTGGGGAGGCCCAAGAGAACCCGGGTGCGGTGAGGCTAGGGGGAGGGAGGGAGGCAGAAGAGGGGTGTGAGCAGGGTCCTGGTCACCAGCCTCGGACGTGTGAAGTGTCGTGGGTTCAGTCTTTGCTCAGCTGTGCGCTTGTTACCTGTGTTCTGGAGGTGGATGTGTACTCTGGGGCCCTGGGCGATGGCCTTGTTTTCGGGATGCACTGCCTCCCCTGGGATCAGGCTGCGGCTGTGTCGAGGCTGGGGCTCGCTCCTCTGTCGGTGGGGGCTGCGCTTTGCCATCGCCCCCCAGCCCCCCGTGTTTCCTCGTCCACCTCTGGCCCCCCTGTCCTCGGTTACTGTGGCCAACCGGTCCCCGGGTGCTCCCCAGCCCCACAGCATGCCAATCGCCTGCCCCCAGCCATCACCTCTGCTGCGGGTGTCCTGTCAGGGAGTCTGTGGTGCGTCCTCAAGTGGGGCCCGTGCCCCTCCCGGCCTGTGCCCAGAGTCCCCGCGGCCGCGGCCCTGAGGACCGTCCCTGTGGTGTCAGCTGCTGTGAGCTCCTATCACCTCCCGGGACCCCAGGAGGAGGGTGCTGCATGTGGGTCTCCCTGGGTTGGCTGTGCTTGGGGCGGGCGCCCACCATCTGTCCATAGGTGTGTGTGTGGGGGTGGTTGGCTAACGAAGGCAGGGCCGAGGTGACTCAGGGAGTGGGCACTGGGCTGGGTGCGGGGACTGTGCCAGGGGAGGGAGGACGTGGGGCAGAACTGGGTTCAGCGGTGTCTCTTCCGCGTGGCCCTTGGAGCTGGCCCTTGGTTGCTGCAGGGCCTGTGCCTCCCCATCCAGGGTCTCCCTGCTGCCCCCTCACTTCCTCTGACAGAGGCCTCCCCACTGGGCAGCTTTCCTCCAGCTGCTGGACTTTGCTTTATTGTCCAGGTTCCTGGAGAAGAGGTGAGCCGCAGACGAAGTCCAGAAGTTTTGAGAAAGGATCCCGTCCCATCCCCTCTTGGCATTTGCATGTATTGACTCCTCTTCCCCCACGTTGTCGTGCCTGGTGTTTCTTGGGTCGTCACACAGCAGAACAGCAGGGCAAATGCCTGGGTCCCCACTGCCCAGCTGAGGAGATATTGATTTGGCCAAAAAGTTTGTTCGGATGCCTCTGCCCTTTTTCATGTGAGTTACTTATTATTAATTACGCTTTTTTCAGAAACTGGACGGGAGGTCCCTGATCAAGCTGAACTTTGCAAAGAACAGTGAAGGTGAGTAATCCTTTACAGCCAGTTTTAGGATTGGCCCGCAGGACCCGAGGCCCCCGCCTCTCACCAAGTTTTTGTTCCTTTCTGATCAGGCTGGAGGCTTGCTTTTGATTTCTCAAAGGCTAATAATTTTTTCTTAAAGGTCCAGATAGTTGTTTTTCGTTTTTTTTCTTTTGTGGTATGCGGGCCTCTCACTGTTGTGGCCTCTCCCGTTGTGGAGCACAGGCTCCAGACGCGTAGGCTCTGGACGCGTAGGCTCAGCGGCCATGGCTCACGGGCCCAGCTGCTCCGCGGCACATGGGATCTTCTCGGACCGGGGCACGAACCCGTGTCCTCTGCATCGGCAGGCAGACTCTCAACCACTGCGCCACCAGGGAAGCCCAGGTCCAGAAAGTTTAAAGCTGGGGTGGGGGTGAAACCTCCGGCTTGGGGCACTTCTTCCCCCAAGGGCACTTGGGCCGTGTGGGCCTCCGGTGGCCTTTATGGGTCCAGCTGGGCCCCATGGGAGACAGGCCCTGCCTGACCGTGGCTCTGGTCCAGTCATCGCTGCAGACAAGCTGCTCAGGCTGCGGCCCAGGGCAGGCAGCCAGGCAGTGGGTGTGGGGGGTCTGACGGATTTGCCAGGTGGCTCTTGGGCTGGTTTCCACTTGGCACTGGTCATAAAGCCCCAGTCCAGGCCTGGGGTCCTGCTCTGCACTCCTCCACACCCTCCATTGTTCTCATTGGCCAGACGCCTGCGCCGAGGCGACCTCCGTGGGCACCCACCTTGTTCTCGGTTCTCTGTGGGCCTGGCGCCGTGCCCTGGGCGCGTGCGGGTGCCGTGGTTGAGGTCGGTGTCGGGGCTCACTGGGCAGGCGTGTTCAGGGACATGCTGGAGCAGCTGAGGCTGGCCTGGCTCCCAGCAGGTGCCAGATGGCAGTGAACGAGCAAGCGGGCCTTGGTGACCAGGAGCACAGCACCCCATAGATGGTCCCTGGGTGCCACGTGGCTCCCTGCTCTGAGAGCGGGTGATTCAGGGAGGCCCTCGGTGTGTCTCCTTCACAAGTGTTCACTGAGCGCCTGCTGTGTGCGGAGACCAAGACAGGCGGGTCTCTCCCGGAACAAAAGGGAGGGAGGAAATTGGAAATGAGATCACTGTAGTGCGTCAGGTGCTGCATGGAACAGGTCAGAGGTAAAGCAGGGTGAGAGAGGGTCACAGGACGACTTGCTGACAGGGTTTGAGTATAAATCTGGGGGGAGGGGGAGGAAGGGCAGGGGAGGGGAGCCCTGTGGGGATGTGGAGAGACCATTCTGCGCAGTGGGCTCAGCCTGTGCAAAGGCCCCGAGGCACAGCCAGGAGTCCAGTGTTGCTGCATCAGGGTGAGCGGAGCGGGAAGCAGGGTCTGTGGTCCAGAGTCAGGTGGGATGGGGTGCAGAGCAGTCATGCGGGGCTGGGGTGGCCACGGGAGAACTCAGAGATTATAGCAAGAAAGATCTGACCTAACTTTGCCTTTATTAAAATTTTTACTAAAAAAAAAAAAAAAAAATTTACTAACTTTGATCTAGAGATTGCCTTTTTTTGGCTTTGTTTTGTCTTTTAGTTGAAAATTGTTTTAAAAATTATTTTTGGCTGCATTGGGTCTTCGTTGCTGCACGTGGGCTTTCTCTAGTTGCGGCGAGTAGGGGCCGCTCTTCGTTGCAGTGTTCAGGCTTCTCTTGTTGCAGAACATGGGCTCTAGGCGCGTGGGCTTCAGTAGTTGTGGCATGCAGGCTTAGTAGTTGTGGCTTGCGGGCTCTAGAGCACAGGCTCAGCAGTTGTGGCACACGGGCTTAGTTGCTCCGTGGCATGTGGGATCTTCCTAAACCAGGGATTGAACCCATGTCCCCCGCATTGGCAGGTAGATTCTTAACCACTGTGCCACCAGGGAAGTCCTTTTTTTTTTTTTAAAGACAGCATCATTTATTTTCTTTCTTTTTTTTTTTGTTAATTAATTTATTCTTGGCTGCATTGGGTCTTCATTGCTGCATGTGGGCTTTCTCTAGTTGCAGCAAGCAGGGGCTACTCTTCATTGCGGTGGGTGTGCTTCTCATTGCGGTGGCTTCTCTTGTTGCAGAGCATGGGCTCTAGGTGTGTGGGCTTCAGTAGTTGCGGCATGTGGGCTCAGTAGTTGTGGCTCACAGGCTCTAGAGCACAGGCTCACTAGTTGTGGCACACGGGCTTAGTTGCTTCACGGCATGTGGGATCTTCCTGGACCAGAGCTTGAACCTGTGTCCCCTGCATTGGCAGGCGGATTCTTAACCACTGTGCCACCAGGGAAGTCCCAAGTTGACATTTTCAGGGATGTGAAAGTAGAGAGAATTCGGGACTTCCCTGGCAGTCCAGTGGTTGGGACTGTGCACTTCCACTGTGGTGGGCCCATGTTTGATCTCTGGTCTGGGAACTAGGATCCCGTGGTGTGGCCAAAAAAAAAAGAAAGTAGAATTACTGTGTGACTCCCTGCCCTGTATCCATCCCCAGCTTCAGCTCCCATCCATTGTCAACGTGTCTGATTTTACTTATGCTAGCATTCTGCACGTACTCAGGTGATTTTAAGCAGATCCCTGACATCATACTATCTTGTGCTTAAGTACTTCAGTGTGCATCTCTAAAAGCTAAAGATTTAAGAAATAATAACCACAATACCGTTGTCACATCTAAAAAGTTAGTAGGAATGCCGTAGTATCATTGACTATCCAGCCAGTGGTCAAGTTTCCAGAATGCTCTCATAATTATTCTTTGTAGTTTTGAAATCAGGATTTTTAGAGTCCATACAACTCAAGGTCTTTCATCTCTAAGTGTTCCCCTTTCTGCAGTGTTCTTGCTGGGACTTGAACAGGCTCCCTGGCTGTGGGCGGGTGTTGGTGGGGTGGGGCAGGGCACGGAGGGCAGCCGGGGCTGGTTGAAGTAACCCAGGCGAGGGACACAGGAGGTACGGGGACGAGGCAGGGTCTGAAGGACAGGCTACTGGTGGGTGGGCAAGGGTGACGGATGCCCGAGGTGGAGAGGGAGGCCAGGTGGGCTGGGGGCTGACAAGGCCGACTTTGCTGAAGAAGGCCCTGCAGGGGTTGGGTCTTGCAGGATGAATGGGAATTCATGCTCTTGGAGGAGGAGCTTGAGCTGTGGGCTGTCCCCCGGTCACCCTGGGCGTGCTGATGCAGGGTTCCGCCTCTCCTGCTCTCTGACCTTGGCTCTCTGACCTTGGGCGTGTGCCTCCTCTCCAGGGAAGTACCACTGCCCTGTGCTGTTCACCGTCTTCACCAACAACAGCTACATCGTGGCCATCAGGACCACTGGCAACGTCTACGCCCACGAGGTGGGTCCTTGGGGAGCCCCAGGCCGGCTCATGGGGTGAGAGCCACCGGCGCATCCAGGAGATGGCAGGGCCTGCTCGTGTCCTCCAGACTGGACCGGGGCAGTTCTGCCCACTGAGCAGGTCCTTGTTCCCTGGTGCCCCCCACAGGCATCGGCAAAGACCTTGGAGGGACCTCAGCTCCTAGTGCCGCCCCAGGGGATCACATGTTGGTGGGGGGGGGGTCCTGATTTCCACACCCGTCCTGCTCTGGGCCTGCTTTGGGCTGGGTGCAGATGGCAGGGCTGTGGCCCCATGATGCGGGAAACCCTCCCTAAGCCTTTTTCACGCCCATCCGTGGAGGTTGGCCCCGCGGGGCTCTGGGGTCATGGATTCGGGTGGCTCATTGGGAGACAGATGTGTGACGACAGCAACCTGTCTGGGGCGCAGGAAGCCCCGCCCCTTGGTGGCACACACTTTTGCCCCCACTTGGTCCTTTCCCTACCTCTGGGTGGGCTCTGGGCTGCCAGGTCGGGGGCCAGGCAACGTGACCAGTGGACTTTCTCCTGGCTTTAGGCGGTGGAGCAGCTAAACATCAAGGCCAAGAACTTCCGAGACCTGCTGACCGACGAGCCCTTCTCCCGGCAGGACATCATCACCCTACAGGTGGGTGTCCCCTTCCCTGCCTGCCCGGGGACCACCCGCCCAGGACCTTGGCTCCTCCTGCCTCAGTGGTCTCGCAGCCCCCTGCCTGTGTAGCTCCCAGCTGTCCCGGCCGTTGGCAGAGCCCCTCCCACCCTCCCTGCCCTCAGTCACCCTGGGCCTCCACACAGGCTGCCTGCTCAGTCCGGGGCTCACTGCTCCCCTCCGAGGCTGCCCCTGCCGTGTCAGGGCCCTCGTCTCTGCCCCCAGAGCCACCTCCATGTCCCAGCAGCCCCGTTGGAGGCCTGAGGGCTGGGGCTGGTGTGCTCAGGACCCAGGGGCGAGTGTAGGGTGTGCCTGTAGGTGTCAGAGCCCCGAGTGAGTTCATGAGAACCGGCCCTAGAAAATCAGCGTGTCTAGATCCTCCTGTGTGGCTCATCCCGTTCTAATCAGAGGCCGGTGCATGGCTCTCCCCAGTGATGGGCTCGCTGTCCCCAGGGCAGACCGTGGGGTCAGTCTGGCAGCCGGGCTGAAGGGGGGCGGCCTGCAGGAGGCCTGGAGGTGGGCACCCCACGTCCCGCGCTAACAGCCAAGGGTGCTCGGCTGTGTGCGGGGAGAAGGGGACGCAGCTGGCTGAGCAGCCATCTGTGCCACTGTCCCTGCCCCACCCCTGCTCGTCACCCTGCACAGGGCACAGTCCCTGCTGACCTGCGGTGCCCATGCAGCCCCCAGCCTCTCCCCTCCAGCCTGGTCCCTCTGCCGGTCCACCCGTCCTTTGCTGCCTAGCAGCCACACGGCCCAGGATGGGTCTGGCTGTGGTGCCAGGCTCACTGCCACATGTGTTCTTTTTGCCATAGGACCCCACCAGTTTGGACAAATTCAATGTCTCCAACTTCTTTCATGTTAAGAATAACATGAAAATAATAGACCCAGGTATGTATGGCCAGGGCTGGCCTGGGTACCAGGGACTTAGGTAGAAGAGCCTGTGCTCCTGGGCGAAGCCCCTACCTCCCTGGGGCTTGAGCGTCTGGGAGTCTCACCCAGGTTTTCAAAGGTCTTGCATTTCCTGAGCCCACGCTCCATTGTTCTGTGCTGGGGTTGGCAGACCACCCTGGCCCATGCCTGCCATCGGGGGCCAGACATGTCGGTGCCAGCCGGGCCATCACCATGGTGCCCAGCCTGGCCATCTCCCTGCCACCCCCGCCCCGTGAGGACTTGGCTCTAGGTCTCTCAGAGCTGCTTCCTTTCCCATGTGTTCGGGGGCCTGGATGGGCCTTCTCCTCAGAGATTGTGTCCCACCACAGGGATGGGCCATTCGTGCTGGCCGCTGGGTGGGTATGGAGGTCCCATGAAGGGTGGTGACTTCTCGTGGCCAGGGGTCCTGTGATGCGAGGTTGTGACCCCTGGGGCTGGGGCCGGTCTGGGGACAGGGCAGTGGCCTCGCTCTTTCTTCCCCCACTGGGTCCTCCCTGGGTTGTTGTGACCAGGAGACTGACTGTGACAGAAGTTCTGGTCACTTCAGACTCGTGTCCCGGCCGGGGCTCTCAGTGGCTCTGGCCTCCTGTCCCTGTCACAACATCTGGGGATGCTGCTGGGTCTTGGCTGCTCAGGGCGACTGTGCTGTTTTGTAGATGAAGAAAAGGCCAAGCAGGACCCATCTTATTATTTGAAAAACACGAACACGGAGACCCGAGAGACGCTGCAGGAGCTCTACAAGGAGTTCAAAGGGGACGAGATGCTGGCGGCCACCATGAAGGTCCCCGAGAAGACAAAGGTGGACAGGCTGAACGCTGTGAGTAGGCAGCAGGCCTTGCCGCTGCCCTCTTTGCCCCTTGGGGCACTCCTGGGGATGGGGCTGCACTGAGGCTGGCCTGGCAAACCTGGGGCCACGGACAGGTGTGGCCGGCCCGGAGCAGATGTGCTAGGTGGACAGCTGCCCGGTAGCTTCAGTGGTTCCTCGCCCCACAGCTGCCTGGGGTATGGGCAGAGTCACTGCCCTGCGAAGCTGGTTACTCAGTGCCCAGAGCAACCTCAGGGGTGCCAAGCTGCTGGGGGGAGGGAGCCAGTGGTACTGGGGGTACCTGGCACCCGTCCTTACCTTCTCATCCCACACAGCCCACGGTTGGTCCTGGGACCCCCAGTTGGCAGTGAGGGCACCAGGATTTGCACCCTGGCTTGTCAAGCCCCCCTTCCTCTATTCAGGCAGGACCTGGTGAGCTGGGGCTGGGGGACCCTGGGAGGGGGGACCTCTGAGGTGCCCCCCTAAAGAACTGTCCAGAAAACTAAGCGTGCTAAAAGAAGGTTTGTTGTTTATCATCTAATCCCACCTCTAACACGATGGTTCTTAGAATTTTGGTGTATTTCTTTCTCATGGGAAGAAACTTTTTTGTCCTTCTGTTTAGAAGGAAAAAAATCGTTTATTGAGGCTTATTTTTTCCTGTGGGGACTTAACACATTTAAAAAGAAGCTCCAGTTCTTGGTGCTCTGAACCCCAGAGATGCCCAGGCTCTGCCTGGTGTGTTTTTCTGGATTTCACTTAACGTGAGAGCTTTGGCAGCCAGGCCTTCAGCCCAGTTGAGACCCGTGGGCTGCTGGCTCACTGTGCCCCTGCTCCCTGGGCCCTTGGGGAGAGGCCAGTGTGGGCTGGGCTGTCCTGTCCCCCTTGGTAGACCCCTGCAGGCACCTGTGGGTGGTGGTCAGGGACACCTTCCTATAGGAGAGGCACCGAGCAGGGCCTGAACAGCGGGGTGGCCTCGGGCTGAGGAGCCACCGTGGTTTCTTGGCAGGCCCACTATTCCACCGGGAAGGTCAGCGCCTCCTTCACCTCCACTGCCATGGTTCCCGAGACCACGCATGAAGCAGGTAGTGGCCTTTGTCTCCACCACCAGCGTTAACAGCGGCCAAGGGTGGGGTGCCCTCGTCCATGCCCTTCTCAGCGCTGCTCTGTCGCGCCTGGGCTTTGTGGGCTCGTGGGCAGCTCAGGAGTGGCCAGGCACGGCCCCTTTTGAAAGTGGGCTTGTGCTTGGGATAGGGGCGGCTGTCCAGGGGGCTCCCTGGTGATGGGAGGCCCTCCCCATGCTGGGGCCACCCCACCTCAGGCTCCAGCCCAAGTCCCACCTTGGCGTTGCCCCCAAGCCCCCTTCCTCTCCTGTTCTTGGCTGGTTGGGCCTCCCTCCCCCCAGCCCTCCCCTCCCTACATCGAGGAGCCATCAGGCCCCGCTGCCCCACCCTCCCCGATGCCCCTGGGGGCTCCGGGCCGCGGGTAGGCAGGCAGCTCAGGCCTTTGCTTGCAGCCGCCATTGACGAGGACGTGCTGCGCTACCAGTTCGTGAAGAAGAAGGGCTACGTGCGGCTGCACACCAACTTGGGTGACCTCAACCTGGAGCTGCACTGCGACCTGGTGGGTGAGGTGGCCGCCTGCGAGTGCCTGGCTGCTGGGCCTTGCAAGTCCTTCCTCACTGTCAGGGCCGCCTTCCACTGCCCAAGGGCCCTGGGGGTCCTCGGTACCCTTCCTTGGCCGCCATGTGCCTCAGCGGAGCACCTTGCCTTTTTTGTAGACGCCAAAAACCTGTGAGAACTTCATCAAGCTTTGTAAGAAGCAGTACTACGATGGCACCCTCTTCCACAGGTCCATCCGAAACTTCGTGGTGAGTGCCGTGCGCCAGCCTCCCAGTGCCCACGTGCGGAGTCCTGCAGTGACCCACGTGTACCCGGGGGCCAGCTGGCCACACCAGGCCTCTTGGGGGTGAACCAGGAGGGCCCCATTCTCACCAGGAGCAGCTGGGGGATGGGGGGCAGGGGGGCTGAGGCTCATGGGCACAGCTTCTCACTGGCTGGTTCTTCCTGCAGATACAGGGAGGTGACCCCACAGGCACAGGCACAGGTAGGTGCTTGTGCTGGGCCCCTGGGAACTCTGGCTGCGCCACAGGCTCTGAGGGCAGGGGCGTGGGGACTCTGCTAGCCCCACGTGCTGTTTCCTCGTCCCAAGGTGGTTGTGAGGCCTCAGCCACAGATGAAGGGTTGGGGGCACATTACCTCCCGCTGGGCCTCCAGGGGCACCCCCTCTGTCCACAGACCAAGGGGGCCTACAGTGGGTGAAGGTTGGGCCCCACCCTGGATGCTGCCCCTCCAAAGCCCCCCTTAGCCTGCCAGCTGCTTGGGCCAGCTTATCCCTCGCCCTGTGTTGTGTGAGCAGGAACCACCCATCTCCTTGGCACTTTACTCCCTGTTCTGTGGGCCGGGCCCTAACCAGGGGCTCTGAGGGCCCTGGGGCTGCGGGGGTGTCCTGCGTGGGGGGGTTGGTGATGAGGACCCCAGGGATTGCGCACGGGTTTTTGAGCTGGGCCGCGTCCCAAGAGCTGCGCTCAGCTGGGACCTGGTCATTCTTGCTGCCACGTGCCCCCTCCTCCTCCAGGGGGGGAGTCGTACTGGGGAAAGCCCTTCCGAGACGAGTTCCGGCCCAACCTCTCACACACGGGCCGCGGCGTCCTCAGCATGGCCAACTCGGGGCCCAACACCAACAAGTCTCAGTTGTGAGTCAATGGGCGGCCATGGGAGGGGCCCGGGGAGGGGGTGGCTCCTGCAGGTTCTCCGTCAGCCTCGCCCTACGTATTGTGCCCCCGACCCCGAATCAATCCAGAAAGTGTGGGGACATGCGCAGACCTGCCTGAGCGCTGGGCCTGTGCACCTGCACGTAAAACGAGTCAGCCGGCAATCCCACGCCTCGTGGTGGTGCCTGCGACAGGCCAGGGCGGCACCAGATGTGGGTGTGGATGTGGATGCCTGGCCGGGGGGCGGAGACCCAGTGAGGGGTCGGGAATTCTGCTGTGAGTGTTTTGGCGTTAGATGCCCAGGACACCCACCTTGGTCCTAGTAGGTCTAAGTTTTGGTGCTGAGAGGGTGAGAACAGGCTAGATGTACAGGCTTGGGCAGCCTGTGTCCAAGTGTCTGGGGGGGGGGGGCCTGTGTCCAAGTGTC
>NW_020175053.1:7420725-7443621 GCF_003031525.2 Neophocaena asiaeorientalis asiaeorientalis
GGGGGGTGGGGGCCTGTGTCCAAGTGTCAGTGGAAGGTGGGGGGCGGCGCAGGGGAGCTGCGGGGCCGCAGAGGAGAGTGTTTTCCCAGGAGCCACACGCTGCCTGTGGAGGTTGGTTTGGGCCACACAGCCACTGATGGCGCGTCGAGGACGGTTTGGGTGGCGGCCCGCATGCACCTTTGCTGGCTTCATCTGCAGAGCTGCGTGGCCTGGGGGAATGGGGCCCCAGGGGGAGTGTTTCTCTCCCGCTCAGCCTTCTCTAGGAGCTTTATGAGTTCATCTGCGTTTCTTGATTCATGATTCTTAAAATCCTTAATTTTTTACCTGTGTTCCAGATATTTTCTCAGACTTTAAAATTTCGGGGAAAGGTGGCACATGTTTTTACATCTCTCCTGTGGCATTTCCACTTGTGCTTAAGGAGTCCCCAGTGCCATCGTGCGTGTGTCTCAGGGAAGTTGTGGAAGGCTTTGGTTTTGGGATCTCGCTTGTCCGTGGTGATTGTGTGTGACGTGGGCACAGCGTTTGTTTCCTCCCAGTTGTGCTGGTGTCACTCAGAGCAGTCCCCTCCCCAGGTGGATGGCAGCCTTGCTGGCAACTGAACAGTCAGAATGCCCGTCACAGTCTGTCAGGTGGCTAGTTGGCCCCCCGGCCATCGTGGGCACTAGTGGAGCGGGGAGGGGCCCCCGAAGGGCGGAACACGCCCTCCTGCCTGATGGGTGGTCCCCTGTCTTAGGTGACTTGTTCCCAGTGATTTCCTGCTCATCCTCCAGCGGAGCCCCTGAGAGAGCTTCCCACAGAGAAGGCACTTCCCGCCAGCCATGAGGGCCTCGGGTCGTCCTCCTCGTGCCCTGGCACTCGGCACCTTCCTGTGGGAATTGGCTCTCACTCTGTTTGTTGTTCCTTCCGCCAACGTTACACTTAACCTGTTCACACCAGCTCCACACTGGGCTCTGCAGTGAGTTCCAGGAGGTCCACCCTCACTATTTGTTCGCACGTTGCTTTGGCTCTGATTGCTTATTCTCTAATCTGGATTTTATTTTAATTGGAGCGATGTGACGTGTGTTTTATTTATTTATTTAATTAAAAAATTTTTTTTGTGACGTGTGCTTTGGAACAACAGACGTGCGTGGTGTAGTTTCCATCTAAGGATGTGCCTTGACTTCTCCTTGGATGTCTTCTATCTTCTAATGCGATTTTACAGTTTCTTCACATGGGTCCTTTGCCTTCCTGGATAAGCAATTCCTTAAGGATTTTGTAGTTTGTGATATTTTTGTAAACATTTTTTTTCCCCTAATTCTGGGTGGTTATTGTTCATGTAGAGAAAAACTATTATTTAGGCACTTTATCAAATTCTCTTATATTTCCAGTAGTTTACCGAAACTGTCTTAGGCTTCGTAGACATTCACGTTATCAGCTTGAGGGGATGTCCTCTCCTTCCTGGTGCAAACATGGTCCCCTCACCATCAGGCTGTGCGGGGGAGGACATGGGCTCTGTTGCGTCACCCGATCAGGTTTGCTGTTGGACCTACTTTCTCAAGCGAGGTTGCTGAGTTTGCAGATGCTTTCCTGTAGCGTCTGTCACTGTAACATATGCTGTTTTTCTCCTGGAGGCTGTGGGCCAGCCTTTCTGCTGTGTCCGTGTGTCTGTCCTGGCCAAGATTGTAGACTGCTGCTCCCTCCACATGGGGGCCGGCCTGGGTCATCTGTGCTGGTTTGATGGGGATCTGAGTACCGTGGGCGCTGCCCATGGGGCGAGGTGGCCGGCGCCTTCTGGGGGGACAGCTGAGCAGCTTGGGAGGCGAGGCAGCTGTTGTGACCTCGCTGGGCAGGGACGGCCGCAGAGTGTCCTGCTGACCCTTAGGTGGGCTTTGCTGCTCCGGCCAAGCACTGATTCACATTTTGCCGGAATGGGACTCACCCATCTCTGGATTCTCAGCCTGTGTCCATGCATCCCCCTCTCTCCCCATCCCTGACCACATCTGTGTCCGTTCTTCCTCAGGGCTTACAAGGGTTGTCTGCTCTCACTTTCTCTGTAGTTATTTTCAGTTTCTACCTCGAATTGCTTCTTCCTGGTTTCTGTTCTCTCCTTTCTTATCGGCCTGTGCGTCCCCCGCCCCCTGCTTGCTGGTGGCTGGTGGTTCCGTCTGTCTCATCCTGGCAGGGCTATGTGGCAGGTTTCTTAGCCCCATGGGGCTGGGTGGGCGCTCTGTGTGCTGTTGGCAGGGCCGGTGGTGTCACCTTTTTTTATTATTTCCAACTCTGCTTAAATAGCCAGTAAAACCGCTGCTGGATTGGTGGCGGTTTTCTCTTTTTATTTCTAATATTATCGGGTGTTTTGTCTTTTCAAAGAGCTAATTTTAGACTTTATTTCCTTTCTGTTATGCCTTGGTCTCCCTTTTGTTGTTTTTGTTTTCCTTCTGTTACTTTAGGTTTATTCCATTCTCTCTTTTCTTTAACTGTGTTAGAAGTGAGAATAGGAGACCTGCCTGGTGGCCGGAGGTCGGGGATGCACAATTCCGCGATTTTTGACGTCTGGCAGCCCGATGGGCTTGGAAGGCGTGCGCTCCCTGGGCGGCTGCTGACGCGTGTTGATGGAGCTCGGTCCCGCACGGGCTGTGGGGATGTGGGGGCATTGCTGCACTTCTCTGGGGACTGCTCCATGTTGCGACCATCGCCACACTTCCTGCCTGTATCCCTTCTGTTTGCTTCCATCCTTCTTTTAGCCTTGTAGATTCTTGAAGTCTTAAAGCAGTATCTTACACAGCACACACCTAGATCTTGGTTTATTTTAATTCAGCCTGACAGTCCTAAGTGTATTTAACTTTCTAGTCACTGTGCTGCTTCTGGTGATCTTAATTTGTTTTCTACTTAGTCTTTTCTTCTATTTCTGTTTCCTTCTTTTCGCTCTCTCCTGGTTTGGAACTTAGACGTTTTCCTTGTGGCCACGAAGTACATCCGTCTAATGTCTGAAGTTACTGGTTAGCGCCCTACACGCCCCCCCCCGCCCCCGCCAGTCAACCCGCCGGCTCTCACATCGTGTCCTCGGGGAGTTTAATTTGCCTTTTTAAAAAAATTTTATTTATTTATTTATTTTTGGCTGTGTTGGGTCTTCGTTGCTGCATGCGGGCTTTCTCTCTAGTTGCGGCAAGCGGGGGCTACTCTGTTGTGGTGCAGTGGCTTCTCTTGTTGCGGAGCACGGGCTCTAGGCGCGCGGGCTTCAGTAGTTGTGGCACGTGGACTTCAGTAGCTGTGGCTTCTGGGCTCTAGTGCGCAGGCTCAGTAGTTGTGGCGCACGGGCTTAGTTGCTCCATGGCATGTGGGATCCTCCCGGACCAGGGCTTGAACCCGTGTCCCCTGCATTGGCAGATGGATTCTCAACCACTGCATCACCAGGGAAGCCCCCTAATTTGCCCATTTTTATACCAAATTAAACATGAAGATTTTTGAGGGTGGCCCTTGTGTCCCCTTCCCACGTGTGTCTGTGTCTGGACCCCTTCTTGCTTGTTGCCTCCTTTCTTCCGGGCTACAGTCTGTGGTCCTGTAGTCAGTCTCTTGATGGGACGGGCTGTGGGCACAGCGTCGGCCCAGGAGGAGGTTGGCGGCGGTCAGGCCTGGAGGCAGAGCCCCTGCCCCTTCCTGCACGGCCTGGTAGGGGGCCGAGGCAGGCAGGTGGGGAGGCACAGGCTCTCCCTGACCATCCCTCTTTCCCCAGCTTCATCACCTTCCGCTCCTGCGCATACCTGGACAGGAAGCACACCATCTTCGGGCGGTAAGGAGCTGCACGTGAGGTCTGTGTGTGTCGGGGGTGGGCGGCTACCTTCCCCTGGGCTGGGCCTGCTCCCACTTGCCCCGTCTGTGTCTCTGCACAAGTGGGGGCTTGGGGCTTCTCTGGCGGGGGATGGGGGTGGGCAGGGAGTTGGGCCCTCTGGACCTGAGACCCGTCCCAGTGGCCTACCCAGCGCCCTGCCTGCACCCTCAGGCTCTCCCTTGAATGGTCCCGAGTCTTAAAGCTGGGCCACATCCTGTCTGTCTCCCCATCTCCTGTCTGGAGCTCGGTACCCATCCTGTGAAGGCCCAGATGGTATTTCCAGCTCTGTGGCTTCATGGTCTCTGTCACACCCCCTCTCTGGTCATAGCACAAAATCAGCTACAGGCATTATGAGCGTGGACGGGTCCCGATCAATCTTTGTTGACAGAGCTGGCAGGCAGCTGGACTTGGCCACCAGCCGGGCCCCCGGGGACCCCACCCCTCATCTCTGGGTCCTCCTGGCTCCTTCTGGAGACACTCTGTGCCCCTGGCCTGCACAGGAACATGGCCTTTGGGGGCGCCCTGCCCTGGGCACATTCTCAGGTGCCCCATCGCTCTGCTGCAGGGTTGTCGGAGGCTTTGACACACTGACGGCCATGGAGAATGTGGAGAGTGACCCCAAAACTGACCGCCCTAAGGTATGTGCCCGGGAGCATGGGGGCTGCTCCTCAGGCTTGGCACTGGGCAGGCCCTAGGCGGGCTGGGGGCATGCGCCGGCTCTGCTCACCCCCTCCCGCCCCCACCAGGAGGAGATTCGCATGGACTCCACCACAGTGTTTGTGGACCCCTACGAGGAAGCCGATGCCAAGGTGAGGGGGGCACTCGGGGCCCGTTCCGTCCCCAGGAGCCCCACCCAGCCCAAGGGCTCCAGGCCAGACACTCCCCTGCCTGCCACAGATCGCTGAGGAGCGGAAGAAGACGCGGCTGGAGGCAGCGGCCCTGGAGAGCACAGCCAAGACCAGCCAGCCCCAGCAGGGGAGCCAGGGCCCCCAGACGTACCGCCAGGGAGTGGGCAAGTACATCAGCCCGGTGGTCACGTGAGTCTCCACGGTGCTCTCCCTGCACTTACCGCCGGGGGGTGGGGCAGCTGGGGGCACCACCATGAGCTCGCTGCTGGGGGGCGCCTTGGTGCAGGGTGAAGGAAGGGGGGTCGGGGCCTGGTACCCACATGGCAGCTCTCGTCTGCTGCTTCTCTCCCCAGGAAACGGGTAGCAGAGGAAGAACCCTCCACCAGTGCAGCTGTCCCCGTGGCCAAGAAAAAGCCCAGCCGAGGTTTTGGGGACTTCAGCTCGTGGTAGCAGGCTGGCCGCTCTGGATTCTGGTAGGGACTTGGACTGTGTCCCGAGTTGTCTGCCCTTTGAGCTGCAACTCAATAAAGCTCTGGTCTATTGGCCTGGGTCCTCTTTCCTGGCCTTGGGAGTCCACGGGCCACCTCTTCTCTCCCTGGGTAGGACGGCCTGGCCCTGTCTCCACGTCTGCTCCTCTGCCTCAGTCAGGAGGGCAAAGCCAGCTGGCTCCCGCTGTTCCTGGCAAAGGGCGAGCAGAGGTCCTGGGAGCTGGTGTCTGTCGTCCCCCCAGCCCCTGCCAACTCCTCTCCAGCCTCAGGGCCTGGCCTTGTGCTCACATACGACCTGGGGACCTGCTCAGTGGTGTCTCTTTCTACTGAAGATCTTCAAAGCCTGCCCTTTCCGCGCCCTCCATCCCACAGTCCTCCTGTGATGCTGCTCCCTCGGCTTCCAGAAGCTCCCGTGGAAGCTGAGGGACAGCTGCCTCCTCCCAGGACCCGTCTACTCCCTCTGCAAGGCCAACAGGGTCATCACTGCCCTTCCCCTACTCTCAGCACTTGTGTCCTCGGGTCAGCAAGGCCACCACCCCCTTGGGCTCTGGTCCCGTTTCTCTCCTTTCCTGCCTCACCCGAAACCTCACGTCATTGAGTGCCAACAGCTCTTACTTCTGGAAGGTACTGTGGCTCTTTCTGCGTCTCTGCTTCTGAGCCCTGGGCCTGTCTCACCTGCCTCCTCTGAGCCTCGTGTGCAGGTCCTCATGGATGGCGGCGCCTTCCCTGCACACGGACCCACCGTGCAGCCCCGTCCTCCGAGGCCCCTGCCCATGACCATCAGCTGGGACCTGGGCTCGACGGTGACCTTTCCACTCCCCCGATGCCTTGGGCCAGGCTGCTGTCCCTCACGTCTTCCCAACCCTCTCTCCATTGAGGGGCTTACACGCCCATGCTGTCTCCGGGAGCTGGGGTCACGGGGAGGAGGTGGCCGGGCCTGGTGACGGCCAGCCTAAGTGCTCTTGTGGGCCACACGGGGACGCTTGCCTAGGGCGCCTGGAACCCCAGATGGGGGCTCCGCCCTCAGCAGCTCCTTGGCTACCCCATCAGGTCGCGAGACCCGTGATGCTGCTAACTAGGAGACATTGGATGTTGGAAGCTTTATTTTTAAACCTCACACAGACAGAGGACGGAGAGCCGGACGTGGGGCCAGAGGAAGCCTGTGCATGTGAGCTTGGCAGTCCTGCTTGAGGGGCAAACCTTCGGGCTGGCCTGGGCTTTTGTCCATCTGTCTGTCTGGCAGCCATGCCCAACTGCCCTGAGGGAAGGCCGGCCACCCTGGGCTGCAGCCCTGCAGCGCCACCCACAGTGAAGGACAGGCCTGCCCAGAGCCTTTGACAAATGAGGGTTTACATGTCTGTAGGTCGTTTTGAGCTTAAATTGTAGTTTTCTAGACATTAAAAACATTCAGATTTTGTTACTAGACATTAAAAACATTCAGATTTTGTTAATTCCCTGGTGAGGTTATCAGGTAAATTAAAGAACTTTTTAACTCCCATTTCTGATCCCTCCTAATATCTGACAGATGCCATCAAGAATAAGCATTAAGGTATAAAAATACTGTATATGTACTGTGCAGAAGACATTACATAGTTTAACTTAAATGCATTTATAATCCTGGCATCACCTCCCACTCTTCGCAAGGAAAAAAAATATCTTAAATAAATAAAAGTCACAGGGTGATATTTACTGTTTAGGAATTTAAAAGGGTGGCGCATCCCAGCACTTGACCAGCACATCTGGTTGTGGTCTCGTGAGTGTCCGTCCTCGAAGCTGCTCACGGTCAGTTCATTTGGTTTCAAAAGTAGCTCGGATTTTGCAGAAGACTAACAAGAAAAGTGTTAAGAGTCTTTGTTGGTGTCAGCTACAAAAATACAAAAGTCATCATGGACGACTGGTAAAAACACTTCGATGCCACCACAGAGACGGCACAAAACCAAAGTGCTCAGAGCAGAGGAGCAGTAACTGTGCCCAGAACATACAAAAGCTCTAAATATAAGTTGAGTGTATACAAAGGAATTTTAGGAGGTTCCTCAGCGTCAGGAAGCATCTTTTGGAGAAGCAGCTGGGCCACAGGCTGAAGCTTGGGGAGGAGGCCCAGCTGAGGAGCCGCTGGCTCAGGTGGGGTCTCAGGGATTTGTACTCACGTCTCAGGGAAGGTGCTGGCTGGGCCTTCATGGGGCACTGAGGACCAGGCCCAGGACCCAGCTTGGGAGGCGGCAGAGTGCCTGCAGTGGAGGTCTGCGCTGCGCCAAGCACTTCCCTTGGCAACTTGAGATGCATTCAGGCCCGCTGGTCACCCTCGTGGACGACCCGGCAGGCAGCGCATTCCCCATGATCCAGGCTGCAGGTCCAGGCAGAGATGGTGTCAAAGGGAAGCCCAGGTGAGTGGCTGGGGGTCAGGGGAGGGCCACCCACCAACTGGCAGCCAGTCCCTCTCTGTCCCCAGCCAGCTCATGCTTGTGGCCATAGGACTAACCTCGTCTGAAGGAGTTTGGGAGCTGGCCTGTACCCTCCTCTCCCCCCCGCCCTCAGCCCTCTCTCTGACCCTCAGCACTGGGGTCCCAGGAGTCTCATGACCCGGTGACCACACTGATGGCCCCCAGACGCCCAGTGGCAGGCTGGGCCCACTGGCCAGAGCCAGGTAGAACACTGAAAACGAAAACTGTTGTGGGAATGCCTTTTGGCCTCCATTCTCTGCAAAGCGGCCAGAACCCGTGGGTGGTGCCCACTCCGTGCATAGGCACAGTAAGTCGGAACTTGAACCTGTGGCAGAAACGCAGGACTCGGGAGGCTGGCTGCTGGGCCTTGCCTGTGTCGGCCCACAGGACAGAACCAGGGAGGCACGGGGACCTGTTGAGCAAACCAGACATCTTCACTGCAAAGTTTAAACCTGTCTTCCAACTGTAACCTTTTGCAAAATTTTAAAACTATCTGGCAAATGTTAAATTTGGAAGCTTAGCCTGCTCTGGCCTCTTTCAAATATGCAAAAAATAATTCTTTTTTTTCAAGTACATCAGAGTAGAAAAGGAAACCCGATTTCCCTTGGTCCAGCGCGTTCCACTCTTAACTCCATGGACCAGCCGCCCAGTGCCTGACCTGGAGCCCCCATGGGCCTGGGCCTGGGCCTGCACACTGGCCCAAGACCGTCTCTGCTAACGACTCGTTCAGTCGCCTGTGAGATAAGGAAGCTACTGGCTTAAGTAAACATGTTACCTTAGACACTTTTCTCTATAGCTTATCTAAAATGTTATTACTGGTGGCCTCTGTTTTTGAACAAGGCTAAAAAACACCCTTGGTGCATAGATTCATAGATTTCTGAGAGATTCCTAAGTAAGCACTGCCCTCACAGCTCATCTGCAAGAAGAATAACCAACGTTGTTGTTCCGCGAATCGGGGAGAAGTTACCATACCTTCTCTCCAAACAAGAGGGGAACCTGGCTCTCCGAAGAGACCTCCCTGTGGGCTTTGGGGCTTCGGTCTGGTTTTCTATCAAACACGAAGGAGCACAGCCAAACTATCTTAAAGGCATTGGTTAAAGAAGGTGTTAGCTGGATGGATAAGTCACCAGTTGGTTAGGTCTTTTCTCTACATCTTGAGAAATTAGAAAAAGGGCATTGAAACTTTTCAGAAATAACCGTATTATTGAAGAAGACACAGATCGGAGGGATGCCTTACCCAGGGGATTGGCCTGGAGAGGCCGCCTGTGAGGCTCGAGTTCAAGAAACACTGCCATCAGATGTGCCTATGTTTCCATTACTTTTACCGTCTCTTTCACAAAATCGTATTCAAAAGTTTTCACTTTACTCCCAACCATTGTCTTTGATCATGTGAGCAAGCTCGATGATAAATTTTCCTTCCTTATATTTCTGACTGCTCTCAAAGGCGTGTTCCTTGAAAAAAGAGAGACAAGGTTTCAGGACAGAATCGGTTTTGTTTTTCAACTTCATTTTACACTTTGCAAAGAAAATAACTGCAGTATCATGTCTCCCCAGACGCCCCTTGCGCCGTGTGGTCCAGGGCAGGGGAGGGGTGGCTATCTGGGTGACCAGCCCTCAGGAGCAGGGCAGGTCTGGCCTGGACTCGCAGAGTGATGGTGAAACTTGTCGGGAACTACTGATTCAAGTTTGTTACTGAGCACCGACCACGTGCAGGGCAGTTTGGGAAGGGAAGCCAAGCAAAGGCCTCCTTCCCGGGACTCCAGGTACAGGGGAGTGAAGTCCTCAGGGCCACAGATGGTGGACAGGGGAAGGCCCTTCTCGGCGAGGGATGCAGTGGCTCAGACACAGCGCCCCCGTGCTGGAGTCTGAGGGTGGGTGGTGTGTGGGACAGGACCAGGGCACAGGGCCCAGGCGGGTCCTGGGGGTGGGCCCCGAGGGGTCTGCTGTGAGCACAACTGCAGGGTCATGTCCAGTCCCCCACCTCCCACCTGGCTGGTGACCATCCCTCCCTCCCCCAGTATATGGACTCTAAAAGATGTGGTTTTAAAACGTGTTCCTTGACTGGCAGCACCTATCCCGCTTCCTGGCATGTTTTGTTTCCACTGGGAACGTGTTCTTTATTACAGCGGACCCGCGGTCACTCACGTATTTCCACCCGAGTGTGGTCTTGCAGTTCTCACAGTAGATGTCCGCCACGGCATGCAGGCCGGTGAGAAGGACCCGCTCCTCCGCAGGGCCGCAGCCCACATTCACCCTGTGGGGAGGAGGCGCTGGGACCCTCATGGGGCCCCGGGCCCACAGTTCCGCCCCCACCAGCTGTTCCCAGGACACAGGGTGTCCTTCCTGACTCCCCCCACCTTTGAACAACTTCTTGCCTCCCCCGAGAATTCAGGATGGGACAGGCTGTGGGGAGGGGTCCGCAGTCCTGCTGTCTCGGTGGAAATCAAGGTCTACCCCAGTGGGAAACAAACCACACCCAGCCTGGGAAAAAAGCATCTGCTTTTCCGAGCCCTCGATGGCAGCGAGCACGGGCAGGCTCTCAGAAGCAGCACGCGGGGCCTGGTGGCAGACACGGCACTGGCAAGGCCAAGGCAGTGATACTCACACTGAGTTGAAGAGGTAGGCTCGTCCCTGACTTCCCTGAAAGGACTGCAAAGAAGAAAGAGGGATTAAAGGCTTTGTCGTGGTCAGATGGAAGTGACGCCATTCATCACCAGCTGGATCGCAAGGCCACGTCGGGGCGGCTCCACCCAGAGGGCCTCTGTGCTTGATTATTTTAAAGAACAGCTTACTATGGGCTTTGGGGTCCTTTGAAAGAAGCACCTCAAATTCCTTTTCGACACTAACAACCCACTCCCCCCACCGTGTGGCCAGAGCAGTGCCTGAGCTACACGGCCGATCTGGAGGCCCCGGAGCAGTTCTCGCTCCGAAGCTGGTGCTGAGGGGCTGCCCTTCCACTGAAACTTCTGAATGCACAGAGGGGCCACAGAAGCAGTGATGGCACAGACACCACCTTATCTGATGGCTTTCCCTTAAGATGATGGACCCAGGACTTCCCTGGTGGTCCAGTGGTTAGGACTCTGCACTTCCACTACACGGGGCACGGGTTCCATCCCTGGTCAGGGAACTAAGATCCTGCAAGCCGCACATGTGTCCCCCCCCACCAAAAAAAGGACCCTGTCACTTCCTTATCACAAGTACAGAGATGATGTTCTAACTGCCTGAAACAAGAGGCCTAAGCATGGATTCCAGAAACTTCTTGATGACTTTGTTTTCAAAGGAGCACAAGGCTCCTGCCCAGGGAGGCAGACTTAGAGGAAGGGTGGGGGTCGTGACCCACAAGCACGGGGAGGGAGGACAATCACTGTCTCCCGAGAGATTGTTTTAAATGTTCCCAAGTGGTTGGTTATAAACAGGACAAACTGCTAGTCAAGAGTTCAAGGCAATGAGGCAGGTCCTGCCCTCTTCACCCCCAGGGGGCTGCTCGTGGCCCCCACAGCGCCGTGGCCCTGGCAGAGCTTCCCTCCCAGGCTCTTTCCTGAAAGATCCAATTGCCCCCAAGGCAGCCTCTTCTCTTCTTAACCATTCTGAGTTTTAAAATTTTCTTAATTCCCTTATTATGAAACTATTTCCACAGATTTTCCAGGCTTCCTTTGTACTGTCCACGTCCTCTGGCTTTACATGAATTTAACTGCTCTTACAAGTCACTGACTCATCTTACTGTGGGATCTTCAGAGGCCCGTGGCCTGGCCCCCAAAACCCACCACTCGGCCAAGACCACGATGTAGCTGCCCTCACTAACACACACAATTTCCCTCAGTACCATCCACAGGGCTCCAGACATTCTGGGCCCAGCAAACCCAGGAGGCCATGGGGTGGTTCAGTATTTGTCTACACTTAGCCTCAGTGATCATGGCTGAGGACAGCCTACTGAGTTCTTGACCAGACACGTGCCTTGGAGATCAGCTCATCGTGATTGGCCAGGTGGGCCCTGCAGTGGACACAACTGTACGTTCGGTGGCAGTTCGGCAGATACGCTTGGAAAGTTTTGGACCTTGTCATCTTCACCATCTCCGCTGGGCACTCCTGGCTCAGCTCAGGGCTGGCACGGGAGGAGCTGCAGCTCTGCTGGGCTCTCTGACAGAAGAAACACTGGAACATGCACGCAAGAGCCGTTGTTGTTCGGAGGGCGTGTGGCTCTGTCCACACAGCTGGGGTGAGAGAAAAACGCCACAACCTGTCAACAAGTCAACACAGAGCAGAGGGTCACAGAGAGAATGAAACACAAAAAGTGTGTTTAGGAAGCCTGTTGTGAAGAAGGGACGTGCAGGCCTAGACGTTAAAGATCTAATAGTTCAATAGTAATATGAGTACATAAAACACTAATAGCTAATCATGGCTTAGCCATTCTAAATTTAGTTGGAAGTGGCAGGTGAACTAGTTTTACACATAAATAATTTGAGAAAACTTGCCCAAATACATCTTATATTGTGTGGCTTCAGAAAACGGGAAACAGTAGCCAACACGACTCCCATCTGAGTGAGGCCAGCAGCACTGCATACATCTTGTCCCAAACAATGGAACTGGCGACTCAAAGCACCATGACATTTATGAATACGTGTGTGATGGATCCAGTATTAATCTCTGAGAAATTACGTGTCAGTCCAGAAGTAAACCCTCACATATAAAGTCAAGTGATTTTCAACAAGGGTGTCACAACCATTCAATGTGGAAAGAACAATCTTTTCAACAAATGGTGTGGGAAAACAAGATACTGACATGTGAAAAGAATGAAGTTGGACCCCTGCCTCACACCATATACAAAAATGCACTCAAAATGGATCAAGGAACTAAATGTAAAAACTATAACTATAAGACCCTTAGAAGAAAATGTAGGGAATAATCTTCATGATGTTGGATTTGGCAGTGACTTTTTGGATCTGACAGCAAAAGCACAGATGTGTGTGGATTTACAGAAGGTAAAGTGAGAGGAAAATGGGGCAGAGGCACTATGTGAGGAGATGAGGAGGCGATTCCAGAACTGAAGAAAGACACCAATCCACAGACAAGTCCAACAATCCCAAGCAAGATAAATAAAAAAGCCACAGCTGATCACATAACAGTGAAACTGCAGAACACCAAAGAAAAAAGAAAAACAGTCTTAGAAGCATCCAGAAAGGAAGGGAAAATTACCTTTCAACAGCAACTTCCCAAGTAAAACAGTGGAACCCAGAAGGCAGTAGGGGAAGGTACCTGTAAAGTCCTGAAAGATAATAACTGCTTCCCCAGAATTCTACATGCAGTGAAAATATCTTTCAAGAATTCAGGAAATGGGGGCTTCCCTGGTGGCGCAGTGGTTAAGAATCCGCCTGCCAATGCAGGGGACACAGGTTCAAGCCCTGGTCCGGGAAGATCCCACATGCCGCAGAGCAACTAGGCCCTTGCGCCACAACTACTGAGCCTGCGGTCTAGAGCCCGCGAGCCACAACTACTGAAGCCCATGCACCTAGAGTCCGTGCTCCGCAACAAGAGAAGCCACCTCAGTGCGAAGCCCACACACTGGAATGAAGAGCAGCCCTTGCTTGACGCAACTAGAGAAAGCCTGCGCATAGCAACGAAGACCCAACACAACCATAAATAAATAAATAGATAGATAGATAGATAGATAAATAAATAAAAATAATTCAGGAAATGACATTTGCAGACAACTAAAAAATTTGACTTCTGCAAAATATCTCTAAAGGATATCCAAGGATATGATTCAGACAGAAAAACAAAACAAAAAACCCCCACTAAAGTCTAAACTTCAGACTCTAAAAGAAGGCGGAATGGTGAGTAAAGAAAATGGTCAATGTGCAGGTGGGCAGAGCAGCAGCGTCTCACAGAACTTTGAAGAGATCCGCTCATATGTGAGCAGGAGAAGCCAGGGTAAAGGCTCAGACCAATGACTCCCAGAGTCTGGGTACTGTCCAAAAAAGAAGACCCACGTATGGATTAAATGTAGATTCTGGTACATTAAGGATAAATATTGTAATTTCTGATGAAACTTCTGCAAGAACAAAGAGCAGGTGTATAACTTCCAAACCTGTAAAGGGAGGTGAGGAAGGGAGGAAAAACACCATGGGAAGAACAGGAAGCACAACGACAGAAGGAAGATTTAAACCCAAATATTTCAATGCATATATTAAATATAAATGAACTAAATGTTAGAGTTGAAGGTTTCAACTAGACAGAAAACAAACTTTATCTAGATGCTACTTATGAGACACAAACCTTAAACAAGGATGCAGAAAGGATAAAAAGATATGGCTAGAACCTGGGTGGTGGCAACACAGACCTATGAATCATAATTATTTGCTAACAGTATATTTGTTTTATGGATACCTTGTATGTATGTGATTCACACAAAGAAGTTTAAATAGAAAAATGCAAATCAAAACCACAATGAGATATCACCTCACACCTGTCAGAATGGCTATCATCAAAAAGAACACAAATAACAAATGTTGGTGAAGATGTGGAGAAAAGGGAGCCCTCCTACACTGTTGGTGGGAATGTAAATTGGTGCAGCCACTATTGCGAACAGTACGAAGGTTTCTTAAAAACTAAAAACAGAGCTACCATATGATCCAACAATCCCACTCCTGGGCAAATATCCGAAGAAAATCATACTTTGAAGAGATACATGCACCCCAATGTTCACTGCAGCACTATTTACAATAGACAAGATACAGAAGCAACCTAAGTGTCCATCGACAGATAAATGGATAAAGAAGATGTGGTATATTTCTACAATGGAATATTAGCCATAAAAAAGAATGAAATAATGCCACTTGCAGCAACATGGACTGACTTAGAGATGATCATACTAAGTGAAGTTAAGTCAGACAGAGAAAGACAAATATCATATGATACCACTTACAGGTACAATCTAAAAACTGATACAAATGAACTAATTTACAAAACAGAAGCAGACTCACAGACTTAGAAAACAAACTTATGGTTCCCAAAGGGGAAAGGTAGGGCAGGGGGTTGGAGGGGAGGGATAAATTAGGAGCTTGGGATTAATTTACACACACTACTATATATAAATAGATAACCAACAAGAACCTGCTGTATAGCACAGAGAACTCTACTAAATATTCTGTAATCTTTCCCATATAGGGAAAAATATCTGAAAAAGAATGAGTATATGTATATATGTATAACTGAATCACTCTGCTGTATACTTGAAACTAACACAACATTGTAGATCAACTATATTTCAATAAAAATTAACAAAAAAAAGAAGTTAAAGTAGCAAAAGGATAGAAAAAGGTATTTAAATAATAAAGGGACTTCCCTGGTGGTACAGTGGGTAAGACTCCACACTCCCAATGCAGGGGGCCCAGGTTCGATTCCTGGTCAGGGAACTAGATCCTGCATGCCGCTACTAAGAAGCCCGCATGCCGCAACAAAGACCCAGCGCAGCCAAACTAAAAACAAATATTGAAAAATAATAATAAAGTAAAAGCTATATTAAATATATTCATATTTTGCTTATATAGTAACATTTTAAAATTTTTTTAAATTATTTTTGGCTGTATTGGGTCTCTGTTGCTGCATGCAGGCTTTCTCTAGTTGCCACGAGCAGCGGCTACTCTTCGTTGTGGTGTGCGGGCTTCTCACTGCAGTGGCTTCTCTTGTTGCAGAGCACGGGCTCTAGGTGTACAGGCTTCAGTAGTTGTGGCACACAGGCTTCAGTAGTTGTGGCATACGGGCTTAATTGCTCCAGGGTATGTGGGATCTTCCTGGACCAGGGATCGAACCCATGTCCCCTGCATTGGCAGGTGGATTCTTAACCACTGTGCCACCAGGGAAGTCCCTACACAGTAATATTTAATCGAAAAACTTTATGAGATAAAACAGTAGGGAGATAAACAGCAAGCGTAAATACTGTTACCTAATAACAGTCTCAAAATATGTAAGTCAAAAATTGAAAAAACCTTGAGATAAATTTATAATCAAAATAGGACTAGTAATTGTAGTATATAGTTTACATAGTAATTTATATATTTAGAGTACATTTAGTATATATAAATACATAGTATATATTTGTATAAAATATAGTATATATTTTACTGCATCTTTCACTAACTGGTAGAACAACACAAACGAGGGCAGATATACAGGATTTGCACATTGTGATGAAGAAACTGGAATTAAAATACATGTAGAAAACTGTATCTAAGAACCACAGACTCATTTACTGCACACATTTACAAAAGTTGACCACACGGCACATCTCAACAAATTCAAGGACTGAAACCACAGTATATTCTCTGATGACCACAATACAATTAAATTAGAAATCAATAATAAAGTATAACTAGAAAAATCCTCGGGCTTCCCTGGTGGCACAGTGGTTGAGAGTCCGCCTGCCGATGCAGGGGACACGGGTTCACGCCCCAGTAAGATCCCACATGCCGCGGAGCGGCTGGGCCCGTGAGCCATGGCTGCTGAGCCTGCGCTTCCAGAGGCTTTGCTCCGCAACGGGCGAGGCCACAACAGTGAGAGGCCCGCATACCGCAAAAAAAGAAAAATAAAAATAAAAAATAAAAAAATAGATATGATTCAAGAAGAAATAGAAAACCTGAATAATCCTATAAACATCAAGGAAATCAAATCACTGGTAAAAAGTCTCCTCCCCCAATATGCACACATATCAATGCAAATCAAACACACCTACAGGCAAGGAGCTTCCCTGAAGAGTTCCACCATATTCAAGGAAGAATTCATTCCAATCCAACACAAACTCTTTCAGGAAAGAGAAAGGGGAAGCACTCTCCAACCATCTGATGCAGCTTAAACTGACACCAAACCTGGGTCAGGGCAGTACAAGAATGGAATTCAGGGGAGTTCCCTGGTGACCTAGTGGTTGGGATTCTGGGCTTTCACTGCTGTAGCCCCGGTTCAACCCCTGGTCAGGGAACAGATCCTGAAAGACCCGCGGTGCAGGGAAAAAAAAAAAAAAGGAATTCATTGTAAGTTTCTTCAAAAAAACCAAGATGCAAACATCCTAATATGACCAAACAGGGTCTAGCAGTACTTTAAAGGATGGTACAATATAATTAAGGTGATTTTATCACAGGAATGCAAGATCATTTAATATCAGAAAAATTTACCACCAATTGTTCTGTTTATCTCAATAGATGCAAAAAAAAAAAAAAAGCATTCAACAAAAATTTAACATCCATTCACAATTTAAAAAACATTCCACACAAACTAAGATTGTAAGAGAACTTCCTTACCTTTTACGAGGCATCTACCAAACAAATAAAAAAATCCCAAAACCACTCACAGCAAACATCATGCTTAATGGTAAAACTTAGAAAACATTATCTTTGACATCAGGAATAAAGCAGGATGCTCTCTACACTGCCACTTCCATTCAACGGTACCAGAAGTCCCAGCCAGCTGGTAAATCAAGAAAAGGCTTATAAGGGAAAACATACTCTCATACAACAGTGTAACAATAAAGTATCTAAGAGCACATTCAAAGACCAGAAACACCTTTACAGAGAACATTAGAAAACTCTGAGGGGTATAATAAAAACCTAAAGCAATGGAGAGCTAAATCATGACCAGGACTGGAAGATACTGTAAAAATATGAACCGTCCCCAAAGTAATTGTTAAATGCAATTCAAATCACAATCCAGGAGGGTGTATGTGTGTGTACAAATGAGCCAGGGAGTCAGCGAGACAGAGAGAGCTTTGAGTCTAGAACTTATCTTACAAGTGTCTGCAGGGGAGTTTTCCTTGACCCTCTTAGGGTCCCTGGCTGGGTTTGAAAATGAAACTAACAGAGTAACAGGAGCAGGAAGTTTTTATACCTTTTAGACAAGGAATCAGTAAGTTTGTGAAGAACTGACGAGGCTGGAGGGGTTTGGGCTGGGGTGGTCCATGGTGAAGGAGTAACTAGGAAGACAAGACAAGGTTTGTTTATACAGATTTCTCGGCCCCAATTCCCTGCCTTCCCTCTTCCTGGTGCAGGGAGAGGGCCCTCTCAAAGGGGAGTTTCATGGCCGGGTTCAGGGAAGAAGGTCACTCTGACCACCCCGCTTCTGCTGTTTTCTCAAACTCCTTCAAGCTTAAGATACTCAGGAAGCCTAGGTGCCACACGTTGGGGTGGCGTGTCCTGAACTCCATCACGTCAGAGGCCAGAAGCAGCCAGAGGGGAGCTCGTGCTGCACCGGAGCCGGCCTGGGAGCGGTCATTTCAGGGTCATTCAGACTCACCAAGGCTGGGGTATCCCGGCTCAGGACAGAAAAACCAGCCTTAGCAAGGACGGAAAGCACTTGTTCTGACTGCAGTGCTGACTGAACACATGTTGTCTGTTTCAGTATCTTCACCTGAGTTTTTCTCTTTGTATTTAAAGGACCCTTAAATGAATAAACTCCTCTCTTATCCCTGGTGGTTCAGGCCTTCAGAGTCCTGGGCCCCGTTAGTGGCAGAAGCACGGCTCCCAGTGACCTGAACAGAGACTAAAGAAACGGGCTTCACTTAGCCCATCCTTTAGACAAATGACACCACTCTGACTCATAATTAGAAAGCAGGACACCCCTCGTTTCTAAATCAGAGTGGCCTCTGATGGGGCAACTCTTATTTAAAGGGGAAACTTAGGACGTCCCTGGCAGTCCAGAGGTTAGGACTCCGTCCCCCACTGCAGGGGGCCCGGGTTTAGTCCCTGGTGGGGGAACTAAGATCCCGCAAATAAAATAAAGTGGCAACTTGCCAAGTGTTTCTGTTTCTTTGAATTTCTCCATGCCGTGAATGCCCCCCACATGCCGGGGGCCTACCTGAACGCCCCTTCCCTCGGAGCAGCCCCACTCTCGGGTTCCTGTCACCTTTGTGGAGCCTGGTCCATCCTCGGCACCTACAGTCACCCTTCAAAGGCTGGGTGTGCCTCCCACCCTGGCGTCCCGCCCTCTGCCCCTGTCACCGCCCTCCCAGGGGTCCTAGCGGAGCAGCGGCTCAACCTGGCTGGATCTCAGTCACAGAGAAGCATGTCGTGATTTAACTAGGCTTTCAGGCTGGATGTCCCCGAGGCAGGGAAATCCTGGCCAAGTTCTCCAGCCACCAGTACACAGACGGGCTCTTCCAACCACACCTGCTGACAAGTCAGGACCCACCTTAGTACCTGAGGTGCAATGCATCACGTGCCTCACTTCTACTGCAGCCGCTGTGTCCCCGGGGTTTGGGGAGCAGCCACCACCCCACGAAGATGTTAGTGTGGGGTAAGTTCTTAGGCCAAAAACAACATTCTGGATTCCAGAAGTTTCTCTCCTAAAATAAGCATGGATATTTATTTTAAGACAGCGTAAATCAGGCCCATGTCCATATGGTGCTGTTACCACGCTTCCAAAGACAAACCCTGAGAACCAGCTCCCAAGCAAGCAGCTGACACTCCCGGGAGGGCGTGGGCTCCCGGCCCTTCTCGTCCCCATATGGGTTCACTTGTCCTCCCAGCCCTGCCTCGCCCATCTGGAGGGACGGAGGCACAAGCGGGCAAGGAAGCGGGTCTCCCTGGGGCTGGTGCACAAGCTCCAGCGCTGGCAACAGTGGGGAAGAACACAGCTCAGAAGGCCAAGGTGCTGCCCACGCGCCTGTCCCATCCAGCAAGGAGAGAGCAGCCCATCCAGCACCATCACGAGGTGCCCAAGAGCCTTGTGGCCCAGGCTGCTGCTGGTCTATGAGAATCCCATGAATTAACAGCAGCCCTAAGACACGAGTGGTCTGATTAGTCCCACCGTTCAGACAGGGAAACGGACACCCCGAGAGCTAGTAAGCAAGCTGTGCAGCTGGATTCAAAGCTGAGAATCTACACCCTGGACCCCTGTAAACACGTGTCTGTAGACACGTGAGCAGGTGTGAGCATCACAAACGGATGCAAACCAAAGGCACACTGTACCTGTCTTACAACCTAGCAGGTTGGCAAAAATTTTTTAAAGTTGACAACCCCACTGGCGAAGGCACCTGGGACATCACTGCCATCTGGCAGCACCCACTGGCGCTCCCAGGTGCAGGCCCCAGGCCCAGGGTCCATCCCCGGCATTTCCCCCCAGGCTGCTTGGCCCCTGTGCAAAGTAACCCAGGAAAAGGCTGTTACAACATTGCCTGTAATAACTAGAGATTAGAAACCATCTCCCGTCTCACCAAGAGACTGGCCAAATGCACTGATGGACTTAACAGAACTGTTTCTAAGGTGGGGCCTCAGCCACTTCCTTCTCACCATCTACTTTTTTGTAACTTTTGATTTTGATACCAAGTGTAGGTACTGATCACAAACACACACACACACAGCACATGAGCCCACAGGCGTTGGGGGGGGCATGGAAGGTGTCCTTCAAAGAGCAACAGCACGTGTACAATTTGCTTTGGGCAGTACCAGCTTCCCTTCGCACACATGGACTTCCTACTTAAATTAGAGGGTGAAAAGCTCTTTTCCACATCCCTGGAACCGCAGCCTTCCTGGACTCCTGGACCCGCTGGGAGGGGCAAGAAGACTCCTTCAGTTCTCCCGGCCGCCTCCTGTGCCCTTAGATGAAGCCCCCTCTGCCCTCATGCCCCACCAGCTGCCCCCACGTCCCCCCGTAACCAGCATCCCCCAGCCTGGCCTGCCTCCACCTCCTCCCACCAGACTGCTAAGGAGGGCGCTGGCACTGAGCCTTTCTTTTCTAAGAACCTGTGATACATTCTTTTTAATTTCTCCCACTAACTAAGTTTCCCAGCCGTGGCCCTGGGATGCCTCCTAGCAGAGGTTGCCTTTTTCCTCGCTAAGAAGGGAAGATGCAGGCATGACAGAGGGAGGGCTGCCCTGTCTTCAGCTGGAAGTGGGAGGAAAGAGCCTGGGAATCTTATGCCATTTTATTAAGCACATGCTAATTGAAACATAATTAAGCATCCCTGTGTTGGGGAAGGGAAGGGAAAAAACAGAGAGGCAGAGAGAAGCCAGAATGGGGCCGGTGCTGGGGCTTTGGGGGCCATGTGGCGGCGGGAGTCAGGCTGCTGAGGGGGCTCGACCCAGCCAAGCCACATACGCAGAGCCTGTGGGGCCTCAAGCTGAGCTGGTACCCAATCTGTAAAATGGGGGTGAATCGTGAGTCCCACGGAGGATCCAAGAATCACACCAGGTGTCAGGTTGCTGTTGCAGTAGCCGAGGGTTGGCAAGCTGTCTCAACGCCTCACAAACCCCATGGGGAACCCTGGTCCTGGTTCTCAGGCTTCCCAGGTATGGACTACGTGGCTTGGCTCCATCACCGGCAACAGGCTTTCAGCAGTGCCGGTGCCACTATCACGGGAGTGATGTCGCCGGCAGCTGACTGGACCTCATTCTCTCGACTTCTTTGCTGAATTCAACTCACACTGTCCTCCCCGGAACCCTCAGCCTCCAGTGACCTGGCGGCTCAGAACTTTCTCCATCCTCCCCTCACTCAACTCTCTGCTCACAATTCCCACTCCCTGCAGGTTTTGCTGATTAGCAGATCTAACTACTTTCTAAGAAGTTAAAAGCAAGTGACTTGCGAATAAAGTGTCAGAGATGAGAAGGTTTTAAAGCAGGGGACTTCTACTGCTTCTTCATATTTGAAACTATGTTCCACTCATCAGCCTACCAGGGAGAAAAAGACACTGCATGGAAAGTCCTTGCCCTCTGTACCCGCCACCCCCGCCCCTTGAGAGGATCCTGGCGGAACCTGGTGAAGGCAGGTAGGGATCAAAGGCTCTCAACATAAAGAGCTTTATAAATTTTAGTGCTTCAAAAATGGAAAAAGTAATGTCTGGAGTTTAGTCAAAGGCATATACCTCTAACAGTTTTTAACTTTGGCAAACATACCATGGCAACATGGGATGGTAACACCGGGGACACGGAGTGCGGGGCACGTCAGGACTGTCTGTACTATCCTTGCAACTTTTGTGTAAATCTAAAGTTTCCAAAATAAAGAAGTTGATTTAAAATCAGAAAGACGGGAACTTCCCTGGTGCTGCAGTGGTTAAGAATCCGCCTGCCAATGCAGGGGACACGGGTTTGAGCCCTGGTCCGGGAAGATCCCACATGCCATGGAGCAACTAAGCCCGTGTGCCACAACTACTGAGCCTGCGCTCTAGAGCCCAAGAGCCACAACTACTGAGTCCGTGTGCCACAACTACTGAAGCCTGAACACCTAGACCGTGCTCCGCAACAAGCCGCTGCGAGAAGCCCGCGCACCACAACAAAGAGTAGCCCCCACTTGCCACAGCTAGAGAAAGCCCGCGCGCAGCAACGAAGACCCAATGCAGCCAAAAATAAATAAAATTAAAAAAAATAAAATCAGAAAAACGATTAATCAGATTGGTAATTAAGATCATTCAGTTACTTTTTTAAAGTGCCCACTACAGGCCAAGACTTGTGCTACAGCTATGCTAAGATGGGGTCCCCCTGGTCCTGGCTGAGGGGCTCCCACACGCAGAAGACACTCTAGCCCCTGAGATGCAAGGGGAGGCAGCGGGAGGGGCTCCCAGAACCTGAATTAGCTCCCCTCAGACCAGATCCCACGGCGAGGGTCGGGGGGACCCGGGCAGGATCGCAACACTCAACACCGGGATTAAGCACAGCTGCCGCGGAGGGGCAGGGGCTCAACCAACGTGTGTTCCATCTCGGAGCAGAGCGGAGGCCGCAGCAGGCACAGGTGCAGGGAGAGCAGCAGCTTGCTCAGGGACGCACCTGAAGGCCATCCCCGGAGGAAGGAGGCCTAGGTAGGAGTTCAGGAGATTGAGTGTTATGGGTGGAAAGAATAACATTCTTTGCAAGGAAACAACAGGTTGAGGTGTGTATATTTCATACAGAAGAAAAATGCAACTGCACAGAAGAAGCTTGGGGTGGGGACGCCAACGTCGTCCACACCGTGGTCCATCTAAGACGGAACTGCAGCCCTTACCCACGCAGAACTTGACACGTAACCTGGACTCCCGGCGATGCCCGTTGGAGACCGGCCCCGCCCGGGAGAGGAGTCAGGCTCCTGCAGGCTCTGCGCCCGTGAAACTCAGTCGGTGCCACAAGTGGGGAACGAATGCGGAGCGAGGCATTTCGGCCTCGCCCTTCACGTGGGCAACTTGAAACGCCCCCCTTCTGTGAACACGCTGGGAGGCCCCTTTTGTCCTCATTTCCCTCCCCAGGCGCGACCTTTCTTTTAGGGGAAAAGCCTGTTATCGTCAGGCGGGCGGCTCCTCCCGAGCCTTCTCCAGGGCGGGGTGGGGAGGGCGGGAGGAGGGAGAACCGGGGAAACGCTCCTGA